>NC_133930.1:17034406-17343672 GCF_964199755.1 Larus michahellis
ATGTTGCTTGACAATGTTGTGTTTAGTTCCTAGATGAAAATAAGCACTGCTTTGTAAAAACAAGGCAGGAGTGGGCATTGGTAGAAGGTTATTTATCACTGATGGAAAAACTATAGTGCAATGCAGTACTGAAACATTTGCAAATTAATATACTCCAAAATACTGCGAAACTTTTTATTTTTATAAAGCTGCATTATTGCTTTCAAATTATGCTTCTGTATATATTTGAGTTAATTCTAATATATTTTATTTGAGCAAAAGAGTAATGAGAGTGGTATAGTTATGAATGCCAAATGTTGTGGCATGGATGGAAAAACTCCATCTATCTATAAAACTGCAGGTTGCCCTCAAAAGTGCAGTTCACCTCGTATGCTGGCAACAAATACAGTGATATCTGCTAGGATTAACAGTTATGTGTTTGTTTGTCAGCTGTTCCTAATTCTGCATAATTCAGATGCTGTGAACTGGAGAGGTGTGCATTATTTATCAATAATGTATGTGTGGATTAGTTTCATGTGAGAGAAAGCTGAGTAAATAAAACCACTCTAATGTGCTCTATCTATTATTAATCAGTGCAACAGAATAAGTCTTAAAATATCCCAGTACGCAATAGGCATCGTTAACAATTTTAAAGACTTGTGACCTATTCTGTAATAAATTTTTGAGAACCTTGTTTAAATTGTTGTGATGCTAAAAATACTGTAATGTAGGATTTGATGTGGTTTGGTTTTTTGTTTGTTTGTTTGTTTTTTGGTTTTGGGGTTTTTTTTACAAATAGAAATATTTATTAATTTTGCCTATTCTAATTTTAATCCATGTCAGCAAGGGAGAATTTCAAATTTGGACCTCCATTCTTCAGAAACTCCCATAACATATTAAAGCACTTGCTGAGAATTTAATTGGCTTTCCATATAGTTATGGGGTCTAACCAGGAAGCCTTCAGTGCAAGGTCAGGACTGCAATTGGCAGAGGCTGAGCACATCTTAGGGAAGCTGCATTCTTTTTATCAAACCGATGCTTGGAAAATATCCCAGAATTAATATCAATTCCATACAGCGAAAAACCTTGAGATGGAATCCAAGCCAGCTGATTAAGGTCACCCAAGCTAGTCTGGGTGAAGAGTGGTGAACAAAGGTGGGTTTTGCTCTGCTCTTGGGTGTTTTATACATTTCATTCAGGATTTCAGAGAGGGATCTCAATTTGGAAACCTCGTGGGGTGCCAAGCGTGTGGGACATGCAAACACAACTATCTCATGAGAGGTGGGAATGTGGGCTGAGAAATAGGTTTCCTGCAGAAGAGAAATGATGCATTTGCTTGCTTCTGGAGTCTGTTCAGAAGACTGGGGTTTTGCACACCATACCGCAAAAAGCCTTGCTCTTTCTCGCTGTCTTCTTCCACCTTGATAAATTTTTTGTTTGCTTGTTTGTTTAGTGTAACAGCTTTGTCAAGAGTGTCATCAATTCCTTATCTGACATAGTCATCAGACTAGCCAACACCTGGAGGACTTGGGCACATCTGGGGACATGAATTCAAGTGTCCTCAGATAGAAATTACTCTCATAATCTGCACGTGTGCTCTGATGTCTCGGTGTAAAAGCGAAAGCAGTTCTTCCAGGCATCTTCTAAATTCTAAAGGAATTGCTACTGCATTTTATGCAGCTCTTGCTTCAGCTGGTGTTCAGTAGATATGCTCAGAGAATGAGTGCTTGATAAGAGAAACAGGAAGAGTGACCCCAAACGCAGACCTCTTCTTACCGACCTCGAAGTATCAACATCTGAGGTACTTGTCCTGTTCATAGAGTGAGTAGAATCCATACCATAATTCTTCTGAGCAAATCTTGAGAGAAGGTGAGTTATGTCCCCAAATCCATTAATTACAGTGACTTGATCTCTCTTGACCATAGAAAGATTCTTGCTGACAATGTCATAATGGGGCACCAATATTGCAGAACCCTGCAGTTTGGTGGAAGGGTCTACATCTGGTCATGGGTAAGTGGTAAGCTAAGTAGAGAGCACTAAAACAGTTAAGAAAGAAGCTGTTTAGTCTGTGCCAGATTGGAAATAGGTATTCACAACAATAGAGGGACTGCAAAGTTTAGGAAGTTGGTGAAGAAGAATTTTCAGAGCTGTTATTTTGGAATTAAGTGCCTAAATTGCTCTTAAACTAGCATGAGGCACCTAAAGCCAATTCTGTTTTTAAATCTGACCCATTATATAGCTATCCTATTTATTTCAAGATTTAAGTATAATGCTAAAGGCCTGATCTGCCTGCACTGAAGATGGACTTCTGCTATTACCTCCAACAGAAGCAAAATTGGCTTTCATTTGTGTGCACACATAGTAAATCTGAGGTATCAACAAGCCCTTCCTGACACTACAGTACTTTTTAAAAAACTGTTTCATTTTTAACCAAGTTAATTAGTTTCCAAGTGAGTAGGATGCTTTTATACCCTCTTAATATTCTCTTTGCAGTGTGTTGGTTGCCTGGGGTTGAAGTGTTTTTGATTAACTATATGCGATAATGAAAACCATGAGAATGACCTTATGCAGAAGTTCTCTGTTTCTGATGTTAGATATAAAACGGCGGAAGTCTTACAATATTTAACACACAGCTTTTTGTCTCCCCCTGCTCCTTCCCCAACCCCCTTCAAGTCAGACCTCAAGCTAATTATGGAAGTGTTAGAAATGGTTGTATACCAAGACTTTAGTGTTTTGTAAAGTGTGCCCAACTGGAGAATTTGATGATTTTTACTGGGAAGAAGGGACAGCACAGTCTGATAAGGACAAAAAGCAACTGCAGTGAGAGCTGCTTTGGTTACTCTGCTGTCCTGCACTGTGATTAAGTGTGACGCTCAGCTGAGCACATGTACGCTTAGCGCTTGTTAATGAAGCAAGTAGGATGCCCTGCTCGGCTTGCACATTTGTTATTTTTTCAGCACATTTGTTATTTTTTCAGCTCAATGTTGTTAACTGTTGGATCTTTCCTGCATCCTGAAGCCTACGAAATACAATATAACTAGCCTGTTGGGACTAAACAAGATGGCCAAATGCTAGGGATTGAGAAAACAGTACTGACTGTCTACACTGGATTCTGTGTTACGGACCTCATTTTTCATGTTAACTCCCATTGCAGAAACACTTTTGGATATGGATGATTCTCATGTAAAAACATGCATAGCAGGGTGTAGTCCCTGGTACAGATCTGAAAGGATCTGATTCTTCTCCCAGTGAGGAGGCAGGAGTTTTACAATTTCCTTTAATGAGGGAAGGAGTGAAATCCTTGAAAGAAGGACACAAATTAATAGGCAGGCATGTTTTTCTGTCTCACATGGATTTAAATTTGTATTAAATAGGTGAATTACAATGGCATTCAAATTCATCTTTACAAATACTATAACAATACAAGGCTATTAGTTTGTATCAGACTGAAAATCCCAGCCTCTTGCTGCGTCTCACTTGTGGGAGGAGCTCTGCAGACTCTTGGGGCTGATGGCAGTCTCCCAGTCTGCTCTCTAGCGAGTTCTGAGCTCTTGACAGGTATTTTTCCAGCTTACTTTAGGGTGGGGGTCTGGGGGCAAATGTGATGGCCAAAGTTCCTTAGAGTAACACAGAAAGGCTTAGAGAATTAGATGTCTAAAAATAATTGTGCCTCGGACGTTGAAATGTATTATGTAGAGTATTAAGCTTGCTGGATATTGTTACGTATTGTGTCGAGAAGGTATGATGCAATGTGGTTTTGTACCCATGTGAATTTTGCTGTAGACTATCACTGAAGCAGGACATGGAACCCATATATTAATATTTGGCGTATGCTACAGGAAAAGGATATTTCCTTGTCATTTTAATTTTTTCAGGAGCAGACCCCCAGAATGGAAAAGAGGAATCAAGTGCAATTGAGAAATCATTGATTCTGTTTTATGCTAACAGAATGACCTTCAAACTGAAGCCAGTTTATATCAAAACAAAACGTGTTGTGGATCATAGATTTGAGCACAACAAACAAAAAAATGAACGAACTCTGTGCATAAACCATTTTGAAATGAAAATAATTCTACAGCAATTGAAACTGGTGTGTATAACGCTGCCAGGTTCATGCTATTAGGGCTGTGAAAATTGTTGCTGCATTTGGCTAAGAACTTCTTCTAGCTTGTTGGCTTGTTGTATTTAGGGGAACACTTTTGTTGTTATATATTTGTTAATTAATTTCACATCATTTGGCAAATGAGCAAACATTTCAGTGCAGGACTGTATGTAATCACCCTTTCTGTAGCAAAAATCAAGACGTTATTAAAGCTGAAATAGCCTGTGTCAACACCAACAGAAGAATAATGGGTACTAAAATGACTAGATAGAACTGGTGCCATCCTTTAAAAAAAATATAAAAAAAAGACATCTCCCCATCTCATTAAAATCCTTCCTCTGAAACCACTTAGTTACCCGTTCCTTTACAAATGCTCTACTACAAAGGTGCTAAATTGCAGGGATCAAATTAACTCTCCATACATTCAGATTAGTGTTTCTCTGAAGTAAACACTGCCTAAATGTTCAAAGTAAGAACAGTGGCTTTGAAAAGGTGTTTGGGATAACTGTAATATTAGTTTTTACCACAGCAGTATCCTGATGGCAAACAGACACATCACAGCATGTCACCTTTTGGCAGATAGCTGCTGGGCTGTAGCTTGCATCCCTACTGGTTTTGCTTGGGATTCCAGGGTGTAAATCTGGGTAGAATTTGCCCGGTTGTGTCCAAAGAACATTGCTGTGAAAGTTAATGGGAAATTCAGCAATAATTTTTACTGTTGGGAGGAAAAGCAGGAGATCATGCCAAATATGACTCAAAGCCAATTCTCAATTCCCATTTAAATATTAGTAGCCTGATACAGCTTAAAACCTTTTATTGCTTTAAAAATCAAAAGTAACACTTTGTCAGATGTGAGAAGTATGAGTCAACTTTCTACTGCCTAATTGTAAATGGCACAAACCAATATTTTAATAACATTTGTGAGTAATTTAATGTTATTTATTTGTTTAATTAGATGACCTTTAAGTACAAGCCCAAATTATTTTATAAATATTTATCTTTACAATAAAGCTATATCCGGATATCAGACTTTTTGATAGGAACCATCTGCAACATTTGAACTTTCTGCTTGTTCAAATTCTGATTTATTCTTTTGCTTTCACTCTGAAATCAATGCTTTTTTACCAATGTTAACAATGCAGCACCTAAATGAGATCCCAACTCTACGGCATGATACAGGCACACAACCCAGATAATCAAAGTCAAGGCCAAGCATGGATAGCAACTTTTAATTAGACAACTGCTAGAATTCCATGTAGGTCATGCACATTTTGGAAATGCAAGTACTGTAGAAGGGAGACAAAAACCACACAGACAATATACGAACTTAGAGATAATGGTTCCTTCTGAATTTAGGTTTTATACAGTAAAATCTGTGTATTCCATGAAAGTAAATTTGAAAACAGATAATTAATCATGTTTATAAAGATAGTGAAACAACCCGTGACTTGAAGGCTTCTAGTGATTATAGTTTTTCATCTGTCAATACCAAAGAAACATTCTGCTGGAATCTACTGGTCTAAAGCAGTAACAAATGTATCTTTCAGTCTCTTGTGACTTTGTTAATTTTATCTTTTGTGCCTTCTATGGTATTACCTTTAACTATAGAAATGTCATCTGACTTTAAAAGTTTAACTATTGACTGAACTATTTCTTACTGTTTCACCTGTTCAAGTTAGATTTAATAAACCAAAATATTCCATCACGTGCGATGAAAGGTGTATGCTTCCTGGACAATAATAAACACAGTTCACAAGGTCTCTTGTGTTTTCTCTGATGTGGTTTGTGTGTGTTGCTGTTAAACGTTAGGATAAACATCTGTTGTCTGTGTGGATTTTCCTTGATGGTTTGATGTCAGGTGCACAGATTAGGATTTAATCCTGCTAACCTCTGTTCAAAGAAATACCACCAGTGATCAGTGGCTACCCACAAGCCACAGTTTTCAGAATAGGGCCCTTTGTTTTCTGAATAGAGAATGTAAATTGTTTAGTCTGAATAGCTTGTGGCATGCAGTTGCTTCATATATAACTCATAAGTAAATGATACCTGACACTAAGAAAACTGTTGCCCTTAATGTAATCGCTCACATTAAAAATGGAAGAATTTTTTGAAAAGACAAAGGTAAAAAAGCTAAAGAAGCACATTGTTTTTTCTCCCTCAGATACTTTTGTTACATTTTTCAACTGTGATGCTGATATTATGTAAAAATACAAAGGCATTTCATTAAATGTTGTGTCTGTTCATGAGAAACACATTTTTAATGTTGTACACAATGTAGACGTAGAAATTACCTTTATGAAGTATGTTCAGACCTTAACGCATCCTCAGCTTTTTTTGCTGTGGTTTGTATTTCCAGAATCTTGCCTTTATCAAATAAACCTCCATGTCAGCCTCCTTATGCGTATGTTTATCTTCTGGTTTTGCTATTTGTAAAAAGCTTCTGTTTCTCTGGTCTTTGTGAGCATATCTGTTTAAAAGGCTGGTGAGGCTGGAGTACCTTTACAGCAATCTCTCTACGCTTTATCTGCTCAGCAGAGGTTTACAAATTCTTACTAATGCAAAATTAGGGTACTAATTTCTCCTGTTTTCCCCTCACCCTGACCACTTGATTGGGGAGAGGGATCATTACAAAGGGGATGAAAAGCTTTAGCATACTCACCCTGCAGGGCAGAGGATATGGAAGATCACAGCTGTCTCTACCTCTTGGATCTGGATCTTATTAATGTCATCAAGCAGTGAATCCTCCGTAGCTGTAGGCTGGACTTTTCCTGCTGTTAACAGGCCTCGGAATGAACTGAAGTTCACCAAACTTTCTGCAGCTAAGTAAACTCAGCGTTACTCAAAAGTTTTCTCCAGAGCCTAAGATGACAACAAATGGGATAGTGTTAGTACAACAACCCCATGGAGCTGTTTGATGTCTGCAAATTGACTGGAGTGTGAAAGTTTATCTCTTGGGGGCTGCCCCTCCTCCCAGCCATAACCTGCCCCTCTGAAAGGGAGGCGAAGTCGTGCAGGCTGCAGGGACACAGAGGGCTCTGGAGGCATGGTTCTGTGCTTGCGCTGCCCGTGAATCCTTCTGCTGTCTTAATCTTAGCAAGCTCTACCTTTGCTACCTGGTCCGTAATTATCTCTCGTGTGAGATGGACAAATTGGAGACCACGGAAGAGAAATGCAAAATGCCCTTGCGCAGGACAGAATATATAAGAAAACAGACAAACCAGAAAGAGAGAGTGGGGTGGGAAAAGGACAAAACAAAACTCACTCTGCCCCCCTGGATTTTGAACTATTTCTTTGTTTCATTTGACAGATAATAGAGAGGGAGCTCCTTTCCATGAAATGGGTTCATGATAAATCTGATACCTTTCTATTGTAGTGCATTATACTATTTATAAAGACAGTTTAAACCTGGGAATGCAGCTTCAACAGATATCCCATTATGATAAGCTGAATCTGAAATGCTCAGGAAAATATAGCTTTAATGTCTACAGAGTTCTATGGCTTTCCTGTCATGAAAACTGGTTGTCTGTTATTAGGGGATTTTTTCAATAATGTGCAGTATTTAAGAACATCATTGTTAATTAGCCAAATCACATTGCTTGCCTAATGCCAAATGTTTTCAGAATGTCATCAAATTGCCAGTAAGAATGGATGGCAAGAAATAAATGTAAAATAGCTTCTCTTTTATTAGAGGTCCCCAGCGGTGCTATTTTAAAAAAAATCTTTGACTATAGCAAGAAGTTGAGCTAAATACAAGAGATTGGTAACCCCAAGAGTATTATGGGGTGACACAGGAATTACAAGTGACTACAGATGGAAGTGCCGTCTGAAAGTGATACTACATTAAGTGACTGCAACACCAAGGCATGAAAGAAATTTTGGAAGATCACATGATAAAGAAGTGGGATTTTTCTTCCACGCATTGCTGCTTTACATTTTTTGGAAAGCAAATCTGCTTGCCTGTATACAGTCTGTTTATCTGTGAAAAACGAATGGATAACAAGAGATGCTTGGATGCCACGGTTTAGTTATGCCAAGACATGTCATAAGCATGGAAAAATATTGGTATATATTTTCTTCTAGGTGAAACTGAGGCACACAGATTAAAAGTGTCACAGGATCTTAATGGTACATTTTGTACTGAAGTCCAAGTTTCTGGCTTTCAGTCCCTGAAAGAAATAGGTGTTCTGTCTCAGTAAATTCTTGTTTAGATATCCTTGTACAGCAGTGAAGCCCAGAAAGGAAGAGGAAGAATGAAGGTATGAAGGGTACACTGCAAAGAAAGAATCATCCATATAGTCTTACAGCAACCAGCAGATTAGGGAGTAGGGCAGCATGAGTCTGAATTACAGCACAGGGCAATGATTTTAAATTTTGTCTCATTAAATAATTCTTCATACAGACCTGGAGCCTTTCTTCTAAAGGATCTCACAGAGTTTTTACAAATGAATACTCTATTAAATGTTTTCAAAGGTTTCCTTAACCGTAATGGAAACCTAGTTAGAAAGCACAAGCATCTTTACATGAAGACCTATATTCTCTCTAATAGCAGCAGTACATGAAGTTTGAGGTATGAACTGAACAAAAACAGGCTGGTTGAAATGGATGTAGGACTAAGGTAGCTCATGCCCTGGGTTTGCCAAAGAATGGGTTAATGCCACAGTTTTGCAAACAGTACAGTGGTATTTAGTGATGAGCAGTTACATTTTATTTGAAAAAAAGTCTGTTCACAGAATAGTGCCACCTAGCACCATATTAGGACATCAATTTGTATGGCTGGAGGAAAGAATGTGACCTATTCACCAGCCCTACGTGCCGCAGAATCCTGGGTTGGAAGTCTTCCACCCAAGAGTTGGCTAGACTTAGCTCTAACATCCTTATGAAATGTCGAAGTCAATCTAAAATGGGGGTAGTTTGTGAGTGTTTTTTAATTCCTCCCAGAAAAGCTCTCTATTTGAAGTCTGATTTAGCAGAAAGATGGTCAAGGGGGAAAAAAAATTTGGCCTTTGTAATGCAAAAGCTTGTTCAAGGTTTCAGTGGTGGGTTTTGTGGGATGTAGTATTTTGGTACAGACTGGTTTTTGAGACAGAATTTCTATAAGAAAATTAAATAGGTTTTGGAAGTCTGAGTTAAATTCTGATTTGATATCCCCAAAATCAACCTCAGATACTTCAGTACTTTAGTTTTACTTAGCTAATTTATGATGTTGTTGACTTTTAAGTGCTTTTGGCCTGTTCTGGATCATGAACTTGGAAGTCTTTTAGCCACTAAGTAAAAATTTTCTCCTGGAACTGAAAGCTGCTTTCCTGGGGGGCCTTACTGGAATTGGAATCCAGTTTGCTACACTTTTCCAGACATCCCAGCTGTAAGAAAAAAATGAGTTAGAGAAAAAAGGTAGTAAAGTATGTTTTAAAAGAACTATGTTGCACATCTATTTATTTTTAAAGTCTAACAGCAGTTTAAAAGTTCTTGTGAAGAATCTAATTCTGATGTTGCTGCAACCAGATGAAGTAAGTTTATATAGATATAACAATATTACATGCTGGTGATTGAACAGATTCTTTGAAAGATGTGTAAATGAATTGTGAGGTCTGAACCTTTGTCTTCTGGAAAATCTTGGAAAACATTGAATGACATGTACAACTAATTAAAATTTAAAATCCCAAATCAGAAGCCTGAAGAGCAGTAAATCAAGATGGTAAAAACTAGGTTAATGACTCTATACTTAATTTCACTTGCTTTTGGGAAATTTCCTAATAAATCCTCAGTTTCTATTTGTGTTTTTCATAACTGTTCCTTAATAGTTTAGCTAGATGACCGAAGAGTTTCTTCTGCTCACTTCACATTGGTATCGCCTGCTTTGGCTTCACCTCAGCTCTTTAGCGTGCTTTGTAGATTTGGTCTGCAGGTTGGGGTAGTATGGGATCCACACAGCTGCAAAATGAACACTGCTATAATGTCTCCTTTGGACAGATCAGAGAATGCAGGAAGGAAGAGTTAAACTGGTGATAAAAACTGCTAAGATAGTGGAGGAGAAGCTTGTGAGGAACTAATTATCTTTCGTATTTTCTATGTGAGAAGAGAACAAGTACTATTGCAGATTAGTTCTTCAGCTATTCTGTGGCCCTGGGGTGTTATCCTTGTGATTTCTTTCAGGGAAGTTTCTTTGGTGACAGTACAGTTCGGAAGAGTACAAACGAGATGAACAAAGAGCAGAACAAAAGCTGTTCTTATGAAATACTAGCAAACCCAGAAGACTTGCATCTTCTTCCTCTATTGAATATTGAACATGTTGGACATTAGTCTCCCCCCCATATTCAAAATGAGGAAATTTCCCATGAACATAATATATTTGTCCCTTTCCCTTTTTTTTCTGTGGAAAGCTTTCTGCTTTTTCCTAATTACCCTTGAGACAGAAAAGGTAAATAGGAAAAGCAGCAGTCAGGGACGTTGGTGCTACGTTTACTCAACACACTCATGAAGCAGTGAGAAGGCACAAGTTTAATTCAGAATTTCAAGCCCCTTTTGACTACATTCCTATTATCTAGTTGAAGAATCTCATGATCCAGGCAGTCTTTTTGCAGGATATCCAGATCTGATGGGGGATTTTTCAATTGCTACCTGTTATGTGCTTATTTGTGCTAATTAAAGATGTTGCTACTGTCTTGAAGGAGAATGTAAAAGCTTGGATTTATAACCTGAATGAGGTCCCTGGTGGCACAGGGTGAATATCGTTCTAAAGGAAGCTAATAAAATTTCCT
Source organism: Larus michahellis (assembly GCF_964199755.1). Classification (NCBI taxonomy): domain Eukaryota; kingdom Metazoa; phylum Chordata; class Aves; order Charadriiformes; family Laridae; genus Larus; species Larus michahellis. Next base: position 17,045,246 of record NC_133930.1, read on the forward strand.
TATGCTTACTAATTCTGGAAGCCAAAATCTAGATATGAAAATATGAATGGCTAACAAGTACGTATATTATAAAAGCTCGTTCCATTTATCACTGCCTTCTATAAATTTGCCTTCAGAAAGACCCTTGACATCTTTGAAGGTAAAACATTACACAGGCCAAGTGTTAATAGCCAATCTAAGAAAAATTCAGCTTGTAGTTCTATCAGCATAAATACAAAGTTATATGGTTGCCTTTCAGTAGGCCCTGGGGAGGAACAATGCACATCCACTGAGACTTCAAAATAATTCAAATTGTTGTTGTTGTTCTTGAAACATTAAAGTGAATGATGAAAATGAGGAAACGAGTGCTGGCAAGAGGTTAGCAAGAGGCAAACAGTGTGCAGCCATGTCCATGCAGCTATCCTGCTTCGCCTCCTTTGCTCATGACCTGCAACGCCCTGAACACTCCAGTCCTGGATCTTTGCGGAAAAGCAGTTACAAGCTGTGCCAAACTGTGTGATTCTTTTGTGCTCTGAATACATGTCCTCCAGGGGCTAGGATGAAACCACCGCATTCATTTGCACTTGAGTAAAAACTACATTGTTTTTGCAGTCATTTGGCATCATGTTCAAAAAATATAAGGTCAAATTCAGCTCTAGTGTTGCAACTCAAATGATTTCAATGGCATTTTGCCCACCTACATCAGAGCTGGATTTGGCCCATCATCTGGATCTACTTAGTGAATACTGTGCTAAATGTTCAATGCCTTGCACAGGGTTTTAGTTATGTGCTTACCATTGAATTAAATGGGAATTGTATTCTTAGGAACTTATCCAAATTATGAAATCGTAAGACTGTGAAGGGAACTGTATTTTTGTTAAAGTTTGTGCAGCTCCAAGCACACTAGAACTTAAATTGCAGTTGTGGTGCTGGGTGCATCTATAATACAGCTATTAGGCATGATAAAATACCTTGCTAGAGCCTTAATGAAGAGAACACGACAATGGTAAATAGTGAAGAGATTAAGCTTTCTCACATGAGATTACTTTGCTTCTGATTCTGAATAAGTGATGATTCCATACATTAAACAGAGTGAGTGTATAGTGTTCTTAAGTATGATCCTTCTAATTGCTTCAGAGAATATCTGAGGTTTTTCTTCTTGCAGGGCGATGACTAGAAAAAAGGTCTTCCTTTCTTCATGCTTGAGAATTCAATATTGTCCTTTTTATATTTCTAAATACTTAAGTTTTTTTTTAAAGGAATGCATTTTAAAATTTTGCCTGGATTTATTAGCTAATGGATATCTGCAAAGTTTTGATGATCAAGGGAACAACACAGTAAGTCAGACGCCTTCAGAAATAGATTTGTTACATGTCACCATGTGTCCAGCCAAAAGTGATCAAGTGGTTTTGGTTATATTTGGTTTTTATAGAAAATTTAGTTTTATATGTGTGTTTTTGTGAAAGCATTTAATTTTCTAGGAAAAAAATACTTGACTTCCTGCAAATCTGTTAGGACTTTGGAAATTTTTCATTTCTGCCCTGGTTTCAGCTGGGAAAGAGTTAATTTTCTTTCTAGTGATTGCTGTGAAAGGAATGTCAATAATACCTATTGTTTTTAGTTGTTGCTAAGCGATGTTTACACTATTCAAGGACTTTTCTCAGCTTCCCATAGAAGCATAGACAGAATGATGGAACGCCCAATGGAATATTCGATAACATAGACATCATGGTCAGTATATGAAAGGGGGTTGGCCAGGGGGTGGGAATATGCAATCACTGCTGGGGAAGGTGCCAGTTCACCAGGCAGTGAGAGTAACTCATGTCATTATTATTGTTCTTGTTATTTTTCCTTTTCTGTTATTGTTTCTGTTAAACTGTCTTTATCTCAGCCCACAAGGGTTTTTCTCTCCCTTTCCCCTCGTTTTTGTCCCTCTTCTCCCCACCCTTGGGGCAGGGGAGAGGGAAGGGGCAGGGTGAAGGAGCAGGGTGAAGGAGCAGCTGCGTGGTTCTGGTTGCCAGCTGGGGTTAAACCACGACAATTTCTGACAATCAAAATGTCTTCCTTTGGACAGAGAACACTCCTGCTGGCCCTAGCCTACGTAGGGCATGTGCTCCTCCAAGATCTTTTGGAAAACAGTACGCCAATGGAGTCTTGGAAGAAGAATTTTCTTTCCATTTCTAAGAACCTGATTTCTCTAAGCATGAAAGCTTTCTAGAAGAGAAATTAGCAAAAAAGTTTAGTTTTGAGAAAGGAATCTAAATTTCTTATTGTGGTCCCACTCTTGGCTGAGGTTGTTTTAGATTTTATTAGACCAAAAAAAAGCAATGATGTGAAATTACCTAGTTAAGGCATTTAGCTTTAGATTTATCTAGTGGTTGCTTTCATGTACTTGAAATTTGTCTGTCCTGACTAGTTCTAAATTAAACAGTGGTGTCCATAAATCTTATCATTTGGGATACTGGTTCATGACGTTGTAGCCTTTTTGAAGCGCTAAGTATATGTGAAATACTTGTGCTGACTCTTCTTTCTCCCCTGGCTGGCAGCTCAGTAGGCTGTGTGAGGAATATAAGAAAATACTGGGTGGGGGAGGAAGGATGTGGTGAACATGTCAAGGGTGAATTCTGCAGCAATTACACATACAGAATATGGCTTAATTGTGGTAAAATGACCCTCTAAGGTCAGTTGGACAACATACAGAAAAGGCCAACTCTACAAGAGAAGGTTTCTCAAACCAAAGTAAATGAAGTCGAAATGCAAGTGCATAAAACTAGCATTGGATTGTGGCAACGAATACACTGGCATTTGAAATTAAAATCTTTGCTCAGTAGAGGACAGCTGTACTCCTGAAGGACATATGATTGAGAATGCTGCGACTGACCAGGAATCAGTCAGAAACCTGACCAAGGTTACTGGCTTCACTGCAGCTTATGCTGCAAAATCAATTGCAGGAGAACATGAGCTGTGAAGCTCCCGTGAGTCAGACATGTAGAGGATGTCTTGGAAGAGAGAACCAAAAAAAGCAGGAAGCAGGAACTGTAACTACCTTTCTCAACATATGCTGTTATATTTTCCAAAATAACAGAAAACTTGGGAGATTCGATCTGGTGCGTTACTAAGACAAGCTTAAACCAGAGTGTGGTATTGGCAGAAAGTCAGTCCATAGGATTTTATGGTGTATCACCTAAAGACAAAAGAAACTAAACAATGAGCTGATTAGACATCCTTTACACTAATAATTTTTAAAGTATGACAGAAACTGGAGGACATGTGCTGACACTGATCCTTAATGCACAGGCAGTTCAAGATAGTTAACAGCTTTCTCCTGTAGCAGGCAACATAAAACATTGGGAGCAAAATATGTAATATATTTTGTTTCTGGCTATAATTAAAGTGAGGAAAAACTCACTGTGGATTTGCCGGTGAGCAGTAAGTGAACTAATCCAAGTTTTGGGGAATGGAAGATGTTCTCAAGTACTTAGATTATTTCAGTTTTTAATATGGAATAGAGGAGACCTATTTGGTAGGAACTAGAAGGATTCTAAAGCTATCCAAATGCGCATTCCCAATTTAGAGTTCACACCCTAACACACAGGAACACAAAACAAGTTTAAAGTAATGTCATCCGTGATCCTGCACCTCCAATTACAGAACTGGCCATAAGAAAGGCCTAGGAAATGGAAGAAATTCATCAGTTTGAAAGTCCAGAAGACTTGTATATAGTTTGGATGAGTGGGCAATGCCATTGTAGTACCAAATAATTGAATGACTTTTGACAGAGGACCAGCAAAAAGGATTTGAATTGGTGAAGAAAGGATTTTTATGAACTAGATTGTATTTAAATTTCCAAATTGATCCTAGTCACTTGCAGCTTCTGTATGGGAAATTACTTTTATGCAATGCTAAAAGTTGCTGTGGGATTTGCACTTGAATAAATTGAGCTTGATTGGTGCGGATTTTGGAAGCTGCAAATTAAACGCTTAAAGTCTTGGTGAAGACTATAAATGCTAGAATATAAAAATAACATTTGTTGTCTTTGCTAGTGTTCTATTATCCATTACTTTCCCAGAACTTATTTTTGCACTTTTGCTTTCCTGTGCCTTAACAAAAAGGCACTGATAATTATCAGAGTCCTCTCTAGGTAGCTGTCGTCACAGTGTAGTTATATCTCTGCCTTCAGCACAGTATTCCTGAATATGAAGCAGTTATGAGCTGCAAGTAAAGACAGTAGAAGCCCAAAATAAATAAAAAGAATTATGTGCCCATCCAGGGAGTATAAAATGCTTGGCTCTTGATTAGAAAAAGTAGCCAGGAAAAGAATTCCAAACTTAATCCTTTTTGGAGAGAGCCTAGCCCAGTAATTAAAAAACTAAACAGTTTGTTCTTGTTGATTCCAAACCCAAGACCTCATTCCTTTGTTGAGGACCTGGTGCAGAGATTTAAGAAACTTCCCAGAGGGATGAATAGGGAATTTGGAACTATCCCAGCAAGTTTTATGCCTAATAGGAGATGATTTGTGGAGGAAAATTTGCTCAGGACTTGAGAGATCTCCTCACAGCTGATAGATCTGGCTAAAAGTTGCTGATAATCTCAAAGAACTAGCAATGCTTCCTGGCAGAAATTTAACAGAAAACTAACAAAACCTAGTCAGGAGACATGCTATTTGGATTTGAGGAGTTTGGACAAAAATAAAACTTCTGTAGATAATTTTATTTAAATGAAAAGGAAGGGCAGTAGAAAATGGGCTGTAATCAGAAGTCCAGGTGTCAAAATTTACTGTTTTTTACACTGTCATCTTTCATAGTACATCTTTTTTCTGTTCAGATTTGGTAGAAGGAGATTAAAATCTGCTTGTAATCCCTAATGAATAATCTAATTTCAATAAGCAAGCACTATAGTATGGGCCTGTAGTAGTAGAGCAGTTAAGAGGTTTGAGGTGTGATTATGTAGACGTACTGGTCATCAGGACTCATAAACATACTAGGAGATAACTTCTGTGGTTATATATATATATATATAATATATATATATACTGCTAGAGCAGTATAATGCTCTAGCTCCATCAACACTGATTTGCACTCAACAGCTGTTTAAATTAAACACCAATACTCTTTTGAGCACTGGGTTAATGGAGGCCTATGTATACATTTTTCAGATATGTTACTAATCCACAAAGCATGACTGTTCTATATTGCTCCCACAAATGCATCTGAGAAGGATCAAAAAGCACAGTGAACAGTACCAGTGATAACTGGAAGAGAATATAAGTCCACAGGAACTTTTACACTATGTAGATGGTGGCATCATACACATTAGGGCCCATGGAGTTGCATTTTCAGAAAGCACTTTTAACTTCCAGGCAAAATTTCTTGCTGAAGTTTTTAGATACTTAATTTGCTATACAAGTACCTGCACTTACATAGCCTCTAATGACAAACTTAGAATAAAAATTTCTTTGCAAATTTTGTGGAAATAAGATTACAGGTTTTCTAGGGCTCCTACTTTTCAGCAGTTAACCCACCTGGCCAGCACCAGATGTTTCACCAGATGGCTTTTTTAAAACCTGTTTGTTCCTGTTTATGCAGGTTGTGTGTGTGAAATGGAAGTCTAACATCTCTCTCCCCTTCTTGCCATCTTTCTCCTGCAAACCCCTATAGCTGGGACCCCACCACAGAGGTCCTGCCTTCTCACTGTGCATTCCCATTCAGACTGCTTTGCCAAGGCTATTGTAGCCATAAGCCTATGTTGAGCATCTCAACTCCAGCCTCCAAGCATGGCCCTGCTCCCATATGCTAAGCCTGAAGAGCAGGTTCCAGTGCTGGTTGTATTCTTGCATCAAAACCTGCAAATCCCACAGGCTGACGAGAGGTGACCTCTGGAGCGCACGGCAGTGACATAGTAGGGTCCAGCTGGAACTGTTTGTGTCGAAGTGCTTCAATTCAGGTAACCCATCACCATTGTTTGTGGAACTCTTCAAGCTCTGCTCAGCACACCAGTTTGGAAAACTCTGCTCCAAAATCTTCGCTTGTGGTAAGCTTTTAGTACTTACCAGCCCATACAGAATAATACCTTTCAGGTCTATCTAGAGTGAAATGGTTGGATGACTCAGTGTATGAAAGGCACATTAAAAGCAAGAATAGCTTGTATCATTAACAGACCCATTCATATTAGTATTGTAATATACATGCTTTCTTGAATAATTATTTAATTACTCAGTTTTATTAAGATAGTTCCAAAAACACTGTGGTATGTAACTAATAGTACAAGCTTTTAAGTGATTATTTTAGGCAAAGAAGTAGTTAAAGCATATGTTCTAATAAAGCATATATTCTAATAAGTACTACAGTAATTGATTGATAACTTAAAAAATTTGGAGAGTACTGCTAATACTTATGCTAACACCTAGGTTTTGTGCTCATAAGCACAATTATTCTTTTCCTAAGTATCTCTTCTACCTGCTGGTATGTGTTATAATGTAAATACATAGTTATTTTCTTTTTTTTTCCCTAGCCTTTTTTCTTCCCATTGTGGCAGAAACATAGGGAAAGTCCTGTTTCTTCCCATGGAGAGTGATTTCAAAGCTAGATATATCACTTGACATTTCTTAAAATTGCTTTCTCTGCTCCAAAGTGACTTAATTTACAGCTTTCTATATTTACAGTGTTTCATAAAAAGAAATTGTGTTTGGCTTTGTTGAATAAAAGCTGAACAGCTTGAAGTGAGGTATCTTCAAAGTAACAAGAACATTGTGCAAATACTTCAGAAAATCAAATAAAATAATCATAATCAACTGTTGCTCAACTGTGTTTGGATCCTACAAGCTAAACTCTGATCAGACCGTACAAGTAAAATGCTGCAAAATCTAGCACGGGTTTACTGGTGTTCTCTCTTCTGGGCCAAAAGCTTAGAGATTCGGATTCCAGCTAGAATCATTCCAAGAGCTTTGTGAACAAATTTAATCAAGTCTGCCTTTGATGCTACATTAGTTCTGGGGGAGGCGTTGTTGTGGTTTTTTGTTTGGTTTGGCTTTTGGGTTTGTTTTGTTGTTTTTTTTTTCCCAATAAGGCTTTCATATCTTAACCTTGGAAAGGTTGAACTGCCTTGTGAGCATTCATGCCTATGATTGCTCAGCTTTGTGCTGCTACTTTATTTTAGACAGACCTCTTCATCTGCTTTTATTTTTCATAATGCACTGCTTCTTATCACTCAGAATCTCTGTCTCTTAAGAAAAATAGAGGGGAAAGAGAAGGCCAGTATGCCTACTGAAAACTTGTAGGTATCAGAATATTTTGGTATTGGTATTTCTGCTGCAAACTCTCTATTGTCAGAAAGAGACTCACTTTTGATGCGAGTTTCTTGGGGAAAACCATGTGTTTGCTAGTTCTGAATTCCCTTTCTGATGTGGGTGTGTTATCTTCAGAGATCATCTGTTTTCAACTTTGCTTTGACATTGGACTATGATGGTTTTGTGTATGGAGTACACATGATACAGGGAGAGACATTTTTTTCACATCAGTGTTCGTTTTCTTCTTTCTATTTTTTTTCTGCTTAGACCATCATGGAGGTTTCTCTGTGTGCCTGAAGCTTCACACGAGGAGAACAGTGTGTCCCATTTTTGTCAGTATCCTGGACTAGACTAAGGGATAATGGAGTCCCATATCTCTGCATTGCAGTAGGTGCTGTTGTTGAAGAGGGTCTTTCAAGTATGAATGTGCTGCAAAGGGTGGTCAGAGACCTGCAGCCAAGGAGCAAGGGCTGTAGGGGTGGCCTTGGCCCTTCCACTAACACTTCAAGATTTGTAGGACCCGGAGGTGGACTCTGATGTCTGTTCATGCTGGTAACCTCTTGCAGCCTGCCCATTATCCCAAGTGCCCCAGTGCTTCCTTCTCTGAAGAGCAGGTCAGGTTATATTAGTAAATATAACATGAAGAGAAGACAGCAGGTTATGTTGACAGCTCTTCTTCTAGTCTTCATTCTGTAAAGGAGTTTCAACATGCAGAGTCTTATTTTGTTTTGGAGACATTCTATTTTTTGTGTTTATTGTCACTTGTGTCTTGTATATTTACTACGATAATTTTTAATAAGGATTTAATTTCAATAATTACTATGAATATTTGATAAAGGATAAGGTAAAGAGGACAATTTCTTTTAAATGATCTCGCTAGACTCACAATTTATACTAATTGTTAATCTTAAAAATGGTTCTTTGTGGCACTAGCTGGAAAAGCCATAGAATTACAGGATGTATTTAAAATAGCATGTTTTTATGTGGTGTTATAGAGGAAAACTTGCAAAGTGATACAGCTTGAAAAAAATATCCACAAACTGCGACTAGTTAGAATTCTGTATAATATGAAATCCCTTTAAAGTTATGGGAATGGAACATAATGTATCTTTAATTACTAAATTTGTTTTTTTCAGATTCCATAGTTTAAGATAAAAGTTGGGTTCACATCTGAAACTTGCAATGGGTTTCCTCTCCAGTGGGCCACACTAGCCATGGGTGGAGACCTCACATTAACTTTAGCCACAGTTAAACCCACTGGAGCCCTGACCCTTTCCTGGGTAACGGTATCTGTAAGCCAGCAACGTGTTGTATCTTTTTCAGTCTTGACTTTGCATGTAGTAGAGTGCAGAGCTGCAGAAAACCAGAAGGATTTTATGACAGTGTGGTAATACTGCCTTTGGGACTGGTCTTTGCACAAACTTCTCTGCTTTGGAGATGCTCCATCTCCTAGGATGAAGCTGCCTTATTTTCCTAATCCTACGCTGCTGCTTGGGATGACTGATGGTCCTTTCCATCCAATTTTCACCATTCTTGGCTCCTGCTTTTGCAAATCAGTCAGCTCAAGAAGGAGACATGTTAAGATGGCATTCTGAATAATTGCTGTTGGAAGGATAGCTTTCATCTCTGTCCTAAGAAGAAAGAGCATGGAATATGCAGATAGAAGATGGTTTTTTTGTCTGTAAGCCTTGCATAAACAAAATTACTTCTCTCTTGGTTCACTGACTCCTGTGGGGCTACTCATTTGAGTTAGGAAAGTAGAGTTTTGCCCGTATGAAATTTGAGTCTTAGTCATCTCTTTCTGATTCAAAATTATTACAGTCCATCCGAGTGTATTTACAGTTCCAACTAATTCTTTGCAGGTTCTTTAAACTACATTATGTAATGTGTGTTTTTACTTTTATTGCTCTTCCTGAAACTCTAATACTCCTGTTAATGCTATTCTGAAAATAAAACATCTATGTAACATGACTATCATATTTTACATTTTTGGGACAGTTTCAAATGCAAAAAGCATGTCAAGGTGAATTGCATAATGGAATGAGGAATGCAGACCTTCCTCATTGTCCTCATGGGAAAATAATAATCATGATGCCTAATCCAAAGCCAAATGAAGTGACCTTAGAAAGGGAAGGGGAAGCCTTTCCACTGCCTACAAATCCATTGTGTTCTATACTTAAACACTTTGAAAGCTGATTGCTTTCACCAGCATCACTTTGCACTGCTTATTGAAATCTTGGGATAATCTGTTTAATAAATTCATGTGTAGGGATGTAAAGTTTCTTTTGGTATGCTACTAAAGTAATTTCTGAGAAAACAAATACTGTCTGTGGAACAGTGTGCCCTGGAGAAAGAGATCTGGAATCCTTGGAGTTGCTTAGGGGGTTGATTGAGTGAATTTGAGCTAGGACCCCAGGAAATGCATCAATAATCATGTACAGTCAAACTCCAGGAACCAATTGAATTTTACATAAAGTTATTGTGAACTGCCAAAATGAATCAGGGCAATGGCCATCCATTCTTCTATATTTATTTTTGTTATTGGCCATTTGTTCATAGAAAAGAAAAATAAATTGGGGGTTTGTGCCTGGTTTTCAGGGGTCAGTGCTGAGGGTGCCATGGAAAAAGAAAACAAAAAGGAAGAGAATAAGCCAACAACAGCTTGCAGGCATACACACAAGCTTTCTCCATGGTCAGGAGGACTTAGGATTTCCAAATTAATTTTTTGGCCACTGCAAGAAGATAGAACATGTTTTGATAGTTGAAGGAATTCACAACTTCTATTAAAACCATTGCAATAATCAGAGAACAAGAAAATGTTTAAGACTGCCTTTTTTTTTTGTTGTTGACAAAATGATCATTAGATTAATTACATATTTTTTTGAGTTTCTGTTGTCAATGATAAATCTGTCTGTGTATAACTAAGATAGAATAATTTCAACACAGACTTTATTCGAAACCTCCTGGTGAGTATTTTGTGTAGGTTCATCCCTTTATTTATCTACAGAGGATGAGCTGTTGCAGATCCTGACCACAAAACTTTGGCTCTCTGCATCCAGCTTCTGCAGTCTGTAGTTCAGGATCTCCAGGTCACCTCTTTGTGGTTTTTTTTGGGGGGTTGTTTGTTGTTGTAGTCGTTGTTGTGGTTTTCCTTTTTTTTTATTTAGAGATTACGGATGAACATAATAGAGCATTATTAAATACTCTAATTATGTGTAGAACTGAAACTACTATGTGACTCTTTGCAAGTGCAAAGAAAATCCGTTTGTCACCAAAATATGGCTTCTCAAGCTTCACTGGTTTGCTTCACACAGTTTCAATCAAATCCAGAGTCCCCTGTAATAATTGTACAGTTCCTCTGAGCTCAACCTACTAGCTAGGTCCTAGTGATTACTGAAGTCCTTTGAAAAATATTCTTCATCCAAAGTAGAAGAACATGCATCCTTCTCTCAAAGCTCTTTTGTCTCTGCGAGGTCTTTTCAATGTCCTCTTCCACCCTCTTCCCTGCCACGTGCCAATTTGGAGTGATAGGCCCAAAGGAACGTCCATAGGAATCTAGAACCTAGGAATTCAATATCCTTTTGAATTCTATATTATATCCAGGCCCAGCAGAAAAACTGATTGTTCTATTTTCCCAAAACCTCTGTACCTGCCTACAGTTCATCCTTTCTTTCTTTAGGCTTTTTCTTACTGGACATATTGTATTCTGGTTGTGTACGTGGATGACAAAGTGAAGGTAAGACAGTAGCATACACTTAACTCTCTGGTTTAATTTTAATAATTTTAATTGTAATAATCCTAGCTGGGCTGGACCCAGTGACAATGAAGCCATGGGCAGGCAGAAACAGTTGAAGTATAGACTGTTGAGGGAATCTGAGTGCATATTTTGGTTAGCATATGCTGAAGTTTACACTATTGTTTCTGCTGTCTGAATATACATAAAAGATCCCAAAGTCTATTAAAATTCTTGAATCCATTTCACTTTATCAGTATGAACATTTGGATAGCCCTTTTTATTGCTTACAGCAAAAATACTAATTGACTTAAAGCCAATTAAAACATATAGCATTTCTTTTTTTTTATAAATGAAAACATACTGTAACACCACAGTGGCCAACTCCTGCCTTTCTGCTCTGAATAAAGGTTAAGCAAGGTTTGCTGGAAGCACTGCCAAGCAGGTTATGTGCAATTTTTGTTTCCTCCTACATGATACAGTTTAACTAGAGCTTTCTCCTCCACTTTGTTAAAAAAAAAAAAAATATCTAAGAAGAAAGACATAGGTCTCAATCTCTGTTGAAAATAAAGGGCTGTGTTTAAATCATTTCTCAGGAACATCCTGGACTGAAAATTTTCCAACTACATTAAAAACTTAAAAAATAAGTCAGTCTTTATATAGTGAAGGAGTCACTACAGTGACAATACAGCAGGCAGTTCCTATTTATCCCCTGAATGCAGAGGTATGTGTCCGGATACACCTGCTTGAGAATCCTGCACAAGAAGACCACAAACAAGTGAATAAATTTGAGATGTCTCATGCAATACATGCTAGTGCTTTTTGTTGTAAAACTAAAGGAAATCTGAGTCATTGCAATCTTAGAATGTAATGCCAGACAAATGAGAAACAGACCACAAACAATGAAGCCAAGTACATCATTATAGGTTGAGTAATGTGAACGACTTACATAAACTATGTCTGAAACTCAGGATTTAGCAAAAGACCATCACCCTTAATTGCATCAAGGACAATTAAAAGGTCGTTAGTCTGCAAGTTGTCCATCAGGAATACGAATCTCATAAATCTAAGTCATAAATATATAAGGAGGGAAATTTTTCATTTTATTTAACTATTTTCCATTATCTTACCTTTCTTCCTATGTTATGAATTGCCTTTCATTTATCCACTCTCTTCCCCAAATGGGGAAATAATTGCACCTTGTCTTCACCTAGTCTCCATTCCCAGCAAGAATTTTCAGCCCAGGATCTTTAATGAAATCCGCTGTCTCTATGAAGGGCTTTCTTGTTTTACTAACAATGCGCTCTCATGAGCTCAGTGTTAGGTTCCTCCTTTTCTGATCCATTGGTTCTGCATAACAATAATCCAGGTGATCCTAACATCACATTGAAAAAAAATGTGTTATTGGTAGCTGTAGGATCCATAGGACTTGTCATAACTTTGTTTTTACTCTTCATTAAAAAGGATAAAAAACACTTATCAATCAGCTCCTGCTAATGCTAGCTAACATCACCATTAGGCATTTGCTGTCTGCACTGGATGAAGTCATTCACTAAGAAGAACCATTTATAGGATGCATGCCCACATGATGAAATAAACCACAGATTATCAAAGGCTTTAAGGGTTTTAGAAGACTGGATGAGACTGTGAAGAGAGGAGGCATCAAACTGAGAACAAAACTTAAGTCCTGCAAGACAATGTTGTAACATCTCCAGTGTGTTGTCACACAGCCACATTAAGAAACTCTCACTTCTCCTTAAGTTGCCTCAAAGACCATGGAAATTCTCTGGTGGCAGGAGGTAGCAGACACTGAAGTCCTACTAAGAACAAATGCATCAGGGATTTCTCTAATGTACATTTGAAGTGGTTGGCCATGTGATCTAAATGTGTGGAGGCAGACTATCCCATAAGACATTTAAGTGTGGTAAACACTCCTGTGGGAGTCAGCTTAAGGGTTATAAAGATTTTCTAGAGATAATCCTAAAAATGTGAAAAGTCCACTGATTTATGAGCTCGTGATGATCCTAACAACAACAAGAAAAAATGGCAGAAGATGATTTACAGGGGTGTAAGTACATTTGAAACAAAGTGTCCAGCTAGCCGAAGAAAAGACAGCCCTTTTATTTATTTTTTTTTTTTAAAGAGCTACACCAAATTCAGTCTGACGATTGTGTGGTGAAAACATTCCTTGGATTTCATAATCATAGGAGAACCCATCATCAGAATTAGTGTGGAGAAGAATTTGTTTGCTGCCATCATGGATAATAAGCAGAACAGAACACTCTCTAAGCAGTAGCTAGTTCAACTTTTTACAGCTCAAGTTTTACAGTTACCATTTTAAATACCTTAAGAAGCAGCAACAAATCTAATCTCCCTTCTGAATTGCCTTCCTAACAGTTTCTCATAACAGGGACCATAGCATTCGAGTGGGAGACAAGAGATAGGGATTTGCTGGCATCCACTGAAGAGATATTTGGTGGAAGTGACATGTTTTTACAGACTTGTTGCCGCAGCTATTTTTCTCCACTGTTCTAGACACCTGTTTATTTTAGACTAACTACTTGATTTCGGGTATGAAAAGAGAGTTCAGACCGCGGCTAATTCTTTCATGTAAAGCAGAAGCTCTTACCTTGGTCAGGCAGACTGGAATCCAACTGGAAGGAAGAGCTGGAGGCTTAAAACAATTTTACTGGAATTGATAGACTAACAATGAGCTTAGAAGTGAAAGGCATATACATATGTATGATTGCCACTAGGATATTTGTGAAGCCATCTTTTCTGGTGATAGCAATGCTTCTCCACATCAAATCATCAGATGGATGTTAATACTAACTTGGCTGAAGAATACTAGAATGAACAACTTGTAAGTAGCTCTTGCCGGAGCATGTCTTGGTAACTCCTGCTAGATTAAATAAGATGCTGAAAGCCTCTGCTCTAGTGAATTTTATGAACTGGGCATTTGCTTTGCTTATGCAGCTTATTCAAAATAACATCTGGTACAGTATGTTCTCTCCAGGTTCCACAGAGAGAAGATTTGATATTATCGATTCATCTCCCTGTGTTCCAGACATAACACAAACTGAAATATTAGAAAGTAGAAAACTAAACATATCAATTTTTTTAAGTTGAGGTAGCAAAGCATTTTATTTTCTACAATGAGCATTCCTTGAACTACTTGAGGAGGCGGATGTTCTTTTAAATCTGACAAACATAAACCTTGATTTTAAACTAAAATTCCAACAAGGATTTCATTATGTCAATTATGATTTCACTCATTTTCCAAAAAATTACAGAGCTATAAAATTTTCCATTTTAATTGCCATTTGCTGTTTGAACTGCTTTTCCAATGCAACTATGAGTGCAATACTGGAAACTAATAACTATGGCAACTTTATGACCCAACGTAATGAATTCATCTGGATATTCAACAACCTGAACTTCTGATCCCTTCAGGTGTTCCTTGGCAGTGAAGTGCTGCAAAGAGCTAATGAGAATCAAAACACCTACTGGGGTACCTCTGTATCCTGAACTAGATAAAATGAAGAAGTGAGGCTCGGCTGTACGATCTTAAGAGTTGACAATCATATATATATCTATCTCTCAAGATTTTTTCCCAGAGCTTTGGTGTTGTTTTTTATTTTATTTTTATATTGGCTTGCATCATATCTCATTCTGGGCATTGTGTGTGTGTCTTTTTGGCATTCTATGCCTTTGCAGTCCAATTTGTAGACATGTAGATAGTTTCTAGACCAGGCACAGGCAAGGAATCTTGCTGTCAAATCAGCCGAAGCATAGGGACAGAATGTACGCTGTCCTTGTGTTTTTATGCTAGTTGTGGAAAGACACAGTATTTGGAATACACCCCATAGGTAACAAATTAATTAAGCAATATCTTTTGAATGCACCTGAGGTACCGTGTGATTTTATAATGCAACAACACTTTGTGACTCATGGCTGCAGGATCTTTGATCTAGAACTCAGAGCCTTCAAATTGAACTTCATTGTGTCATCTAACAGCAACCAAATCTGTGCCTTCAAATTCTCATTGCCATGTAAAGATTACATACTTTAGATTTACAAGTGAATTTTGTAAGTACATCTCATCCAATCTAAAGGATTCACAGAGATTTCCAATAATAATCCCAATTTTTTAAGTACGACATAAATGTCAAAACATGGTCACAACTACATAGACATGGTCAAGTGACAGTGGAAAGTGTTTAGGACTACGTTTTTTACCACTTGCCACTACTTATGGTTCAAAATATTTGCCACTCTGAAAATTCCACTAAGTGTCCCAAAATGGAAACTAAATTCATTCCAAACCTGCTTACTGACTCAAGGAGGAAGTGAGGGACTGGGACTATCCTTTATCACCAAGCCAAAATACCTCATAATTCAGTAATCAGGGAACCCTTTCTAATGAACTCATATAATCAACTTCAAATTTGCTCATACAAAGCGGGGGCATAAGTTGAAATATTGCATATTTTGGAAAGAGTTTAATGCCTGGAGGACTGTGTATATATGATGCCTCATCAACTTTTTGAATTAAAATGTTTGTTTTATCTCAGTTTTAGAATTGTGCAAGGTGGATTACTCTGTTCCCATTAAACGAGATATTGAACACAATGATTTTTTTGAGTCTTCCTGGGTTGTGATGTTTTCATTCTCATTCTCATTTTTTCTGATATTCAGCATCAAAACTTTCACTGAAAACTGAGGGAAAATACCAGCTGAAGATGTTACATAGACTTTTATTTAAATTTACTTATATTTTACTTTAGTTTATTTTTTTAGTTTATATTTTATTTTATCTTTATTTTATTTTCTATCTTGTGGTATCACAATTCTAACCCTCTATTTTTATTTCCTTTTCATTTATGTGGCTAGAGAACTTCCTATGATTTATATTAGTCTGCTATAAAGTAGCTTGTAAATTCTTGATATTTCTTGCCTTATCCCATAATTTCTGAATTTTAAGCTTTTTTTATCCAGTCTTCTTCTCCCACTCTTCTGAGTAAGCGGATATCCTTTTTCAGCTCTTTATTCACTGGATTACATCTGAATATCACTTCCTTTAAGTTTATTGTTTGAACTATTTGTAAAGCAAACCATGAATATTGTTTGTGTTTTTGTTTTAAAAAAATTTTGTCTCCTATATAGTTCCTTACCTTTTTAGTCCATTTGACTTCACTAACTAGCTCCCAGAGTTTCTTAGTTCACCTATCTGCAATGCAGATCTGCTTTTCTTTCCCCTTTCATTTAAAGTAAAGCAAACTTGTTCTTTTTTCATGGCCAAGTGTTTTATGATGGCTTTTACTACTTGCCCAAAGTCTGAAAGACCCTCACCTCTCATAGGTTCAGTTGATTGTCAGATGAGACCTATGCCATCCAGGACTAACTAGCCCTATGTTATGCATAGGTTGGATATCCGATGTTATAGTCTCCCATGATGTCGTACATTTGCAGTAGTATTTGTCTCAACTAAAATTACCATAATCTTTGTTTATATCCGAATCTAATCTAAAGGATTCAAAGAGATTTCCAACATGATCCCAATAAACTTGCACCATAATTCTTCATCAGAGACTGATTTTTTGACTCAATTAGACATACTTTTATTTATATTAGTTCTTATTCACAGTGTCTGTCCTCACTAGTGTTTAGTTTGGCACCCTCATCCTTATGTTTGTTAGTTCCTTTAAATCCTACACCTAGGCTTCAGTTACAGTAGCTTTTTGTTACTTCTGCCATCTCTGGTTTCATATCCTGCACTAGCAGCTCTTCATCCATTTTACTCCCAGGTTCCTTGTGTTCATACACAGTTTCAGTTGTGTTTTATGAATCGTGCCTAAAATTTCCTGAGAGCAAGTATCCCACGCACATTTGTTGTACACAGACTTGGCTTCTCATTTCATTTTAACAAAAATCGGTCTTTTCCCTTTCTCCAAACACCAGAAAAGCATAAGCTTATATTTTTTGGGCAGCAAGCATAGCACAAAATGAAATAATGTTCTAGATCAAGCCTATGACAATGATTGCAGTAGGAACAAAATTCAAATATTACTCAACATTTTTATTGAAAGAGGACAGGTTTATTCCTTTTAGTGCTAATTAAAATTAAAGCAGGATTGAGAAACAGTCAAGTTTTTTTCCCAAGTCACACCCTCCCCCCCCGCCAAATTCTTATCTTTGAAACAGATTTTTTTTTTTTTTTTTTGACAAAATTAAATATAAGTAGTGGTCTGTATTTTCTGTTTTACTGCCTTACAGCAGAATCAGGAAGCCTGGAAATGTCAGCTCAGCTGCAGCAGCAGTCAAAGCCAACCCCATAAAGGGGCTGAATGTGGGACCTTGAGCACCTTGCCTGGCCTGAGGCTGGCAGCCCCCAAGGCTCTCCAGACTAACACTGCTGGAAGTCTATTTCCTGGCACTTCCTACATCCTCCTCAAAACAATTTGAAAAGTCAGAATTGACTTTTTTTATCTCAAGAACTGTGATTTTTTAAAATTAAAATAGAAATCTCTACTTGAAAAAAAAAATTTTTTGAATGAAAATTCCCAAACAGTCCTCACATTAATGCCCTTCAGAAACATCCTTCTTCTATGGGAAGTCTTAAAGCTACATTAAGTTTGGAAGCAGTTCAAACCCATCACTTTGGTCCACAGCTTGGGGAACAAGGACTATTGAACTTGCATCAGTTGAAGGTTTTAATTCTGATAATAAGGGCTGAAAGTGTTTCCCCTTCCTGGAAACTCTCTCTCTGAGCCATTAACTTCCAGAGGCAACTGCCTGCATCTGGTGAAAGTTTGGGTTGCTCAGCTCGTGTACCCGAATATCACAGTACAGATAGACTTTATTTAATCTAGTAATTTCATAGAATCATAGAATGTGTTGGGTTGGAAGGGACCTTTAAAGGCCATCTAGTCCAACCCCCCTGCAGTAAGCAGGGACATCTTCAACTAGATCAGGTTGCTCAGAGCCTCATCCAGCCTGGCCTTGAATGTCTCCAGGGATGGGGCCTCCACCGCCACTCTGGGCAACCTGTTCCAAGGAGCAATATCAGAAATAGACTTTCAAATCCATAGGAAAAGGAATAGATGTGAATGTTCAGCAGGGGTCTCAGCACAGGAAAGAGTTAATTATAATTTTGTTGCTGGAATAACATATATGAAAGTCTGGCTCCAAACCGTAGTACTGTGCTCAAAAGCAACAATGCTACAACCTGAATTGGCATTAGCTGCGCGAGAAATTATTAGATAGTTAACAAAGTGATTGTGAAATCCTGACCGCTGGCAATATCGCTGACCGCTGTCTGAAAGATTTAAAGGTGACATGAATGGTTTAATAGCTGCAGTTTCATAATTAAAATCATCAATAACTAAAATATTCATTGTA
Organism: Larus michahellis; assembly: GCF_964199755.1. Lineage (NCBI taxonomy): Eukaryota > Metazoa > Chordata > Aves > Charadriiformes > Laridae > Larus > Larus michahellis. The sequence continues at coordinate 17,063,644 of NC_133930.1, forward strand.
ATAAAGACAATTACAATTGTTTAAAACATTACCATGATATTTACCTAAATTACCACTCACTCCTTACTTGCCAAACAATACTGTGGTGAAAAACAATTCACAGAATATTTTCAATATTTTCAAAAAAGTTAGACAGAATTTTGGTTACAATGAATATAATTAATTGATATCTTAGTGTATGTGTATTTTTAACAGATGTTATTTTAATAGATTAAATAACACATATTTTAACATACATGTTTTTAGCGAAACTGAATAAATGTAGCGAAGAATAAAAAATGAGGTTCTACCTAGTACAAACTTTTCCAGGAAGGATTATATCATAAGTAGGAATTCCTAGTGGTGTTGGAAGGACCTCCTGTTTTCCTAGTTTGAGGTAAAACAGAAACAGTTTTCTTTTCTGTAATTTTACTTTTCAGCTAAGCCTCTTCTAACTAACTAACTCTCTGAAATTAATGGCATATTCTTCAGAATACCTACCTGTGAGACAGTACACATTTGTTCAACTTCTAAATAAATAATTACCAAATTAACAATTTTATATTATATATAATTTTCATAATGATAATTTTAGAATTTATGATACGGTTTTGTAAAAGGCATATAACATTATATTTTATAACATAAATCAGTAAGATATTGATAAACACGACTGTATTTTTTAAAAATTGTATTTTTTTAAATAAAATCTTGTAACTGTGATGTTGAAATACATTCATTTCCTATAATTTTGTGAATGTGTATGTACACACATACAGGAAAAACACAAAATATATCAGACAACAGACCAGATGCAGAAGATTCGCCTACACCGTTATAGATTCATTTTCAATTCCTCAAAACCTTCTCATGGCTAACCCAGTACTGGTAAGAGCTTGCCACTCCTAGCAGTCAGCAAACAAGAGCAGCCGCCTTATGAAAAACACCGCACTGCCACTTGCATCTACTTGAATTTGTCTTTGAGACCAGGAAATACTTTCAACTGCACTGACCACACCAAACATGTGGATCACGGAATTGACAAGATGGAGAAGGGCTGCAATTGCTCACCTGATATTTGCTTATGGAAGAAATAGGTCGATGACTCCTCTTCAGCAGGGTGACCACTGAAGTTGATGACTGGCAATGATCTGTAGCTCAGAAAGAAAGCTGAGGAGATGCCATTGATGTCCTTCTCCCCACTTCCTGAGGGGGACAGGGCGTGCTGAAGCCTTCTCTGAGGAACAGCTTATGCTGCAAGTACTGCTGTGTTCAGCCCCTGAGGAGATGTAGCTCATAAATTACAGGAAAGAGCCTTTCCAGAAAAAAATGTGTGTTCCTGCAACCACATTTAAAATTAATTTTTTAAAATCTACTCTGAAAAAGATAAATGATACCCTTCTTAGTTGTTATTGGTCCTGCTTCTGCTCTTTAGGGACTTCTAACTTTATATTGCTCGTCTTCCAAGACCAGCCAATGCAGCAATACGTATTTTTGTCTTTTAAGCCAAACACAATGTGAGAATATGGACTGAAAACTCCAACTTTATTAAGGGGTTGGACAAATGAGTGATTATTTTGCTGACAGCCACTTTGGGTCACCGGCCAGGAATGATGGCCCCTGTGGTGAATATGATATTGGTTTGGGCAGCTTTATTTGCTTCACAAGTCATAACAGGTTCGGATGATGTATTAAGCAGGAGTTAAAATGATTAATCTGTTCCTCGACAGGCATTTCTACATGTTTACTTAGATTAAGATTCAGGGCTTTGCCATAAATGAATAAAAAAGTGAGCACAGAGAAATTCAGGTTAATGACTGAGTTCTCTTGGGTAATCATCCAATGGTTACAAGATATGCCACATTTAGCAATAGGCCATAATTCTGCAAACAAGATATTTTAATATAAGCTTTATTATATCAGTTTTTCCTGTTTACTAAGGTTCTGGTCTTCAGATAAGTCAAATAATTGTACTTGAGACAATTGCTTGCGATGAGCCAGCTCTGTTGAAATAAAGAGCTTTTGAAATTTCCTCTTGCTTTCTCTAGGGATTTCTGTTGTAAAAATGGGTTACGATATGAGTCTAAGAGAACTTGATGTTAAGAGGAGCTTTAAAGGCAAAACATTATTTTTTTTTGTCAAAGTAGCAAATTGAGAAGGACTTCTGGCAGAGTCAGTTATATTAAGAATAGTCACAGTATGTCCAGGATAACCAATTGCATTATTTTACATTACATGTTTTTTACACATATTACATGATACATACATTATATGATACATTTACATACAGTATATGATAAAAGCTATGTTTTTTGGGTTGCAAACTTGGAACTGCCCTAATTCTTTGTTTTCACATGTTAATTGCTTAAAATGTGATGAAGTGTATTAGCCAAAGGAAACCTAAAGTAGATTTAGCACTTTTCCATTCAGATACAAAAGAGAGGGGATAAATCCTCCCATTAAAAAGTTGTATTTCTGGTGGAGTTACCAAGCCTTTGCTAGATAAATTAAAATACTAAATGTCTAAAGATTATAAACATGTCTGAGTATCTGATCCCAGCTCCATTGTGATTACAGGATTTCTGGTCCCCCGTAATAGAGTGACTGAAAAATTGAGAAATCATCCTGAATGTCACAGACATCCAAGACAGGTAGAAGTTGCTAATGAAAAATACTACCCCCCCTAGCACAGTAAGGGACTCTTACTAACCCATCTTTTTCTTACCGTGAAGTGCATCTACGACAGCGTCAGTGAGGGTTTGCTGGACCAACCCTAGAGAAAAAGGACTTTGTGATGTTCTAGATCCCGCTTGCTTCCCTGACTTCTGAAATTCAGAGGCTTACTCTCACGCTGTGGCTGAAACGATTTAACACTTTCCTCCTTCTGTCCCCAGCTGCATATTTCTTCCTCCACTCTTTGTACTAACCCTTACATACATGGACCAACTCCAAAACCATCAGTAAATCTCTATCTGTAGCACAGATTCATTAACTGCAGGAATGAATGATTTTCATTTCCTTACTTAACATTGTCCTGTATTTCATGTTTGGTATTCTAGTTACGCTATATATGTTATTTGTGTTCTATCTGGAGCCCACCAGAAACTGATCATTAGAACTGACAGCTTCTCTGCAAGACCCCACTCCTGTAATGTTTTTCTGTCTCTATTGTTATTTTTATTCCTAGAGTAGATGCAAAAATCCACTGATGGAAAACTGAGTGTGAAACTGGGGCCTTAAGCTCCCCTGTGTCTGTGAAAAAAAAAGAAAAGAGACACAGAGACACTTCTTTATTAATAAATGTTTAAACTTTTTATTACATAAAATGGTGTAACAAGGGCATACTTTTCAAACACAAAAGATTGGAGTTTTGGACTCTCACCAATTTTTATTGGAGAGAGAGAGACTAATGCAGAGTATGTTTCCAAAACACTGGCACTTGGGAGCCCTGAAGCAATTGCATATTTAAAATACTCCCTTTCCTTCTGCCTTCCACTTGCTGTTTTGCTGAACAAGCCAGTTTTAATTTTCAAAACTTCTCAGAAAACATTACGAAGAATGCAACCTCATTACTATTGTACAGAAAGCCATGATAAGTAGATGTTAATGGTTCCCAATCAGTTTTCAAAAGGGGAAAAAAATACAGATTCTTGCTATGTTTCTGTTTGAATAGATTTAACCCACTGAGGACCAAGATAAATCAGACCATGCTGAGTAGCTAGACAACGACTCATACCACAGCTAACTAGTTGAAAGAATTGAGTTGGGCATGTCTATTTTATGCTGATTACTCCCTCTGCTGTGATAATACTGCAGAAAACATTATAAGTACATATTAAAAATAATAGGAAAAGACCCCATAAAAATAGAATTCGTAATACAGTGGATAACTTGGCAGAGAAGATTGGGTAGCAATAGGTCTGCTGGCAGGAGCTGAACAACCTTGGCTCTCTACCCCAGGAAGGATGTGCGTCCTTCCTAGAGGTCTCTGTCCCATCTGCTCTTGCTGGTGCTGGAGGCTCCAGGAAATATGTTCTGTTAAGTGTCCGCACTCTCAGAAAGGACTTATTAATGTACAATCTGAATGACGTAGCTCATTTTGGCTACCAAATCAGTGTTTTTCTTCTCCATCACATTTTAAGTAAATCTTACGTTACTATACACTAGCATACTCATTGCTTTTTAATTGCATCTAAAACTATAATTTACTTAACAGCAAGTGAAACCTGTAATGCAGCTCAGACGTTGCTTGAATATTGCCCAACTAGCTAAGTGATTGGTTTGAAATGGATCATAGTGAAACTGGCTGTTATTTTTTTTTTTTTTTAAGGAGGAGGGAAGCTGCAATGAACTTTAGGGCCTTCAGGTGGCTGCCCCATGTGCAACTGTGAAGAAACCTCTGGGCTGCCTGCAGTCTCACCCCTGGACTCCTCAGCCACCTCTTCCCAGCCCATCTTCTGGGCACCACCCTGCAAGGCCCCTGCCCACGGGCTAAGCCCTCACAGCCTTGAGAACAAGTAATTTCCACATGGGTAAGAGAAGGTGGAGCAAATGCCCAGGCAGAGTGGGAAAACAGCTCTTCGGACCACCACCACCCAACATGCACCCCGCATCACTGGTTTCAATGAGCTCTTGCAAAAACCTCTGCAAGGTCTAAAGGTCTGGATGGTCTGTGTCTCTTCCCTGACGATTCCCTCCCTTCTTTGAATCAAAGTCACGCAGTATCAGCTATTAACAGCAGGAAACTCTAATTGGAAGTTACCCTATGCTTTCATTTTAAGTTGTGCTTTGAAAAAGGAATGACAAAGAAATATTTGCACATTCAGATGTATTTTAGTTTTTCTCATGAGCTTATTTAATAGTTTGGGAACCTTACCAGAACATATAGGAAAACAAAAATATATGCAAGAAGTATATAGCATAGTATATCCACGAGGCAAATAGTTCCTTCACCAAAACACTATGAAATCTGATTTAAAATCTCAGCACTTCTGATCCGCCAAAGCCATGCTGAGGAAACTTTAGTGTGTGTAACTAGTGCTTATCCACTGAGTTACGAGGACTCTGGCAGGCATGACTGCAGATGTATTTTATATGGCTCAATAATTCAGGAATAAAACCACCTGAAAATATTTGCAGAGGGAATTTATGTAAAATGATAATGAAGTTTTGATTTATATCAGAATGATGTGTTGGTCTGAAAAATGCAAAAGGACAACAAGCTGACAGGTTTACCAAGGGCCTTTCAGTTTTTGTGGTGATCAGAGAAGGAAGTTAATTTCTGGGAGTATTGGTTAGAACAGAAATGACTACAGAGAGAAAAAGAATACAAGATGTTCCTGATTTTTACAGAAAATGTAGCGGTTCCCCGGAGGTCTTTGGGGTCCTTTTCCTGCAGCAGGGCAAGATTTGTGTGTTTTGTGTGCCTGTGTGCACAGTTGCATTGTTGTGGTCTTTTGCAGGCAGACTTTTGCAGGGATTTTTGCTTGTGGCAGCTGAACAAATGTGCATCAATACTAAGCGCTCTGCTGTGCATGAGTCCTGTTTTCAGCAGACCATGTCTTTGGAGCACATGTAGACGTGTAGTAAGACATCCCGGTATCTGGGAACTTGTTTGCAGGCTTTTGACTTGGAGAAGCTGTGAGCACTCAGTGCTCCTTTCAGAAAAGCACCTCTGGGCATGGCCCACCCATGTTCTAGACAAATCCCTAGGTGCTCTGAGCTCTGACAGAGTGAGAGGTGATCAAACATATCAAAGTAATAACTAATTTTACTGGAACACTTACAACTGATTTTTTCCAGAACCAGTTAAAGCTCCAAGTGAACTTTAGTGGTGAATATTTCACAGTTTTGTACAATCTCTGTACTACAAACAAATTCCTTTTAGAAACCTAAGTGGTCAAAATTTAATTCAAGAATTTCAGAGGCAGGAGCATTAACACCTCCAAACTCCCAGTCCACCAGTCAACTGGAACTGTCTAGTGCTTTTCAGTTCTGGATTAGTAGGAGTAAAGCCTTTGTTTTTAAACGTGGGCTGTGTATATATGGAAACATCCTTGGGCCTTAGAATCACAGAGTAGTTAAAGTTGGAAGGGACCTTAAAGACCATCTGGTCCCAACCCCCCTGCCCTGGGCAGGGACACCTCCCACTAGACCAGGCTGCTCAAAGCCCCATCCAGCCTGGCCTTGAACACCTTCAGGGATGGGGCATCCACAGCTTCCCTGGGCAACCTGTTCCCTCACAGTAAAGAATTTCTTCCTGATATCCAACCTAAATCTCCCCTCTTTCAGTTTGAGGCTGTTACCCCTCATCCTATCACTACACTCCCTGATCAAGAGTCCCTCCCCATCCTTCCTGTAGGCACCCTTTAGGTACTGGAAGGCTGCTATAAGGTCTCCCTGGAGCCTTCTCTTCTCCAGGCTGAACAACCCCAACTCTCTCAGCCTGTCCTCATAGCATAGATACGATATGCATTGCTTGATTAGCCATCCTTTATGGTTATCTTCTGATCGTTATACCATGGGGCTAAAGATTCACAAGAAGCAAGAGGAAGCTCTACTCTGCAACGGAATGCATCAGCGGAAGCATGATGTTGCTGACGAAGATATTAAACAGCACTGGCTGCAGAACTGACCCTGGAGGAATGCCTTCAGACAAAGCATCTGAGCAAAGATATGAGTGACAGCATGTTAGAGCAAATGACTCAAATTTAAAGACACGTACTCTGGAACTGGAGAGTCCTCAGGCTGTCATGAATCAAACCCCATGTTTTACCGGAAAAGACCTGCAGGTGCTGTGGAAGATACCTCTCGTTCACCCAATGTCTTAGAGCAAAAATAGATAGTAACTCTAGCAGCCGTAATGGCTGAAGCTGGATGCTTCCTTCCCTACATGATGTACTGGACATTGTGGTGTAAGTGAAGCTGGTGTAACTTTAAACACCCCAGAGGCCCCTGGAGGCCATCTGGAGTCCAGGTGGGAAAGGATTGGGAAGCTGAAAGATACATTTCCTTCTAATCCTCTTCAGCCCCACTCTCTGAGGAAAGTATGATGTGCCAAGGTGGGTGTGATAACACATCTGAAGCCATCACTGTAACCGTGCCTACTCTGAGTGTCTCACAGCTCAAAACTGAGCCTGACCCCTTCTCAGGGATTCCGCAGCTGTTGAAGACTGTTACCTGCGTAGGATACTTTACAGTGTACTTACAGTACACCAGATACAACTTGATTTTTCTTATGTTAACATGAGTCTCAAAAAAATGCTTTAATTACTCATCTGTACTTATGTTCTTGTGCACCTGTATTGCCCTTTCTTTAAATTTGATTGTAGACACTTTCAAAATTAGAGCTCTAAACCAAGCAAGAAGTGCACATTCCAGAGACTCCAGCTAAGCCTTAAAAAAGATAATGTTATTTTATAAAAATAAAGGATAACTGGAGTTCATCGTGGGAGTTTTCTGCTATAAGTACCACAAAGGCAGAGCAAATTATTGTGACAAAAAATTAGGCACTTGGAAAGTATGATCTTGTGTTTTAAAAGTAACCAAAGGTCTTGTTTAATTGCACTTGTGCTTGTGTAAATCAGGAGCAATTCACTTGCAACTGATGTAGTAGTTCTGGTGTAATTTCATGCAAGAGACATCATTATCATGTGCAATTAACTGCACATTCTCTTGTCTAAATGCAGGTATCTCAAGAAGAAAAATTTCTCTCGGTACAGGTTGTTCTTTCTTAACTTTGTCACTCCTTTTCCAGTGCCTTGCAACTTTTCCAAATTAATTACTTTGATGGTAAAATTCATAATTTTTGCTTTTCAATCTAAATACACTAAAATTTGGAAAAAAACCATACCCCCAAACCATTGGAGCTGAGTTATACCAGTATAAGAAAATATCTTATGCCATAGTTTCCTATCTGAGAAGGACTGAAGTCACATCATTTGATCCAGATGTGGGTCTAAAACATCCTCCATCCAGACTCAGGAAACACTAAAATTTAAGACTGTTTCCACAGTGTTTACTTGGCCAAGTTGTACACATGTGTTATTTTCTATTCCTGGTTTCCTTATTAAATGGAAACCTTAATGTATCATTTTGTTATTTATGGTCTGCCATAAAAACTACAGGATATACAATGTGAAGAGTTAAAACTGAGGAAGTTAAAGCTTAGCATTTGGCTTTCCTGACTTTTGAGTGCATGTTGCTTTATTTGTATTAGCTAGCTAACGTAAGAAAATACTTCTTACGTAAATTTACTTGCTTTATGGAAATTGTAATAGCCGCAAGGCCAATTTTGGCTCTCCCAGAGCTGTTACTCTGTTACCTCCTCATTCTTTAGAAGCGATTTCACGTGTGTTTACACATCACAGATTTGAATCCTGACCAAATGGTTAAATAAACAGTGATTATTCTAATTGACTCGTACGAAACCTGCTATGAGGACAAGGGGAAAGCTGTTACTCAGTTTAATCCACCGCTTGCTGTAAATTTCCCTTTTGGTGTTGCAATAGATGGAAAAGGACTTTTACGTGCAGCCCTGTCCCGGCTCTGTGCGTTCCTCCGCCGCCGGGCTCGGAGGCGGAGCGCTGGGAAGCGCCGCCGTGCGCTCCCTCTGCCGGCGGCCGCGCACAGCGAGCCCCGCTCGCCACCGGGGCGACCGCCTCCGCGCCCCACGCCGTCCTTCACCGCCCCGCCGAGGTCCTTCGGGCAGAAGAGAGAAAGGGAGAGCCAAAGAGGAGGAGAGGAAGAGAGGAAGGAAAGAAGAGAGGAAGGAAGAGAGGAAGGAAGGAAGGAAGGAAGGAAGGAAGAGGAAGAGGAAGAGGAAGGGGAAGAGGAGGAGAAAAAGGATGGAGGAAGAGAGAGAAAGAAAGAGAGAAAGGAAGAAAGAGAGAGAGAAAGAAAGAAAAGAAAGAAAAGAAGGAAAGAAGGGAAGGAAGAAACAAAGAAAGAAAGGAAGAAAGGATGAAAGAAAGGAAGACAGGACAAAAGGAAGGAACGAAGGAAGGAAGGACAAAAGGAAGGAAGGAAGGAAGGAAGGAAGGAAGGAAGGAAGGAAGGAAGGAAGGAAGGAAGGAAGGAAGGAAGGAAGGAAGGAAGGGAGGGAGAGAGAAAGAGAGAAAAAGAAAGAAAGAAAAAGAAAGAAAGAAAGAAAGAAAGAAAGAAAGAAAGAAAGAAAGAAAGAAAGAAAGAAAGAAAGAAAGCAAGCAAAGGAAGAAAGAGAAAGAAAGAAAAAGAAAGAAAGAAAGCAAAGGAAGGGAAGAAAAAAGGAAAAGGAGGAGGAATGGGAAGAGGAGGAGAGAAAGGGAGAGGAAGGACAGAAAAAGAGAGAGAAAGAAAGAGAGAAAGTAAGACAGAGAAGAGAATAAGAGAAATAAAAAGAAAGGAAAAGGAAGAGAAAGAAAATCTTTTTCTCCCTAGGGCAAAGCGGGGAGGGGGGGGCGGGGGTGGAATAAATGGCCGAAAAGAGGAAGCAAGATTACTTCTTCTGACAGCAGTTTATGGTTAGATCAGTTTAGCTGTAACATTAAGCTGCATCCTTAGATAAAACCAGGAGAGTTTAAGTTTAGCTGCATGTTAAAATTAAAAAAAGGGTGAAAAGTTACTTGTCAGTATGAAACTAACAAGGTGCAGGGAAATGCTAATTTCCAGTTACTAAACGAATCACTAGCAGTAATTCATATATAGATATGAGGTATATCTTGGAGAGTGTTAGAAAATAACTGTATCTTTAGTGTCCATGATTGGAAGTGACTTTTGTGTGACCAAACTGCAAATGAAATATCTGCTTTAGATATTTAGTCATTTAATTAAGTCATTCCTGGGTTTTCCTGCTCCATGTATAACTCCAAAACAAAATGCCCTATTATTTATCAGAGAAAATCTACCATTTTGTGATACTATTGCATTCCTGTCTCTGAGCACTAATACAAGCTGGACAGAAACAGAAAACCCAAAGGCAAGGGGACAGGAGCTGCAAGAAAATTTGTCCCTGAAAAAAGTATTCCCACTTTTAAACTAGACTAAAAAAGTATTCCCGCTTTTAAACTAGACTGTGTTTTGGTAGGATTCCTGTTTGTGCTTCACTCTCTTGATAGGTCCAGCTTAACATTCGTGAACTATGGGTGCAGTTCTAACATGTAAACTTAACAAAATTAGTATGTCCTGCCCTCTCCATGACTCTAGTTCTGTTTCTTTCCTCATCACTCTCCTTGTTTTCTCTCCTTTTGTTGGGAAGAAACAACAGATTGACCTTTCCTATCTGGATATGTTGGCATTTGTTCTTTTCTCCTCTGGTTCATCTTGTTGTCACTAAACCTTACCTCCTCTCGTATGCATCTAGCTGCCATTTCTCTCTCTGGGGTTGATTACCCTACTGATATTGAAATTAGCAAGGTGTTTCCAAAGGAGAATGTGGACCATAGTGAAGAGAAAATGACGGCTAGCAGGAATGAAATCAAGCACTGTGAAACAGAGACATAAATTACAGCACTGTTACAATGCTTCTTATGTTATACAGTGATTTATGTTGTTTTTCTGGTTTTATGTTCTGTCCAATGTAATGCAAAACATATTGCTGACAGATACCTATTTTGCTGTTATTTTAAGCAGGCCTATGACTTGTATCCTCTTACAGTTCACATAGTTACATTTTATGCCAGTGCTGCAGGAATGGAAAAGAGATCTTGTGGAGGACAACTCTATAGCGAGCTTTCCTGGAAACTTCTGCTTTTTGGGGGGGACTTCTCTAACCTATATAGCTTACAGGTATGCCTGGAAATCAGCATAGAAATCAGGTACCTGAATCATGTACCTCATTAGGGGGGCAAAAATTATGCTCAGGCTGGTCTATACAGGAAAAAGAAAAGTTAGGAAGAATCAACCAGAGCTAAGGCACAAAATACAAATGGATTTACCCATTAGTTGTGACCTCTTAAAGAAGAAAAGGAGCTTTAATTCTTTTTGGATAGGAGTAGCTTAAACTGAAATAAAGCCACTGAGCCCCTGAATGTGACAGTCTAAAGGGAACAAGAGCTTAATGCAATTGCACATGAAATTAATACTTTAATTGATTTACCCTATATTTCTTGAGAGTCCTTGTTTAGACAAGACCTTTATGATGTTTACTGCATATATTACTATTACAAACCTTCCTAAAGTCTTGTGTGGCTTCTGAATTATTAAGTAAACTATTACTACTGTTGCGATGGAATGTGATGTCTTGATTCCTTGTTGTGCCAGCTTGTGAAACTACGTGGGAAAAAGAGGAAAACAGTCAAAATTTTATATCCTAAGATTTGCCCAAGCTGACTCACATCAAGTTGACAACTGTTTTTATTAGTATCCAACAGTTATCGCTCAGTTAACAGTGTTCATTTCCCAAACAAACTTGCCTGCAGGCCTGGGTTAGTAAGACTGCAAACAGTGTTCTCGTCTATTCCTATTTTGGAGATGCTCTCCTTAGGTTTATGCAGTATCCATAGCAAGCAAAGAAGTGTGTCCTAAACTTAGAATAAGACTTGTTCTAAAATCTTAAATCTAGTATATTTAGAGGCCTAAGTCTAAGTCTTATCTAAAATGTTTCTGTGGATATGTACCAGGATTGTGTTAGACTCAGGAACTAGTAATTTCCCTTAAATCTGTATAACTATGCATGCATGTGTATGTACACACACACATAAGCACATAAAATATACATTAAAAGTCGTATGGGATCTGTTAGCTAAATATTTGCTGTTTGCTTTTGCCAAAGCTATTTGAATGACAATTGCATTTGACTTTTTATAAAAAACTCTTCTGGTGGAGGTCTGTGAAGAGTCTCAGAAGAAGAAATCATTCTGTCCCTCAGAGACCCTACATTACTTATGGCAAAGTTAAAAGTAAAGGGGAATCAGCTGAGAAGCTCACTTCTCTGCTACCTAGCCTTTGTTCATCCAGGTTTCAACATTTGCCTAGTCTTAGTTGTTTTCTATACTCAAAGTTTGCAACACATTAAGAGGTTACCTCCTCCATGTAATCTAAACAATATGCAATTGTGTACCATATTCTCTAACCCAAATAAATAAAAGTTTCTCAGATATTACTTTCTAAGAAAACTTGTACTAGTTGTCTCAGCATTTCCTCTCTACTCTCACATCTGCATAAATCCAAACCTCTGTGAATGGCTTGGCTTAAGAACGGCTTATTGCAGGGTTGGTTTTTGTTTGTTTGTTTGTTTGTTCCAAATCACTTCTGATTAAACTAAAAGAAAAAAATGACCCACAGGGCTTTTTGCAGTGACTAATAATGCTACGTCTTCTGTCTCTGAAGTATTTTGTGCTTCACTGAAGAATCTATTTATAATAATTGGACACTTTCCCAAGCAAAAGCTTACCTTCTGTAAGAAGGTGCACTCTACAATCTTGTTTGCAGAAAGTTATATCTACATCTGTTTATACCAGACATATGCATTGCTCTGGAAGCATATAGAGCTTTAAAGGTATATAGGAGTGGAAACTAGGAGAGGCTCCTAGGAGCCTTAGTTTCACAAATGAAACAATGAAAAATAAAATAAATCTAAACAGAAGGGTATTGAAATAATTTAAAAAGTGCATTCAACTCCTCTCTTTAATGCTTGGGTTGGATGACAAAGAATTGGTCTTTCTCAAGAAATAATAGTTTGACTGTTGACCTGCTCCACTTCCTTCCATTTCACATTCCAGAAGGAAATGATAAATGTAATTGGAAAATAATTAGAAATTTTAGATTGCCCTTGTGGGATATCTGATCTGCTGCTTAATTTAACCTAAGTTACACTCAAATGTTTAAAATCTGAGTATATTTTACTCTTTCACATGCTAAGGAGCTGATGCAGTATCTGTAAAAATGGTCAGCTGTCTAGAGATGGCAAAAGTAATTTCATATATGTTTGCAGCACTTCTGATGGAACACAAGTTTCCAATTTCTGTTGGAAGATGTGAGAAACAGAGACATAAGCAGAAATGCATTAACTAGTTTGTTCCATACTGGATTTAATGTAAACTACAGTCACATTCTCTCCTGTTTCAAATATTAGCCTTCATATGGATGTGCAATTTTTCTAATTTATAAAGGTTGCTTTCTGAATGTGTTTGGGTCAAGCATATACAAGGGAGAAGGAGGGGTCAGGATGACATCCCATGTAGGATGGTGCTAATGTGTAGGGAATCAAGCTGTGCCAACCTCCCTGCCATGGCCAGCTGGTGACCCATCAAAATGCTAATATTCTACCCTTAATTAGATCCCAGATGTGATTCAGAAACATGGAATAAGCGTTTATAGAGCCAGGACTCACGTTATGCCATGAACTCCATGAAATACAGATATAGCTATGCCCAAAACTCACCCAGGTCTGAGTGATGAATCCTCTTCTCAGCCAGCCTTCCTAGTACTCTGCCTAATATTATCCAGACACTAGTATTTTGTGCCAAATTAGCAAAACATGAATTTAGCCATCCACTCTACACCAATCTCATTACACCAGATAAAATTGAATTTTAATAAATGAAAGTACTGCTAAATTCCACTGATATGCCTTCTAATATACGTAAGAACTGGTTTTGCCAGGGTTTATTACCTCAGATATGGCTCTGTTATATAATTCTTACCACCGAGTAGACAGAGCACAGATTTATGCCAGCTTGGATAGAAGAAACTATCTTAGAAATAACTGGACAAGTCTCATAAAACATGGGTGTATCAACACAAGACAAAATATCTGTTTTAGGTTGAATGATGAAAAAAGATTTTATTTTTGTAGGACTCACTTTTTTGCCTGCAGAAAGACTTTAAATATAAATTGTACTTCTGGAAAACATTTTAACCAGCAGTTAAACTGAATGTTATTGGGGCAGTCAACAAACCATGTAATTTCCCAGAATAATAGCTGGCTATTTTCTGAACTCTAGATATTCATGGCGTGTTCATGAATCCTTGAAAAATGGACCTTTGCAGTGGCGGATGAAGTTTTGTGAATGTAAGTATAGCATATGGTAGAGTTTCAGCATTTCTAGATTAATTTCCTTTTTAATCTAGATTCTGAGAAGAAACTACAGTTTGAACAGCTTTGCTAAAACACTGAGAAATCCTTTTTAAAAGAAAATTGACAGCAACCTTGCAGTGGATATCAGTTTGGTCTAACATATGAATTAAATAAAAATAACGGTTGGACTGAAAATTAGATTGGATCACTTCAGTTTGTCTTTGAAGCAGTCCTATGTATTGCTTCTTTGAATTCTACAAAATCTTTTAGCTGGTTTAGTTACAGCATATGAATTTTGTGTTTGCGTCTGACAACATATAAGCAACCAGTTATGGGTCTCATCAGCGTTCACAGGGAAATTGTTCTTCAGACAGTGTCATGAAATTTGTCATCTCTTACCTTTGAAGTTACAAGCTTTCTGCATGAAATGTTCCTATTTGCTTCATTTCCTTTCAGCAGAGTTAGCTGCCAGACATTGCCTGCAGTCATTGATTTTTTTTTTTTAATTCTGGGGTGTTTGTTCTAAGCTCTGTTGCCCTAAAGCTTCTTGACTTGCATCCCCAGAGCAAGCTAGAAGTAGCCCTCCCATTCTTAGGGTATTGGTATCCAGTCACCACTGATCTGATCAAGTGTAGTAGCACCAGATGCTGAGGAAGTCAACCAGTTGCCAACACGACATCAACAGGAGTTTCAGCAGTACCATAAACTTTTACAGTCAGATTTCTTGTGTGAGGTTCTTAAAATCTTTCTGTTTACAATTGTACTGTGTCTATGGAGGCTTTTCTGTTTGATGAATAGGGTGTAAAAATGCTTTCCACATGAGGGTATGCACTGTTACAATAGGCAGTCAAAAGATGCCTTTCTTATGCCATTATTTCAACACTGAAATACTTAGCTAGACTCCACCCATGGTACATGGTACGTGTATTCATAGTCTCAAGTTCTGCAGTAATTAATTCTGTGCAGACAATGCACCCTTCTGGTCATGGAGAGGATTTTTAAGCCAAGAATATTTCCTATCAACAATATTTGGATAAGCCCATAAACTAAACCTGAGTAGCTTCTTCAGAAAGTAAATTTAACTTTGATTCAGCTGTACAAGTGTTTGCTGTAATACTGAATGATTAACTAAACAAGTTGAACTGTACAGGGCTGTCTCCTGACTGTGTCTCAGAGGTCAATGTTTAGAGGCCTGGATCTGAGGAGATTCATTTTCCTCTTACTCCCTGCCTCCAATGTAAGATGTCCATGCCATTTGGGATGAGATTACATTCACCACAATGTACTCTGCAGCAACAGTTTTCTTGAGCATGCAACTATCTAAAGGTGTCAAGGAAGCAAGGTATGCAGAGGTAATCCTAAGTGGACTCATTCCTGGAAAGTGAAGACAAGCAAGCTTTTGGGCTTTCTATTCATACATGCATAATCTAATGATAGGCCAGCACTCTTATGGGAGTGAAGGTAACATTTTCATCTTGTGCTGCAAGCCCTAATGTGTGGATGAGTACCATGAGATAGATTACATAGCGGAAAGACAAAAAAGAAGTGTAGTTTTCCTCTCAGTGTACTGCAAGGACGAAATAGAACTTTGTTTATGGGATTATTTTTTGTTTGTTTGTTTTACTATAGTTGATCATTTCCTCAATGGGCATAGCCTTGAAATAGGTACCTATAGTACACAGTACTGGCTGCACACTGTGTATCTGTGTCTTCAGCCCTGCGCCACTCCTATGCTCTAAAGGTATGTTGCACACCTTGCATTGACAAGCAAATATCTCTGCATGCGGAAAATTTGAGTACCAAACTTTAGCTCCAGCTTCACAGGAATACTGCACCAGCGCCGAAAGTTAGAGTCCTTGCACTACTCGTTACATGGGAGGGGTATAAAAATCAACCTGAATTCAAGTTCTAAGCAAGGAAGCCTCACAGACTAGTAACATGAAAAGCACCACCGGCATCCAATTTTATACAAACAAAATTGTACTATGAGCATTGTTTACCTTGTCTTCCCCATGAACTATTAAAGGGACACAAATTCCCAACTTTGCTCTCAGAGAAAATGCTGACACTTTGGGTGTGTTTTTCTCTAGCTGTACATTTCTTAATGATTATTTTCCCCTCATCGTACTAGCCAAAGAAGAACCTAAAGAATGCAAAGTTTATGTCTACTTCCAAAATCTTCTCTCCATCTACCCATAATATCTGTTATGGCAAGCAACATCTTATCACACTAGCCCAAAAATGCACTCAAGTAAGCATGGAAATTTTCCTGCTGAGGCACCTGAGACTCTGAGGTCTCGAATCACCTCTGAGACAACAGTTAAAAAATAGTGTAATGCATGACGCAAGAATTGTGAACAACAGAGTTGTCATGAAGTCTTCAGAAATTACGTTTCTGAAAGCTTTGGAATACTTTATTTATGGAAGATTTTTTCCCTGTTGCTTTATGGAGACAACATTGACTAACTAAGCACATGATCTAAAGTTATTAACAGCATTACAACTGTTATTAGTTGTGTGAATAAGCTTAGAGGATAACTAGCTACATGTTCAGGATGTAAATTAGAAGTTCTTGAAAACTGACTGTGAGCTCAAGAGCTGGATGTCAGGTTCATGTAGACAAAACCTAAATGATACGGATATGCAAAGATGCAAAGGATAAAGAAGCATGGATCAAACAATGGACTTGACATGAATGATGTTTGGTGTGCCCTTTTCCTCCATACTGCAGCAGCCCTTACATCCTGCTTTGCTTCCTCTTGCGAGCTGACAAGAAACAGACGTTCTCTGTCTTCAAATGGCAGATGGACTGAGGCACTAAATATCTGCTTCCTTGACTTTTCTCTGTTTGTTTGAAATGGGCCATCTCTTTATTTTCACTGCATACTTTGCAGTGTCCTGCAGAATGTGAGATTTTCTATCAACAAAATAAACGTTTATAGAAAATGTCACCAATTATAAGAGTGTACAGCTTCCAAACTAAGAACATTAAAACTGTTAACTAGAAGTCCAATTATATACAGCTAAAATAATAAAAAAAAAGAAAAGCAAAGAAATTGTAGTAAATAAAAAAACACATGCTGGAAGTAAACACTCGTGGCCAAATCCAACTAGTATAAAACAGCATTATATCTGCACGACAGAAACCATCTTTTCATTGTGTACACATGTGTGTCCTGAGGAGTATATCTGTCTATGCTCAAACTTAGGACTCAAGATCACACACAAGCCAAAGCACTTTGAATATCCATGCAATCCATTTTATCTTGTGTTTTGCCTCTTTTTGGAATCAAGCTCAAGTAATTTTCCAGTCAGGGAAAATCTGTTATGAGGAAAAGAGGGGAAACAGTCTGATTGGTATTCAAATTTTGTTCCTAAAGACAGACTAGATCTTGATCGCTTGGAAAATGAGAGCATAGTACCACATCAACAGAGTGTCGACAGAGTACTAGAGCCTGGTTTACGGCAGAAACACTGAGCCTAAATGAACAACAAAAGTTGTCTGTAGCATTGCACTTTGCTTGCACAGGGGCTGAATTTTTCATTAAAGCAAGGGTTTAAAAAACAGACAGTGCTGTAAGTTGAATGAACATGGGTAAGGAAATCTAAAATTTTGAAGTTATCTTCCTATGTTTCTAGAAATAAAGCAACTGAATAAAGAAACCAAACCAAAGGTCACATCTCTGCCCTGTTTTTATACTCCAGTTACAACTAAGATTATTATGATGAAAGAAGTAAGCAAAAATCACCTCATTTTTTTCCTCTGTATTTATTACTCTGTGTTGTTGGCCTTTAATTAAACAAAATAGCTTAGATCCCGGTTTGAGCTTATCGGGGACATTTAAGTCGGTGTCGGTATGTTTTGCCCGGTTTGTTCATACACTTCAGGGTCAGTTGCTTTCTCTCTTTTTTTTGAAAAAAAAAAAAAAAAAATCACTTTTAAACTCCAATAGAGAAGGAACTCTGATGCCGTATTAAAGTAAAAAAAAAGATTCAGAACATACTATTTAATATGTATTATGTCAGAAAGTGTACTTTGTTTTGCATGCACCAGTTTATGAATATGACCACTGGTCATGCGGCTTCCCGCTTAGGTAGGATGAAGGCCGCGTTGCATCGATGCATATCTCAAAGACAGCAGGAGGACTTCTTCACTTTATCTTCTTACAGAAGTGGATGCAAGAGTGTTCAAATCCCAGCCAATTATGAGGTCCTTGGACTGATGGTTGATTGGAAGAACAGATCTTTAGCATACAACTTCAGCTGTCAAAAAAGGGTACAGTGACTGAAAGTCAGAAAGCAAATGGCAAGTTAGAGGTAACAGAAGCAACTGAAGAATATAGTCATCAGTCTCACAGTGCTTCTTTTGTTATCATTTCCCATTGACAGAGATTTTGTTTACTTTTTGTAAACAAATTTATTTTCTATTTAGTGATCATGTACATTTGTTATGAATAAAGAGCCAAACAGACTGCTGCATTTAAAACCATTTTCAAACTCCAGTTACTCCCGACTCATGCTCATGATTCATTCGCGGATTCTTACACATGCATTTGTAACTGTTTGGTGGCTCATAAATCCCTTTTATTACCCTGCATGGTAGGGCTACCAATGGGAAGATGGATATTGCCTTAAGTGGAGTCTGATGAAAAGTGGAGTGACTTCTTACATTCATATCACTGCTTTTCAGTGTGAAAGTTATAGATGATCCTGAACTCAAGAGGATGATAGGGGGAAAAAATCATAGGTCAAAAGAAGAACAATAGCACATTTCTGCATCTGCATAATAAAAGCTAACATTTACCCTGCTAGGCTGTATATAGAAAAAGAAGTGTTTCTATTGAAACATGAACCATATGTTTTTAGCCCACTAGACATTCACCCTAAAGTTGTGAAGTAGCCAGAAAGAGCCACTTCACTAGAGACTAAATCATGCAAGGTTCCAAGAAGGACAAAGTAGAGGAAGTTCATTCAGTAAGACAACCAAGTAAAGCTTTAAAATTAGATGTCATGTAGCACAATTTATACAATTTACTGTCTTTGCTCCCCATCACAACAGTGACTATCTTGTCTGTGATGATTCTTGTATAGCTGGCTCTTTAAAGCAGAGTAAGCCTGTGAAAACCTGGGTATTATCTTGTTTTCTTGCTGTCAGCTTGATCTGTTGGAACTACCTTAACCTGAAAATGAACAGGTTTGAATGCATACCAGGCATATGAATAAAATCTGTAGGGACTGTAATGAAAGACAGGTCAAACTGCTGCCAGATTTTCTTCAAGCTGCTCAGGAGTGGAATCACTGAGATTCATTATTTGGGATTATATGCTGTAATGATTAAATTGGGGATCTCCTGGCTCCAGGGGAAACATGGAGCCATCCCAAACAACTTAAAGGTTAACTTCTGCCAGTGGAAGCATTCTGCATTTTATTTTCAACAACCAAATGAGGAGCAAGATCCTGAAGGAGTAGAGTCACCTATTGCTTTTGTACAGTGCACAATTTTGCATGTCTCTAGTCCTTTTACAAGCATCTGCATATTAAACAATGGGAATAATTTCATGTTCTGCTTATCGTCTTGTCTTCATATATGTCAGGACTTTTCTAGCTGAATGCATAAGATAGGCTTTCTTATCTTAATTTTTCACTTATATCTAATATTATATTACAAAACACACAAATTATGAATTATGTGCAAGGATTAATTAAAAAAACCATATATATTCAGCATTATCTTTAGCTTGTCACAAGCATCAGAAACTAAGTGAAACTGAGAGGATGCCAACATAAGTCAAGCAGCCTCATGTTGAAATATGTTGAGTTGGGGTGTCCTTGGGGTCTCATGCAGAAATATTAGCTTGTATTCAGCAGTGGTGTAGCTATGTTATATAGTGATCCAACTGAGCTAATCATCCCAGGAGGAATGCCATAATGATGTGACAAAAATATTTATGATTCTGGAGTTAGCTCAGGCATCTCTTCATCATGCTGCGTTGTAAGATGTAGACATAACCTTCGTGGCTCATGATATGCAGGAAGTCAGATTAGATAGGTGACCTGGAGGTCACCTTGGGCCCTCAGTTCTATTAATCTATCTACATATCAGAACAAACCATAAACATATTAGAGGAAGCAGTAAAACAGCTCCATTAAACACTACATTAAGGGAACAAATCTCCACACGAACCTAGGGAAAAAAAAAAAAAGAAAAAAAAAGGGAAGGCATTCAAAGTTTTGTGTTTAGATAAGGTCAGAAAAAGAGGAAAAAGACCTCGTGATAATACATTGATTTCTTCTAAGGTTAATAGGCAGATCATTAAGCTGGGGGAAACGTTGCTGTGAGGAAAGAGGAAAAAAACCCAGAAAGCTTGCAACACAACTGCACTTTCCCAGGTTTTATTTCTGCATGTGTTCTGTTCTTTTCTACTGTATTCCATATGATATCTTATCGCACCAACATTTGAACACCTTCCAATAATGCATTAAGCAATATAAGTAACATCTGCCACATGTTCATTCTCACACCTCCTCCGCAGTCGCAGAGGCACAAGCAGTGCTGTGTTTTGGGTTCATTTCAGTGCTAGATTCATGTTGCTGCATGTTTATGGTAGAGGCAAAAAATAAATGCTGTGGAAATTCAGAGCAGAAGGTAGCAAGCTAGTTCTTCATCTCTGGGGAACGCGTTGCTTGTTGTTGGATCAGACCCTGAAAATGCCTGTCCCTTTCCCAGACAATCGTTATGCTTTTGCTAGTGAGTGCCATTGCCTCAGGAGCAGGAATTTATTAAAGAAAGCCTGAATCTTTAGGTGATAATGCTAATATACTGTTTTTGGGTTATTGAACTCTTGCAACTCTAATGGGTTGTTACTGCAGAGAATGGGACGCAGGTTTGAGTTGTTTACAGTAGTCAGTATTACTAAAAGGACAATCTGTGATGTTTTGTACCAGTTAGGGTTTCATAGCCACTTAATGCTTCATGTTCAACTGAAAGGTGATGAGAGTTTGAGTAATTTAGGCTAAATCATCATCTGCCAGTATGTGACAGAATTATTTGGACAGTGACACTCCAGAAAGCACAGACTGGGGATAATATATTGTGTAAGAGCTTTGTGTCAATAAGGAATACAGGAATAGTCCTAAACCCTAGACTGAATTGATCAGTTGTGGGTACAAACACCTTCAGCCAAATAAGACTGTAAATTTTATAAAGGCTTTCCTTTGCCTTTACAAAATTTGCCTTTGCCTTTGCATTGCCCAAGGCCAGCAGTCATTCATCTTGCAGCTGATCTAAGACCCTATGCTACTACATATGAGTCATGGTAAGTATTCCTCTATCTGGTTTAGGCCCCTTTCTGATATTGAATATCACTAATTTTAATTTCCTTTTAGAATTATTTTATGTGAGCAGGCAAGCACAACATGCAGCCATTATATGTTTGTTTTGAGAGCTTGCTCTATTTTTGTTTGAACAAAATTTCACTTTTTGTGTAGACAGAAGTACCTGGGCAAATAATCATTTCTGTATGTTATTAGCTGATCTGCTCGCCTGGGCTAAGCAGCTCTTTGAAGCCACCTAATATGCAGACAGGCAGTCTTGGAAAAGTTGGCTGTATGAAAATGTACGCTTCCCTAAAAATAATGATCAAATAATTCCCAGCACTGCTTTTCTCTTGCCCTTCAAAAATAACTGGATCTTTATTTAGCTGTGACTGTCTCTTTTTTTCAGCTCTGACTCCTATTTTTCTTCCTGATTTATGACAATCCTACCTTTATGGTTTCCTTTTTCCTTCTGTCAAGGTGATCTGTGGAGGAATCTAGTGTGTGCCTATGAAAGAAAAAAAAAGTGCTTCTAGACTTTCCATGACTAGACCACAGGAAGAAAAGACCGCTGAAGAACTTGAACTGTACCGTTAATGGAAAAAAAAACCCATCCAACAGACCCAAACAAATTAACATATATCACTTCAGCAAAGGGGATTGCATTAGGTAACACAGATTTGCACACTTTGAGCAGGATGAGAGATGGGTGAAGCACTCTTCTACACAGCATGGGGGACATGTGGTTCTTACTGCCAGAAAGTCTCCCACAAGGAAATTAATCTAGTCACTATTTCTAGAATGCCAATATCTGTTCTCTGCCTTGCTTCCGCTGATGCATTCCGTTGCAGAGTAGAGCTTCCTCTTGCTTCTTGTGAATCTTTAGCCCCATGGTATAACGATCAGAAGATAACCATAAAGGATGGCTAATCAAGCAATGCATATCGTATCTATGCTATGAGGACAGGCTGAGAGAGTTGGGGTTGTTCAGCCTGGAGAAGAGAAGGCTCCAGGGAGACCTTATAGCAGCCTTCCGGTACCTGAAGGGGGGCTATAGGAGAGATGGGGAGGGACTCTTTATCAGGGAGTGTAGTGATAGGATGAGGGATAACAGCCTTAAACTGAAAGAGGGTAGATTTAGGTTGGATATCAGGAAGAAATTCTTTCCTGTGAGGGTGGTGAGGCACTGGAACAGGTTGCCCAGGGAAGCTGTGGATGCCCCATCCCTGGAGGTGTTCAAGGCCCGGCTGGATGGGGCTTTGAGCAGCCTGGTCTAGTGGGAGGTGTCCCTGCCCAGGGCAGGGGGCTTGGGACCAGATGGTCTTTAAGGTCCCTTCCAACCCAAACCATTCTGTGATTCTGTGATATTGCATAATACTTAAACAAAAAGAAATGCCTCAGGTAAAATAAATGCATTGCATATACTTTACTGTTTCCCAATTGTATGTTATATTAAAATATAAAAGTTCTGTGATACATTCATGGAAGAAAAATGCATGTAGAAAGAATTTATTTTTACTGAGTCCCCCAAAGAATTGAAGGAAAATTATATTCACATCAGGAGTGACATAGTTGAGCCCATTCTATCACTGTGCATGTAAACTCAGGAAATAAGTCAAGTAGGGACTACTTTTGCTGGCTTTGAACAGTATACACTTAGCATCCGAGATGAAGAACACTTGTTAAAACAGAAGAGATTCACAGATGTTTACCGCTAACTGGCTATTCAAAAGACTCAGTCTATCTGTAGCACAGGCCAACAGACTAGAGAAGGCTGGATAGCCAGTTTTGTCAAATGTTTCCACAGTCAAATGATGAACCTTTAAATATCTTTTTACATTTAGGTCTGATCCTACCACCTGGTATTCTGGAAAAAACAGACGTATGAAAAACAACAGCATTGCTTTCCTTGATAACCAAAAGTACTGAGATAAAGGCTGACATCTCAGATTTATTTGCTGTTGTTTTGGGGTTTTTTAGTACTTTATTTTTCTTCTCTCTTTGTATTTCCTTTCTTCATAACATTTTACTATTTGCACAGCATTTGTGTTGCTTTCCCAAGGACTAATGAACAGCATTATGAACTGACGTCCAGGTGAAAACACTTAAGTAGGTGATCACATTTTCAAAAATGTCAGCTTTAATAGAAGATGCTGGGATCTCAATCCTTTGGAAAATCAGGTCTAATATACAGCTGCTTTACTCTAGGCTCAGAAGTCCAAATTTAGATACTCGACTCTCAATAGCTTCACTAATTTTCCTTTCATGTTTTTGTTTTCAGAAGTTTATTGTAGTATGTCTCTTGGTTTTCCAGTTCTTTTGAAAGTATTGGAAAAAATATGATACGAGTCCAATGCTAATTGTTTTCATCTTGGAATATTACTCATCTTTTCAAAGAAAAGCATCATTTCTAGGCAACATTGTGTTCCTTATTTGCAAAGTTGTTTGTTGGCTGCATCTCACTCCCATATATACATGCCAAGGATGAGCAGCTGTATGCATCCAAATGTATTATTTGTTTATAGCATGTGTGCAAATTGTACAGAATTGATGTACTGAATGAGTGTATTTAAGTTCTTTTCTTCACGTTTTCCTTAAAACATGCATATTCCTTCCTTGGTGCTCTTCTAGGCAAGATTTTGAGAGTTCACAGCTAAGTAGGTGAGCAGAAAAATGTTCTTAGGTACTTGATTTGCTGTCTATGATTTTCTGTAAGTGAGAACTCTTCTTTATCTTCTTTTTTTTTTTTTGGGTGGGAGACATAATTTCAGATATTTCAAACAAAGTAAAATCTAAGTTTTATATGCCTCCCATGAAAGCATAACTGCTTGATTTGGGATTCTGTCCTAGGTTTCCATGTGATTTTGTTAAATAGAGAAAATTCACATTGTTGCTTTCTTCTATAAGGAGTTAAATTATTTGCTAGTCATTTAATTTAGGTCAGCCTTTTTAAAAAGAGAAAGATATTCAAGATCAGAATCAGAATGTATTATGTCTGTGTACCCAATAAAGCTGTTGATTTCCTTACTCCACTCTTCTGAGAAGACTCCATAGCTGGAAATGGAAGAGAAGAAGGAAAACAGAGGCCAAGAACAGCAGACCTCCCACTGGGATCACAGTCTTTGTCTCGTTCTTTCCATTACAATGACTTGGAATGGCAATAGAGCCCATGATGTATCATCACATGTGACTGAAGAGTCCCTGGAAAGATGGTCAAAGACACTTTTACTATTAGAACTAATTTTCTATTTTGTAGATGAAGAATATAGTGATACTAAAATGTTCTCAAGCTTCTAATGAATACTTCTAAAAGATTTCTTCTTCTTTACATAAACACTACTGGTGAATTTCAATTTCAAAACAATATTTTTTAAATAGGCTGTCCAGTGTACTATTTTTAAGGGAGCTCTAGGGCCATATAATGACGAAGAAGAACAACCCGCAACACAGAAATTGGCAAAAAGAGTAATTTTTCTTACATGAATTGTGATCCACTATCTAGTGGCAGCAACTGGAAGTGATGCTTCTGCAAATATTGAGTATTCCGAGTGATGTTTCTGTGTGTAACCAGTTCAAGTCTACATTAAAACACAGATCCTCTGTCTTCAATGAAAATCAACCACTTATTCATTGAGATGTCTCATATATAACTTTGAAAATTACTACTTTGCATACCCTGAATAATAACAAAGTACTTTTTCTTTTCTAATAATATAGTAAAAAATCCAGTACCTAAAAATGAAAAACAGAAAAAAGTCTTTTCCAGACTTACCACCTGAAAAGGTAACACCTGGCAGGTAATAGGGCCTGTCACGTCAGCAGATGTTCCTGACTCTACAAGAACATGCATTGCATTCTCCCATTAGTGATACCAGCTGCCAAAAGAAATTAAGAGTGAAGAAGGGATTTTTTTTCCATTTCCACCCCACTGGACAACTGAGCATTTGTGGAGTCCTCAAATTGGGGGGAACATGAAATTACAATGCTGTTGCTCAGATGGATTTCTCTGAGGTAGGAAGATTTTGCTTTACCTTACAGGTAAAGCAAAGGGTCTGCTCATCTCATGTTGTCCCTTCGATATAATATAATCCTAAAGTACACTGTTCAAATCTAATAACCCATGTTTTCAAGCTATGCAGTCTGTAGTGCAATCCAAACTGGCATTCCTTTTCTTTAGAAATCTTTAGAAAAATTTTTACTGTTACATTGTAAAGTCTACTTAATCATATTCCACACGAAATGCTGCTTTATAGATGATTTATACATTTTATGATCCGCGAAGTGATTTTTCAAAAATTAGTTTTAATCATATTTCTTGTCCATGTAATACCCCGTAGTGTACTTCGTACTCAACAAGAGATTACTCAATCATCCTAGAGTCTGATATTTCAACTTTCTCTGTGTTCCCTAATTTTGTCCTGTAAGCATGAAGATGTATTATTATGTGCCTCTTTCTTCTGTGTCCCTCACCCTTTTGGATTTAAATACATAGACTCTGGACTTAAACATGAATTATAAAAACATTTCAATGGAGTAGATCCATTATATGGGAAAATGCTCTAATTAAGGGCAAGGTATTGCTTTTTCTTATTTCATGCAAGTGAGGTAAGCAGGCTAATATTTCTAATGGAAAAAGTAACTGGCAGATAGCAATGTAGAAGAAAACACAGGATCTGGACCCAGTTTCCACATAGATTTAACAAGAGAATTAGTAAGACATTGCATATGAATGTTTCCAACTGTTTTTAGCCAAGTCCCACTGATGTTGCCTTTTCTTCATCTGTGCCACTGGGTAATTACCTCCTAATTTCTGCTACTGGCTCCTTTCTCCAGCTACAGCACAGCTCATTAGTTTGGGCTGTGTTTTACACTGCCTCTCTGTTTGAGTGTCAGTGCCATAGATTATAAATCATTCAAGGTCATGACTGGTACTTTTGTGTGTTTTCCATCAGGCAAACAAGCACGACCACCAAACATTGGTATTAGATCATATTAATTACTTTCATAAGCCTTTAAATGAATTATTCATTATGGTGTGAGTATTTAATCTGGATATATATTAAGATGAAAGTTTGAGTAATTACATCCTTTATTTGACAGGCACACTACATAAAGAAAGTAGATTTTAAGTCATGTACGTACAGGAGTCAGAAAAGCGTAAGTGTCATTGACAACTCACTGCACAGCTTTTATGAAAGATGGAATCCAGAAACAGAAGCTGCTTTTGGAAATCAACAAAGTGACCCACCAAAAGGGGTCAAACTAGTTCAGTCCCAGAGCAGGGGGCAGACCCTTGTAATTTTGCCTGATAATCAGACTTTCCACAGAAAATTTGACAAACAAAATGCACTTAGTGTTAAATGCTAACATGGAAACACCAATTAGATACAGCTAATGGGAAAGTTTCTTGCAAGACTTCTTGCAAGGTAGGTATGTTTCTTTGCTGAAGTCAGTTTTGCTTTTTTTTCTGTGACAAAACTCATCTTCAACATGTCATAAAATCTGTTTTCTTTAAACCATTATTTGGAGCTTCGGATTATTGTTAAAATCAGACACTTTTCTGTTTGACTTACATATGCTATCAAAAGTGTCATCAAAATGCAAAGAAATCCTGCGTCAGAGAAACAAAAAGTTTTAAAGAAGTCAAGTGAATCTAGCTTTAGTCTTAACTTCCCTTCACCTATTTTGACCACTAAAACATCTTCTGTCTGCAAAATGTGAAGCAGCTTCAGCTGCAATATACTCATAGCACCAGCAAAATAAGACAGGCAAGATGTGTTCTTCACAACTGGCATTGTCCTGGGCAATTATGTTTTAATTAAGATTAATTAATATGAATTCTAGGGTGAAATACAAAAAATTGCCTTTGACAGAGGATACAGGAACATTTCAAAAGGAAAGGAAAATATGCCTTGACAGATTAAAGAGCACAGTACTGTGCTTTGCCTTCCTTAAACTGCTCTTTATCAGATTGATGTGTTACAACCATTTGAGAAGACAGACCAGTCCATGTGACAGAAACAAAATATCTGACTGAATCTGGTTTGACTTTAACAGAGAAGGAAAGGCTTTATTTCCCTTGTCAGTAGGCTGACAGAAATAGACAACTATTGGCATATGGCTTACCTTAAATGAGCTTCATTAACACAAAAATCAAGTGGGAAAATTACAAAACAGATACCACAGCAGAACGGAGTTCAAGAGAGTGGCCTCTGTATCAGTTCAATCTCTCTCTCCCCCCCATCCCCTCAAGCAACTGTGATTTACATGATGATGTTCCTTTCCTAAAGCTCGCTGGTTAGAGTCAAGTTAGTCACTCTTTCCATTGGCCTTTTTCAGACTGTGCTATTGTTGCTGTTGTGTGCATTGAAATGTTGATCAAATTAAAAGTCACAGGGCTTGGAATGATCTGTCCAGAATTTTCCTGCATCTGAAAAATTACACAGCTAAATATCAGTACTTTCAGCCTACATCCCTATTGATACACACAGGTGGTGTGCAGAGGAAAGGTTTCATTTTAATAACGGAGCTCTTTGTTTCAGCCAGGACCTTCATTAATAACAGAAACATCAAATGAAGATAGATGACTTCGTGGTCTCTTCGTCTTTCTAGTGGAGCAAATAATATGCTCACATCACAAATAATAACCATCAAATACTATTTCCAAATCTATTAAAAGTCTAATGTACAGACATCTCTGTGTTTCCTACTAATTAAAATTTGTGGGTTTTTTTTCAAAATAATTTATAGTAAAGGATATGTTTTAGAAAAACTATCTAACTTTACTTTAAATAAGAACTATCCCTACACATTGCCTGTAAATGTACAACGCAATGTCAAAGTGATTGTCAGCATTGTGTAATAGAGGAATAATTGCCATAGAAATCTTAGTTATGGAACATCAAATTCAGCGCAGATGAAGTTCTTGCAGCACAAGATTATTTAAAACTGATAACTTCATCTTGAAAAGCCATCTACAATCCATTCACCACCTGATTACTGTGCAATACTTTCCATCCATCCATTTGTTATATCAGAAATAAATCTGTCACGTTCTGTGGAGTGAGATCAATCCAATTTGCTGGCAATCTCATGACTGTGACAAAGCTCTGATTTGTTCTAAAGGTAAAAAAATATGGTATTTAATTAATTACAGTTAAGGAAAACATACTACTTATATAACAATGTTGGTGATACCAAGGTAGGGACTTGACTTTACAGTGAAATGGAAGTAATAAAAAGATGGAAAATTTTATAAAACAAAGGAAGATATTGCACTCTATTCTTTTCAAACATTGAATTCTTGATGACGATACATATTGTATTTATTGATGTAGAAGTTTACATAGCTAACCATCTCTAAACAAGAAATAGGTATCTTATTCTCATAGCAGAAGCATACGGAATAGTTGCGGGTTTCTTCTCACTTGATCAGTGGTCACTGACTTGTGCAGGTGATGATGTCACGAACTCCTGTTGAAACACATGCCAGCTTGCCATGGGATATACTTCATTGAAAGATAATCTTACTAAAGAAGTAATCAGGAAAGGTATTTTCCTGGATAAAAAGGTGAGTTAAGGTCTAAATATCACCTGTGCATTTGAAAATCATGCTTAGCTGAAAAGTGCCCTTTAATTTTGAACACTTAAACATATGCAGCAAATCCCGTTCTGTAGGGCAGAGACCTATTTAAAGCATATCCAAAGCAGAAGGGCACCTAATATATGAGAGGGGATTTGTGTAAGCACAAAGTGTCTCTTTGCCTCCAGGATAGTAGAGTGAATTCCTATATAAAAAAATTTCTATGAAGTGTTGAATTCCCAATAGATATTATAAAGTTCATACATAAACATTCTATTGGGCCCATTTTGTTGAACTCCCAGTACAAGTAGAAAAGTGGGCTCAAGATTGTTTTTATGTCAATAATGCCAGGGTTTGTTCCCTTTGTTTTTCCCTGAATATAACTGAAGAGGTTAGTGGTGAGACCAGGGAGGGGACAGAGGTTGCTGCAAGCAAAATGGCCACTTAAAGAAACAAGCTAAGTCATCTTCCCAAAGTTAATCCACCAACAACTACAAAAGGGTCAGGAGGATGAAAAGAAAACACAAGCATCCTCTAACTCCCAAATTATGATTCTGTGAGTCTGTTCTACATTCTTTCAAATTGATATACTTGATGTAATGAGGTTTATTAATAAATAAAGGTTTGGATCCCCGTTTTTCTAGGGATTTCACAACGAACATCAGCATCATAGGGGTTAGTAGAAAGGTGGAAGAGGAAGGAAAGTGGTAGAGGGGAAGAAAAGATATATGCAAGAACAGGGAAAAGATTTACCCAGGTTATAAAGCTCCAGAGACACCACAGGCTTCTTTACTGACTGTCTACGGGTTTACTTGCCGATCGAGGCCAAAACTCATTCACAAAAACTTAGCCTTCTTTTTAAGTCCCACAAGATGTACGAACCAGAATTTCTACATAAATGTTAAGTTATTTGTGGAGGTCTCTCCTTATGCAAGAAGTTTCATGCAAGAAGTGCTATTCTTTTTCCACAAAAAAAAAAAGCCTTAAAGAATGTCTGTGGGACAGAGAGACAGTGGTGAGATTAAGAGCCAAATGCAGATCACTATCTCCAGCTCAACTGAGGAGCACTATGAAAACAACTCTGAAAGCTCTCCTCCATTAAGAGGATATAGAGAAAAAGACTGACGAGAGTATGAGGAAGAGTCGGCTTAGGGGGTGGATTAAATGGAAGTCTTCTGCGACCCCTGAGCTGATTAACTATAAAGTTTACTGTAGAACACTTTAGATGCTTACTTTCTGGTAACAGGGTTGTACTTAGAGACTAGGGAATAATATCACTAGCTGTTATTAAAGGAGTTACAGAGAGATTCTGGTTCAAACACAGAATAAGGCAGGAGTAATTGGCAACAGATTGCCTGAAATCATCAATAAATACTGTTCCATCTAACTCTTCATACTACAACAAAGAAGAGTCTCTCCCTAGAGAAATGTCATTGTAGGTTTCCTTCTCTCATAAAATAAGCTTTTATAACTCAACTAATTTAAGCAACATTAAAAAATAAGAATAAGCACAAAAGTAATCATCCTCTTATATGCTATGAGTATCACATAATAATGCATTGCTTGCATGATATTACATATGGAAACTATCAATTCAAGAGAAAACTTTTTCTCTGAAAAATTTAAAGTCATTGTCCCAATGTTTTATGTTGCTTATATGTACATACTTCTAAACAAGATTCTTATTTTCAAGATAAAACTCGCCAGGTTATCTGAAGATAGTTCACTCTGCCTTGTGAAGGAGTTTGTTTTTCATACGTATCATAACATATCAGAGCTTGTGATATCACCTTTAATTTATTTTACTTTTTCCCTTATGTTTGATGCTAATGACCTCTGAATTTTGTTAAATGCACAGAATTTTTAACTGTCCCATTAAGTCATGATGAGGTTTACAATAGCTGAGACATCTGGCCTGTATGTGGTATATATGAAAGATAGTCACCTCACAAATCAGCAGTCTGTAGTGCTTGAGAGAGATTAGTCAGGAGGGTTGCTTTAAAGTCTTCTCCTTGGATAAAGAGATCAGGCACTCTTCCCAGATGTAAAATGGTTCTGTCTCTTCTGGAGAATATACTAAAAAGTGACTATGAGGGAGGACTGTGTGGCCCAGGAGGTATGGTAGCAGACTGTGAAGCAACTCACCTTTAAGCCATTTGTTGCAAACTACTAATGGCCTGTGAGAATTTATGCAAATCCAGTGAAATAATTGTTAAATACACTATCGAGTCCTACTGCATTTGTGGAGTCTCTACCATAGCTGTTAACCTTAGAAGTCAGGAATAAAGTACATTAGAAATGACAATGTGCAATATACAGCACCAGTTATAAACCTTCAGGGTCAGATCCTGATGACATTTTTTACTCCTGCCTTCTCTGACAATTTGTTTTAAAATTGAGCATGACAAAAAGGGAGGAAGCTTCCACGTATGGAAGTATCCTCAATGTATCCTATACCACCCCCTCACTTAGAAGAACAGAGATTTTCTTCATGGAGTTAAGCAAACAACACAGTAGCAACAGTCACTTCTTGTTCAAAAACACAAGGAGAGAGGTAGTACCCTCAGCAAGTTTGCTGATGACACAAAGCTGGGCGGGGTGGCTGACACACCGGAAGGCTGTGCCACCATACAGAGAGACCTGGACAGGCTGCAGAGTTGGGCAGAGAGGAACCTTACGAAATTTAACAAGGGCAAGTGTAGGGTGCTGCACCTGGGGAGGAATAACCCCATGCACCAGTACAGGTTGGGGGCTGACCTGCTGGAGAGCAGCTCTGTGGAAAGAGACCTGGGAGTCTTGGTGGACAACAGGATGACCATGAGCCAGCAATGTGCCCTTGTGGGCAAAAAGGCTAATGGCATCCTGGGGTGCATCAAGAAGAGTGTGGCCAGCAGGTGGAGGGAGGTCATCCTCCCCCTCTACTCTGCCTTGGTGAGGCTGCACCTGGAGTATTGTGTCCAGTTCTGGGCTCCCCGGTTCAAGAGGGACAGGGAACTGCTGGAGAGGGGACAGCAAAGGGCTACGAAGATGATTAGGGGACTGGAACACCTCTCATGAAGAAAGGCTAAGGCACTCGGATATTTTCAGTCTGGAAAAAAGAAGGCTGAGGGGGGACCTTGTCAACACTTATAAATACTGAAAGGGTGGGTGTCAGGAGGATGGGGCCAGGCTCTTTTCTGTGGTGCCCAGTGACAGGACAAGGGGTAACGGGCACAAACTTGAACATAGGAAGTTCCACCTAAATATGAGGAGGAACCTCTTTACTTTGAGGGTGGCAGAGCACTGGAACAGGCTGCCCAGAGAGGTGGTGGAGTCTCCGTCTCTGGAGACATTCAGAACCCTCCTGGACACGTTCCTGTGCAACCTGCTCTGGGTGAACCTGCTTTGGCAAGGGGTTGGACTAGGTGAGCTCCAGAGGTCCCTTCCAACCCCTATCATTCTGTGATTCTGTGATTCTGTAGGTGTCCACCTCTATTTACATTCAGAAAGTGTGGGGGCCCACCTCAGCTTGTAAGGGTGAAATCTTTAAAGTGTCAGAAGACTGCAACAGTCATGGAGCCACAAACTAGTTTATTTGAAGACAGGCCACAGGAATTACAAAGAGAGGAGGCTAGTTTCTCTGACTTGGTATGTTGGGTCCTGTATTGGAAGCAAGGGAGCTGCTGCTGGGTAGTTTATTTATTTCACCCTAGACAGCCAAAACAAGTTTTAAATCAAAACCAAATTCCAGAACAATGGAAGGACCAGAATATAGAATTCACCACTTCTTCTCACTCTCTTTTCTGTTCATGAAATGAACATTCCATTTATCTATTTGTTTGTTGGTGTACAGCAGATAGCCCACTTAAATGGCTGGAGACAGGGCTGTTCTCTCGTTGCCTTCGTAGCACTACACTTGAGGCATTTTTCCAGGATGTGGGTTTGAATGCATTCAAGCTACTGTCAGATAGACCCAAGCCTCCTATTTCTGGATTAGTGTGCTGAGCAGTATTTTAGATAATTATCTAAAGGTAATGGCCACTAAAACCCCTTTTAAAAAGAATTAATCCTGCTCGTACAGGTACCTAGATTGGGTAGTAACTTGACAGTAATGGAGGCACCTAACATGCCACTATGCTTTAGAGGTTTAGGCTTGAGAGGTGTGGGAGTTGCCTCCTACAGGAATACTTCTACACTCAATGTTTCTTGCTGAATGACTTTAAATGACTTTCTACTCTGTGTGAGGTTTTCGAGGAACATTTTTCAGAGGTACCTATGTCTACATGCTCTGTATGTAAGGTGCCATCTATCTTCTTACCTTCTGCAAAGTGGGCTGGAGTCTTCTGAGAACGTGTCTTTAGTTTTGTAAAACTGGTGGTGCAGGAGGAGACCATTTGGTAGGAGATATGGAATCTGTAGGCTCCTGTAAGGTAGAGATGCATCATCTTATTCTTAAAGAAGAATTACTAAATAACACAACAATTTCAAGAACGCAGAATTGCTTCAAATGGTAAGGCTATACCTGCACAATTCCTAAAGCAGGTGATATTTACAGAGTTTTGCTTTTATTGGGCCTGTGCTATGCATAGCCTTATAAAACTGGGCCAGTCATTCTACTGCATTTTAGAAACAATTTTTTATATGCATCTTACGTATTAAGACTTTATTGGTGGATTTATTTCACTTTTAAAAAGAATATATAACAAATGGGTTAAATATTCAATTAGCTGGAGAGAACTAAGTATACTGGGAATAATGAAATAACTGTAAAGACTGGGGGGAAATGGGATTGAGCCAGAACAAATATGCCTTCTCCACAATTTTTCTCTTGTTTTGATGAAACTGAAACTGATGCATAGGGCAAATGTCACTCCAGCCATCTTGGATTTTTTTAGGTCTTCTCTCTCCCTATAAAACTGGAGCCAGAGATCTTCAGGGAATGGAATTATCACACACTTGGTGGTTTTGCCTCAGTCTCCAAGTATTTTGTAAATGAGCGCATGTTTATATCTCAGAAATAACTGAAGAGGCTCTAGTAAAGCATCTTAGTATTTATTAATTGGCTATTTTCTCCAAAGGTCATTTATCTTCTTATTAAAATGAAATCAAATGAACTGTTGCTGTTGGCAGCTCAGTGTGGAATAATGCAGTTCTAAGATGAATTAAAAGATAACTTCTGTGGATGACAAATGTGCTTAGAAAAAGCAAAACAGAAGTCCGAAGACCCTTCCATGGAAAAAGCAGTTTAAGGTCAGTTTGGGTAGCTGTATAACAATATCATTTATTACATCCCTTCTAATCCTACCAAGTTTTTGTAATGAGGCAATCTGACTAATTTTAATTGACTCTACATTTCTACAAGTTGGGTGGTATGTTTATGCTTTATGAGCCATGGAACAAGGTTGTTTGAGATGGATGTGCATAATGATATTCTGTTTTGGGGACTCAGAATCTGGGCTGGCCTGGTTTGGTTTTGTTTCTGTCGCAGGATTATTGAGACTAGTAGTGGGTAGCTTGGGTCTACTGTATAAGGGGAGCTGGCTGCCAGTACTGTTGTATTTGAAGCTTACCCAAAATAGATTCTGACTGATAAGGAAAGAAAAAGTAATAACAGAGACTTTTATGCGAGGGAGCCAATTTTACTGATTCTAGTTTTGGAGGTTTTTACTTGACTGATTTGAATATAGTAATTAAGGATCAGCCAGCTCTTGGCTATTCCCACTTCCTGAGGATAAATGTAACCAACTATGTCTTCTGACTGTACACATTAGTAACTCAAAAGAACAGATCTAAAAATACAGGGAAATCAGGAAAAAAAAAAGTATTACAGGAGATATAGAAAAATGGAGGGAATACTGAAATTTTCCAGAGACTGGAGAGCAGGACCTGGAATGAACAAGACTGTCCAGATGTTGTCTATTCTAAGAAATCACATTTTTCCTGTTTAATTCCACTGGTTTATTTGCATTTATTTTGTGGCTTATGCCTCCAAAGTGTGCCTGGAATGATCCATCGCACTATATGGTTTAGCTGTCTTTGGAAAAAATTAGAATCAAGATGCCATGATTTTTCTGCTAATAATGACGCTTTTTCAAGCTGGCCCATTATTACTGTAGTCTTCTGCCAGGCTGCATTCCTTCAGGCTGCAGACACCCAGTTTATACGAGTTATACAAGTTGAGCTTATGCAAGCAGTGATGATTAAAGATTTTCCTTGGCCTAAAGGGTTGCTTAAAGGGTATGGGTAAATATTTGGCATTACAATATCAAGCCTGAGATCCTGCATACCAGCAATTTATGACAAAACACCTGCACGAATGAGGTGAAAGAAATTCAGCATGCTCGATTATTGCATGAGTTACTAAACTCGAGTAGCTTCACATGGCCACACAAGAAAGTTGACAGGCTAAAAATATAATAATTTCCAGTCATTGTGATTCATGGAAAATAGGTTCTATTGAAAAACCTGCTGTGTGGTTTTGTTTTTGTTTTTTAAACAAGATCACAAGTCTGTCTGATAAAGGATACTGTTTTGATATTCTATTCCTAAATTTCTCCAAGTCAAATGACTGCATTTCACATGACATTTTGATTAAAATAGTTGTATCAGATAAACATAATGGGGCACACATTCATACCCTGCTCTAGGAATGGAGAACCATGCTATTGTTTCCCCTCCCTCACTGTCCTTTTCCACTGCCTTACAATTAGGGAGCCATGTGCCAGGCGAAACTCATTGAGCAAAACTGTAATGTACTGATTAGCTGCTGCCAGGATCTCTGCTCTGGGCACTGGGGAAAAAGATAAACACGTGATGTAAAAAGTAGAGAAATCTGCAACATTGTCAAAGAAATGCTAAGTTGTGAACTCACAGTTCACAGGTTAACCATGTTCATCATGTTGAGCTGTTCAGCCATTGGAACTAGAATTCAGTTTTCTTTTCCTCTGTAAACAAAAGCTTCCAAGCTTTAATTTGGCACATATTTTATGGGGGTTTAAATAAAATGTGAGAGTCAGCTGTTTATGGCT
The DNA here is from genome assembly GCF_964199755.1 of Larus michahellis. Taxonomy (NCBI): domain Eukaryota; kingdom Metazoa; phylum Chordata; class Aves; order Charadriiformes; family Laridae; genus Larus; species Larus michahellis. The sequence goes on from NC_133930.1 coordinate 17,099,522, forward strand.
TTCACAGATTACTTAATGTATAGTGCCTGAGGCTTAGTCATGATGTCATGTGTTCTTTTCACCTTTTTTCTTAAGTTGTGTGCTTGTAAAATATCAAATCAGGAGAAAGAGAAGGATTAGCCTAAGACATGGAAAGGCTGCCATCCCCTGATATCTGAATCAGACACATCTATTGATGGGACCCTGCACTACATTAGTCCTTTGAGACCTGAAATTCAAAGTTTGATGGAAACAGACAAACCCAGTTGAGTCATCTGCAAGACATTGCTGAGCAGCAGAATTATGCAGTTCCCCGTGCAACGTGGGATAAATCTGATACAAAGAAAGGAGACACTGAGTAACGGTCACTTAAATAAATGACTATCGCATAATTTTTACCACCACTTTGTTTCAGGTAGTCATTTGCACAGAGCTTTCTAAATTAGTCATTCTGTTTGCCATTTTGAGTTATATCGGCCTGTAGAAGTAAAATAAGCAATTCTCCTTGTCTGCTCTGGATCAACAGTGTGCCACTCTACACATGTGAAACTTTAATTTTCATCATCCCTTCTCATTGTTCCACCAAAACTGGATCAGTGGACTGGGGTAGCCTGGCAGTGCTCACTGAGAACCATGTCGTTGTTGGGCACATCCATAAAATGATGTACTGAAAATGGATGATGGAAGAGGAGAAATCACTATTGCACCTCACAGAGGGAGTTGCTTGGAGAAAGGATTAGCTCTCCTAAACATTTCTTTTGGAATTGTGAGTAAAAGGCAGGAGCCCAGAATACTCAAACACTTCAAAGTGTAGGAAGCGGGTTCTTTCTACACCACAAAACCAACCAACCAACCAATCAAACAAACAAAGAAAAAAACAGAAATAAATTGTTACTGCCTGTGGGTACAAGAGATAGTATTTTTACACAGAAAGATCCCAAATGATAAGAGCAATGTTTGATGGATTGGCTCTAAAACTCAAGCAGCGTAGTTAAATCTGTATGTATATAAAACGTATACATGTGCATTCATACAAACACAGATTTCCACCTATGCTCCAAACGAAGTCTGAGTGACGTTTTGTTGAAGACACCTCATGCTTTTCTTATGTTGGTCTGTATTTGAAGAAGTTCCGTGTGTGCAAAAAATGCACTGTGTATGTTGTATGAATGTATGGATGTACTTGCATTTGTATGGAAGGATGGATGAATGGAGATTATAGGATCTACTTCTGAATTTCTGAATCTGAACATAGTAATTTGTCGTAATATCAGTGGAGCTGACCCAATAATATTGAAGGAAAACCAGATTTCTAGATGTTGTAATGAACTTCTGATCATTAAATGGAAGCACTCCTTCCTTTGCTGTTAAAACAGTAAACTCAGCCTTGGGAAGCAGAACAGGAATATGGAATTCCTCTCTCCAGCAGCCAGCAGATTACTCTTCTTTTGCCTACTCACTGATAGCACTGGGACCTACTATCCTACATTGCAAGACGTGATTAATTGCAAGAATTTCTTCCTTAAAGGGTTGACATTGCTTTTTTATACTTGAAACAGTAATGTTTCAGGAATCTGTCCCTAGAAATCATTCAGCTATTGTTGACTTTGGAGTTGACTCAGATCTATGGAGTCTTTACTTTAATTTTCCTTCCCTGTGCCTATTGTTCAGTCTTTTGCAGTTCCCCACTGGTAGTCTAATTAATGAACCCCCAATTGATTCCATTGTTTTCTTGATTTTAGACTAAATATTGTCAGCCATTCGATTTCAACCACTTCTGCATTGCCCTCAGTATCTTCGTCTACATTGGAATTCCTCAGTGTCCAGGAGACTAAATTATTTCATGCCAGGGAGACAAAGCAGACATTGTCCAAATTCCACCAGTGCCCAAGATCTGATTAGGTGAGAAACAGATAAACCAGCAAGCAATCCATGCTGAGCGGTGCAGAGGAAGGCAAAAAGTCTCCAGTGTCCTTGCCAATCTGACCTGGCAATGAGTTCCTTCCCAGTTGCAAATCTGGCAATCTAAGCTTGAATATGTGTGCAAAAGATGTTGGCCAGGTGTCCCAGGGAAAGAATTCTTTGCATTACCTTAGACTAGTTGCCAATTAAGTGTTGAAAAGATGAAAAAAACCTTATCATCTGTTGATCATGGCACTTATGATAAAGACTTGAGAAAATGTACCTTCTCTAACCTTACCAGTCAATGTACTGAAACCATAAAAGTTGAGACTTCACTAACTTACAGTTACCAGGAGGAATGACTCCTCCATGAAAGAAGGGTTAAAATGTGGGATTTAGTGAATCCAAGCTCAAATATGGCTGTGCAGACCATCTGCCTACACTCATGAGCTGCAAAACTTTTCACAAAACATTGAGGAAAGCACGTTTAAGAAAGATTTATAGAATAATAAAAACTCCAAGAACTGGTGACTTCATCACTTCTCTTTCTATTCAAATTTAAATTACGCTCACTGTCTTTTATATTCTAGTTAAATTAAAATCTTACTCAGCATCCTACTATTAGGTCTATGCTTTTTTTTAAAGCCAGAATGAACACCCCAACCTTTCTGTAACAGATGTGCAAGGACCTACATGAAGGATTCAGATCATCTCTTAACTTTCTCTTTTATGATCTAGATATACCGTATATCATATCATAATGACTTTTTTCTAGTTTCTCTATCTTCTTTATGTTGTTCTTTTTTTTCCCCCAGCTCTTCAACATTTCCATATTCTACTTTAAGTTTGGGTACCAGGACTAGAAATGGCACACTAACCTAATTTTGATTGAACCAATGTTATGTCAAGAATTTTCTGTTTCTGTTGCACTTTTTTCTCTTTAAATAACCAAAAGTCAATTAGTCCTTTATATTGCCACATTGGGATGACACTCACATTGATGACAGCACATGGCCTTCTCTAAATCAGTGGTTTCCAACCCACATTCTCCTTCTTTATAGATATAAACTGTGGACTTCAAGCATGTTGTCTTGCATTGGTACCAATCAAGTATATCTTAATGAACTGTTTCTTTGTGGAGCTATTCCATTTTTTTGGAGGTGAGAAAGGCAATTGGGAGGAGGGTTTTTTCTCCCCTTTTTTCATGAAAAGATTGATTTGGTTTAATCCTGATACAGACAGGAACAATCTGAAAAACTTGTTGCATTTGAAAACAGTTTCCCAATTCATTATAAATCAGTTTCACTCAGTTCTTCTGCCCAGAAATTGAAGTATTCCAAACCACTAAGTATTTTTCAAAATTTTGGCCAGTGATTACGCCTTTGATCTGAGGCTGTGCACCAAAAGATTTAGGTCAGATGAAAAAAGCCCATGATATGTAAAACCTTGTAGAATATCTGAAGAAAGGACAAAAACATGGCAAAAAGTTCAGTGGGACCATTTTTTCTCCATTAGACCTTCAGGACTCTCACTTCATTTTGAGTGGGAATCCCACTGAATGGGAGGCCCCAACATCTGCCAGTGGCTCATCTCTGGTGTCTCACCTTTTCTGACACCTGCTTATGGAAGAATGTTCTCAAGCGGGCATGCAGGGAGGGAAAGAACAAGCCCTAGGTTTGCTCCCTCTTAATTCTCAAGTTCAAATCCTGATTGTATCTGCCTTTTTCAAACTGCACTCTCCAGTTTTTGGAGAAGCAATTGCTGCTTTTATTAACAGGGGGATCGGTGGTAATCGAATCTGATTTTTTTGTTTTACATCCTTCCTTTTTTGTTGCTAATACCTCTTTGGACCACCCAATGTAACTCAACTATCTTTCCTTGGTGTTTATGCACTGAGGATCCTTGCAAACATCGGCCCTATTAGTCATTGCTTGGCCCAGCTACAACTGGCATATTGAGGTTTTTGAAGTATTTTTTTAACTTGCAGTCAGTTTCTTTAGACTTTCAGGCATGAGACCAAAGATAGAATGATTTCAGACACTAAAGCAGAGTAATAATTAGCCTGATATATGCTTCTTAATTAGGATAATTGTAATTGGCAAGAAGACTTGGGTTCTCATGACACAGGGGTTAATGATATATATAAATTATGGTGACACTATCCCATTAGTTGGACTCCCAAAGCCATCACTGTGGAGGGCATATGCAGCAGAGCTATAATTCTTCCTATGGTCAAACTGTATGGAGGAGTTCTAGGATCTCACTAACCTGCAAGAGCCTGGGTGGCCAAAAATCATCATTTGGGTGGCCCGCTGAGCGGAATTTCTTATTCTGAGTAGTCATGGTGTTTTCAGACTGGCAATGTAAATGAACACAAAAGTCCATGCTCCCTAGGTGGGAGCAAGGCACAGAAGACTGGGACACGATGCAACTGAAGACGTATTACTCCTTCAGGATTTACAAATTTCCAATTTAGTACATTGTCTACTTCTAATCTTGAATGCAGATGGCGTCAAAAATAGTTGTGCTTAAATTAGAACTAAGACAAGATGTACAAACTGAGTTAAGGCTCCTGCAGTCATCCTCCATTCAGGGTTGCAGACAAACAGAACTAAATGCATGTGGTTCTATTTCTGCCTCTTCTCTTTGCTAGCTGAAACCCACATTTGAATCACAGTGTGCTTGTGATGTTCTGCTAATAATATATCATCATTCACAGTGCCATTTATGCACTGACTTCATTTAAATCTCGGTGTTCTTTAAGGAATTACATTAACAATGAGGCTTTTTGACAGTTCATTTAAAAGTTCAGAGAAATAAGGTCCTGCTGAATGTGGTCTGTTCATGTATTTACAGATGGGCTGGCAGATATGGTAAGCATTTTGATGAAAACTGAAGTCTTTTGGTAGGCAAGTGGCTGATTTGCAAGTTATCAATACAATTTGGATCGTACCTTTAGTGAGAGAGGAGTGTGCTGTGGTGGTTCTTAGTGGTACCACAAGACACAGACGTGCTCCTGGAAGGATCAAGCATGGAGGCATCAGAGCTCGTGTTTTGTGCAGAATGGAAATAAGAACAAGAGATTATACAGATAGCAAGAAGATAGTTTTCCCCAAATAAATTACATACAAAATACATCTGGCACTTTTTTTTAAAAATAGTTTTTATTTGCTGTTGAAAGTAGGAGTACGTTGTTATAAATATACTCAGTTCCTTCTACATATTTTGCTTTTTTCAGAAAAAGTGGCTTCCCTTAATTTATGAAAGTCAAGGCTGCACAGACAACCTCTTTCCTTGGACCATTTGGATCTCTTGGTATACCACATATCTTCATAGGACAAAAAACAATGAAAAATTAAAACTGACAGGCATAATTTGTCTGTTAAGAACAACTTTTCCTTTGTGCTTACACCAGAGCAAACTAAGCAGTATGCTAGATTTTTTTGTTGTTATTGTACTGTTTTTCAAAAGCTGTGAATTTTCAGAATAATTGTATGTGGTGCAGTTCTCATTGCAGCAAACCAAAAGATCTGTGAAAAATAAAAAAAAAAAAAAGAAAAAAAAAAGAAAAGCCAACTTACTTAAAATTAAGTTCCTATAACTGTGTGGGGTCTTTGAAGGGATTTTAGAATGGCAACATGACTGTGTTTCTATGACTGTATATAGGCATTGGCTCTGATTCCCACATCCAAAATTCCACCTAATTCTCTGTGCCTCGTGTTTTCTATTGGCAGGGCACCTCCTGCGGCCCAGACTCAGTCAACAGGAAACACTAGGGAAAAGGGCTTGGATGGATTTAAGATGCCTGAATCTGGAATCTAGTTTTTTGGAAATTCTTGGCCCACATCAACTGACTTTCCGTCACAGGTCCCGAACAGAAAACCATTAAATTCTGTCCCTTCCAGTCCTGCCTTCTATACCCTCTTCCTCTTTAAGCAGACAATTTTCTTGCTTCAGTGGAAGGGCAGCAAGCTGGAGGGCAGTGATTAATAATATAACAGCACATATAAATGGTGGTCGAGAACATAACAATAGCTTTGCTGCTGTTATCATGAGACTGAGCCAATTAAATGCCATATTTTAGTATAAACCTTTGCCAGTATTATATTTGCTTTATTAAAATTTCCAACAAGCCTTTAATGTTGTTACAACAGGATATTACTTTTTCTTCAGATAAAATGTAAATGTTCTGCTAAAAAGGAGTAAAAACATGCTATAAGGTCATATGTTAAACAATTTCTGCATACTTCCAAGCACTATAAGTTAATCTTATCTTAGCATAGTAGGGGCACAGGTTTGCTATGGAGCAGGATGTGAAATGTTTATATAAACCACAGTTAAAAGAATTTCTAGGCTCAGTTCAAGAGTTTACACTTTCAAAGTCATTCCACCAGTGCATTCATCATGATCCACACAATTGCTTTGTCTGAGTCCTTTAATTCTTCCACCCCTCTGACTGTATATTTAAAAGCCTATCACAGGATTCCTAAACAGACAAGTTCAACTAGGTGTTGTAATTGCATCTCTTCACTTAGAAAGCAATCTGTAATCAGCTGAGCTTTTGCTTCAAAATGTTGTAAACTACAGACTCATATAATGGGAAGGGAACTAATGAAGCTGTCTGTAATGTATATTATCAGTGAACAAAACTGATACATCCCAGGAGTTACGTCTCGATCCAAACAGGAGTAACAAAGATGGCACCCTGATCCAAAGACAGCTTTAAGCCTGTCTGGGTAATAACCTCACACAGACCATGCTCTTCCGACATCTAGCATTAGCATTTAAGCTAATAAATGTTGATGCTCTTATTGTGCCAAAGTATTTTTTTTTCTAATGGTATTCAGGACCAAAGAGCTTGGACACCCCAGCCCTGATGCCTGGAAGCTGGGGGAGTAGGAGCGACACCTCCCCTCTTGCAGCATTTACGTTAATGTATTGGGTTTGCGTGGCTAGATTTTGGCAATGAAGGGGCTGCAGGGATGGCTTCTGTGAGAAGATGCCAGAAGCTGCCCCTATGTCTAACAGAGCCAGTTCCAGCTGGCTCCAAGATGTACCTGCTGTTGGCCAAAGTGAGCCAATATCAGCAATGTTGGTAGCACCTCTGTGATAACTTGTTTAAGAAAGCTTAAAAACTGCTGTGCAAGAGCCGATGGGAGAGAAGAGTGAAACACGAAGAAACAGCCTCCACAGATGGAGTGGAGGAGGTGCTCCAGGAGGTTCCCCTGGGTGCATGGAGAAGACTATGATATGGCAGGCTGTCCTCCTACAGTCCACGGAGGTCCACAATGGAGCAGATATCAACCTGCAGGCCGTGGAGTACCCCATATCAGAGCATGTGGATGTACCTTGAAGGAAGCTGCAGCCCATGGAACACCCATGCAGATGCAGGCTCCTGGGAGGAGCTGCAGTCCATGGAGAGGAGCCAATGCTGGAGCATGTTTTCTGTCAGGACCTGTAGCCCTGCAAGGGACCCACACTGGAGCAATCTTTTCCTGAAGAATTGCACCCCGTGGAAAGGAACCATGCTGAAGCAGTTCATGATGAATTGCAGCCCATGGGAAGGACCCACGTTGGAGAAGTTTGTGAAGGTCTGTTTCCTGTCAGTGGGACCCCACACTGGAGCAGTAGGAGGAAGGAGCGGCTGAGACAATGTGTAATGAACTGACCCCAACTTCCATTCCCTGTCCCCCTGCACCACTCAAAAGGAGGAAGTAGAGAAGCCAAGCGTGAAGTTGAACCTGGGAAGAAGGGTGCGGTGAGGGAAGGTGTTTTTAGATTTGTTCTTATTTCTCACTATCCTACTCTGAATTTGATTGGAAATATATTAAATTAGTGTCTCCAAGCCGAGTCTGTTTTGCCCATGACAGTTATTGCTGAGGGATGTCCCTGTCCTTACCTTGACCCAGGAACTTTTAGCTGTATTTTCTCCCCACCATTTGAGGAAAGGGAGTGACAGAGCAGCTTGGTGGGCACCTGGCAGCCAGCAAAGGTCAACCTACCACAGTTAAATAAAATCACTGTGCACTCCTGGAAATTCTCCCCTCTGGATTTCCTACATTGTTGAGAAGATGTTGGAGAGTATTCCCTGCAATGGGATGTTCTTTGGTTTTGAAAAAACACCATGTGAAAAGCAACTGGATGTTTATTGGGGTCTCCAAAAGGAGAACTGGATGTGCAGAGGTGGCAGCCCCAGCATGAAAATGTGGACATAGCTCCATCCCCAGGGAGCCTACACGCATCACCCCTACCATGCACTCCCATGCACTCGGTGGGGTTTGTGCCCCGGAAATGCTGGGTACAGGAACCCACTGGGAGGTGATGCTTGGGAGCAGTGGAGCTCTGTCACCCCTTGACATTCGGTTGCTGCCCACACGCCTCCTCCTCCAAGCTGGGGTCTCATCAGTCATGGCAGATCTAGCCAGGACATGGCGCCACCAGGGAGATCTGCACTGGGACCTTTCGCTGCCATGTTCCTCTGGTGGCAGGCAAGAGAGCCGTCTCCATCCTCTTCCTCCTCATCATCTGCTGGGCACACAGCTCTCATTGTGGCCCACTGCTGGATGCAGCCAAAGAAGAAGCGATGGAAGCACAAGGCCACATAGGCTGCGTTGTTGACTTCCCCTAGGCAGATGGGGCATGGGTTGTTTTCTGATGCCTCTGACTGCCCTGCCCACTGCAGCTGGCTCCCACTGGATGTCATGGCAGAGCTGCTCTTCTCCAGAGCTTCCTCAGCATCCAGCACCATGTCCTGCAAAGACAGATGTGCAACATGCCTGAGCTTTCCTTGTGCTGGGGGAAGAGAAAGGCAGAGAAAACCCAAGCAAGAGGTGGGAGGGGGGAAGTAAGGGCCTCCCAAAGAGTCTCCTAGAGGGCTGAAAAGCAGCAGCCACAGCAGCAGCCCTGAGGGGCACCCAGTCCCATGGGCCACCCTCCACACCTGCCCCCTCAGCTCCTCCACAGCATGCTGCCACCAGCCCCAGCCCCCTGCCCCAGCTCCCAGACGACCAGCACAGCTCAAGCTAGCAGGGTGTACCTGAAGGAGGAGGTGCTAAGGGAAGACAGAGGAACTCGCTGGGAGTCTTCAGTGGGACCCACACTCCTGGGACAACTGCTGTGTAGGATCCCCAGCACCATCCACAGCCGAGCAGTGGGGAGAGGAGCTTAGGAAGGGGTGGCCTCAGCTCAGTGCCCAGAGCTGCTGTTCTCCTCAAAGCCAAGACTCAAGACGAAGCCCACAGTCCTGCTTGAGTGTGCACATCATGCATATGTATCCACAGGATCTCTGAGCACAATACGCTGGGACAGTGACGGGGGCTGCTAAAGAGCAGTGACGTCACGGGCAGTCACAACTGCTCCACGGTGGCATCGCAGGTGTCTCTGGGGCTGCCCGTCAAACACTGCTCAGCGAGGGTGGCAAACATCCCAAGGGGGAAAGCCCTGCTTCATAGGACGTTGGTCATCTTCACGTGGCCTTGCCTTGTGGTGGGTCAGGGGTTTCACCTCAGGTCCTGTGATGAGAGTCTGATGCCCCCAAGCACAAAAGGGCCCAGCAACAGGCAGCCCAGCAATGCAGATGTGGAACCCTGGTGACTTCCTTGGAGCAAACAGAGTGCACTGACTCAGTTCCTCTGAGGCCTGTCAGGGGAGAAGGACTCACCCTGTGTCACTGATGGGAAAGCCCCAGAGATGACAGAATGGTTGAGGCTGCCAAGCCCCTTGACCAAGCAGGGTCACCTAATGCCACTTGCCCAGAACCATGTCTAGACAGTTTCTGAAGATCTCCAAGGACGGTGACTCCACAACCTCTCTTGGAAACCTGTGCCAGTGCTCAGTCCCCTCACAGTAAAAAAATGTTTCCTGATGTTCAGATGGAACCTCCTGTGTTCCAGTTTGTGCGCTGTGCCTTTTGTCCTGCCAGTGGACACCATTGAAAAGAGCCTGGCTCTGTCATCTTTGCACCCTCCTTTCAGATGTTTGTACTCCACCATGTGATTCTCCCTGAGCTTTCTTTCCTGTAGGCTGAACAGTCCCACCTCTTTCAGCCTTTCCTCCTATGGGAGAAGCTTCAGCCCCTTAATCATCTTTGTGGCCCTTCGCTGGACTTGATCTCCAGTAGCTCCATCTCTCTCTTGTACTGGGGAGCACAGCACTAGGCCCAGCACTCTGGAGGTGGGCCCAGTGCTGAGTAGAGAAGGATCACCTCTCTTGCCCTGCTGGCAACACTCCTCCTAATGCAGCCCGAGGTACCACTGGCGTTCTTCACTACAAGGGCACAGTGCTGGCCCACAGTGCCGGCCCACAGTGCCCACTTTCTAAGTGGGTGCCCAAAGGACAGAAGTCACGGAAGACCTGAATCCACAAAGTGTCAAACTGCTTTAATCCTCACACAATATATTTGCTGTTCTTCAGTTCATCCCATTGTAAGAGATACTGCTTTTAAGACTGCCTGAAATATCCAGGGATTAACACACATAGAAGGATGATATCAGTGTGTGTGCATGCAATTTTCTCCCAGGTGCTGTTTGATTTGCATTATCTCTAGTAGCAGGAGATTTCCCCCAACCAAAAAGATGTGATTCCTAAAATAATTTTAAGTCTTCTTAAATTAAATCAGAGCAGCGATATGTGTTGGATTTTTAGACTTCTTGTTTAGTCACAGTGTTCACAAATACAAACTCCTTTCCTGGCTGGTGCAAAATAAAAGCTTAGGGATCATAAATATCTGAAGTGGTGCTTGACTGAAGGTTTACTAAGGTTAAAAATATGTGTAAATAATTTAGGAGTCTGAAACAGAGTCTCAGAAGGGCTTAAGGCACCAAGGCCTGGATTTCCAAAGGTAGTTCAAGTTGGGGCCTAGAAATACTGAGAAGCTAGTAACAGTCTATGGCTACTAATTATAATTAAAATCAATGCCTGCTGTGACCCAAGTCTTCCTGGCTTTCACTATGCCTTGGGTCTCCTAAGCAAGCTCTAAGAGCTCTAACTATACTAGCTGTGCAAGGGCGTAGCTCCATGCTCCTCTGCTCAAACTTATCTCCTCTTGGTAGCTATGGTGGAAAGGGAGATTTATACAATTTGTGTTTACTTAGCCTGACAATTTAGGTGGGTTTTTTACAACTACAAGAGTCTGTGAGTTGTGGCAGTGATACATAGGTAGACACTTCTTCTGACTCTGCTGCAGAGGGAGTAATCTGCAGTACAGCACTGTAGCAGAGAAGGTGGTGGTGGAGGTGGTCCTATCTCAAGTTCCAGCTGGCCTTTGGTTTATTGCCCTCCAGTTCCTGAAACAGTTCAGGACAGCTACATTCATTTCCCAGTAGATTTCCATGGGAGTGAGGTGTGTACACAGGAGCTGGTGATTAACACCTCTGAAAAACTCACTTTGGCGTAATCTCGCAAATTTTCTTCATCTCCTGGCATAGGCTCTGCTGCACCCCTGTCACTATTTTCCTCAGTGACAATCGTCTCTCTGGGGAAAAAAAGACCATACATGGGTAAAAATGGAAGACAATTAAAGTGGAAGGATTAAAATAACGCTATAGTGATTTCAACAGGGTGGGTCCACCTGCACAGAGGTGTTTGCAGGACTGGAGCCGAAGTGCTAAAAGTGCAAAACCAAGCTTTCCTTGCTTTTGAGCCTGCAATTGATTATGGAAACAAAAATGGTACCCAGAAAGCTGGAGGCAAATTTTAAGGGCCATAATCAAAACCAAAAGATGAACTGAGAAATATTTTAATCTGCCAAAATTTGCGTGCAGAGGTTCTGTGTTTCCTCTGCAAGATGTGATAATATTTTCCCGCCCAGCAGAGGATATTGCAAATATTGGTGTAAGTGCAATCAGAAGATTAAGCAAAAGGCATGCTTGAACACAAAAGCCTGGTCAGTATGGGAGTGAAGTAAGCGTTTTTAATATTTCATTTTTATAGGTAACGTCATAATTACAAACAGCTTCTCTTTCAAAGTTCCTAGTTCATATTTGACCTACTGACTTGCACAGGTTTTTTTTTTTACTTTTCCTCCAAAATGCAAACTAAATTTTTCTCTTACTTGCATTTTTTTAGAATCATGTAATTAAGCAAGAATGTGTTAACTTGCTATTACGTTATTTAAAGACTGACATAGGCAGAAGGCTTTTTAAAAAAATAATTAAGTGAGCTTGCATTGGTTTAAAAGGGACAGAGTATCTAATTTTGAAAATCCTACCAGATGCATATTTAAACTTTTCGATAAAAGTTTTGACATATTGACCCTTAATTTGCAAATTTAGTTTCTGATCTCAGGTGAACAGAACCTATCTAGTCCAAATTCTAATGATTTTTCCATTAAGGAAAAGCCCACTTGATAAAGTTTATCCTTTTTTTATTACCTCCCAGTGTTGAAACACCATATAAACAGATTGCGGTATAACAGAAAATCTTGGTTGAATGTATTCTACTGGGTAGAATAAAATCTTAAGGTCAAGTTTTCTATATACTAAAATTAAAAAAAGTCTAAGAGACTATAACAATAAAAGTTACTTTCGTAATAGTCACATTTGTTTTGATCCGTGTAGTGTTCCACAATTTACCCAATTAATCATCCTAAATCATTGCAATAGAAAGACACAGAAGATAGCTGGAGTACTTTATAGAATTTCAGTGTAAAGTAATGATAGGTACTAGAACAATGTAACCAGAAAAGGACTGAAAGCATCAATTCTTAGTTATCATAGCTTGTCAGATTTCTTTTTAACGATTTTAGATTTAATTAGTATATTAACTTAAAAGTATTTAATTTAGTTTTACAGCAAAATGCAAAATGTTGTTCTGGGTGTTCTTCAACTAATGAAAAGAATTTTAGTATGAGCTTGGTTTATTCATTAAACTTGGTTTCCTTCTTTGTAATACAGGAAGGAATACACTCTCTAATTGTGGTGCTGTTTTTCCTTTCAATATTTTCAAATTAAAGAGTTCAGTTCTGATCTCATCTTTGGATGCCTTGCCCTACCAAAGTCACAAAGGTTAAGTCTGTGTAAGTGAAAGCATTTCTTTGGGCTATAACTTGAATTAAATACAGTAAGACAAGTTCTGTGTTTGTTTATAGCCTGCATAATGAAGTCACCTTCCATGGGGATTTCTCAGTTTGTAAATCAGCACACAATCGGGCCTGATTTTTTTTAATAAGGTGCATAGGATAAACGTTGCCTTATCACAACCATAATTCAAAATTCTTACTTGACCTAAAGAGGAAGATTTGCTCGTATAAGCAAATTCAATGAATATGCTGAAATATGAACATATAATAGTCTCCGTGTGTTTACTGTACAGAATAATTTTAAATGACTTGTTACTTTTTTCCTGATATAGAGATTCTAATGGGCATTCTTGCTCACCCTAAGGAGATCATCTAATCACATAAATATCCTATATATTTTTTTTCCAAATATTTGGATGCAGTCTGTACTATTTTCAAGGGTTTTTTTACTCTATGTACTGATAAATTGAAAAATGTCTTTAAATTTGTTTTTTCAGGTTAGGCGTGAAAAGCACCCACACTGTAACTGAATATACTGCATCTATAAGCTGAAAATATCTTATTTTACTATATTGTCCAGTTTTCACATGATACTTCTATGACTAACTTCTATTTTTCCTTCCAGATTTCCCTTGATTGAATGACCCAAGTCTTTCAGTTTGTAAATTTGCTGCTTCTTGGCAGCATACAAGTATCGTCACATTCCAAACAATTTAAATTTTTCTAGTGTTGGATAAAGGTTAGCAACTGGATTCTCAGCACGTATTACATCTATCACACAGTCCAAGTTAGGTTGATTTAAAAATAAATAAACATTATTATACTACAGTGTCTGTTACCTCATCTAGCATTAAATATATTAATTTTAGTCTAGTAATGGCTTACTGGCTACTCGAATTTACTGCAATAAGTGGAAATCAGTTAATGCAAAGCAATGTCCAGTATCTTTTAGCACAGCTAAATTTGGTCATCTACAAATACTTTGCATGTCATCTTCAGTAATACAGCCATTCGTAAATTAGGTACTTCTATTGTATGTATCTCTTAAAATAAAGGATTCTTAGAACAGATCTTCCTGAAAACAATTTTCCAGTAATTGTCCAGAGCTGCCAGAGTCTTCATCAACTGCAGATTTCTGGCAACATCACAACAATAAGAACTTGAGGTAAACCAGGATACCTCATTTGCTGACTGGTGACCATTTGTCTTGTGTCAGATAGAATAAAAATATTCCTTGTTTTTGTTTATCCCCTTTTGTTGTACAAGAGAACAAGAGAAGAACCAGTCACTCTTTGGAGACTGCGAAATTTGTGGTAGATTAATATTTCTGATCTTGCTATGGGATATGATCCCTCAGCCTGAATCTCTTGGGTGTCAAGACTGGCAGGCAGGGATTTTTTTGTACAGAACCTGTTACACAGTTCTCCGTGCCTACCCATCCTGTGCCCATCAGCTCCTGCCTCTATGCCTCTTCCAGGCTTTTCCTGACCAAGCAGGAAGCCTCAGAGTAGTATATACCTTAGTGCCTACATGTAGCTAAGAGACTAAAAGCATAGGCCTGATAGTGTCCAATCAAATCACAGAATCACAGAATAGTTCAGGTTGGTAGGCACCTTAAAGATCACCTAGTTCCAACCCCTCTGCCACAGGCAGGGACACCTCCCACTAGATCAGGCTGCTCAAAGCCCCATCCAGCCTGGCCTTGAACACCTCCAGGGAAGGAGCATCCACAACTTCCCTGGGCAACCTGTTCCACTGCCTCACCACCCTCACAGTAAAGAATTTCTTCCTGATATCCAAACTAAATCTACCCTCCTTCAGTTTGAAACCATTACCCCGTGTCCTATCATTACACTCCCTGATAACGAGTCCCTCCCCATCCTTCCTGTAGGCCCCCTTTAGGTACTGGAAGGCTGCTGTAAGGTCTCCCTGGAGCCTTCTCTTCTCCAGGCTGAACAACCCCAACTCTCTCAGCCTGTCCTCATAGCAGAGGTGTTCCAGCCCTCTGATCACCTTCATGGCTCTCCACTGGACCCGTTCCAACAGGTCTGTGTCCTTCTTGTGATGAGGACTCCAGAGCTGGACGCAGTACTCCATGTGGAGTCTCACCAGAGCAGAGTAGAGGGGCAGAATCACCTCCCTCGACCTGCTGGCCACGCTTCTTTTGATGCAGCCCAGGATGCGGTTGGCTTTCTGGGCTGCAAGCACACATTGCCTGCCCATGTTGAGCTTCTTGTCCACCAGCACCCACAAGTCCTTCTCCTCGGGGCTGCTCTCAAGCCTTTCTCCGCCCAACATATATTTTTGCCTGGGATTGCCATGTGCAGGGGCAGGCACATGTCCCAGGTGCAGGACCTTGTACTTGGCCTGATTGAACTTCATGAGGTTTGCACAGGCCCACCTCTCAAGCCTGTCAAGGTCCACAGGCTTGTGGTTACGACATGCTTGAAACACTTTCTTCATGGCCCATGTTTACACTTGTCAGATTACCATAGCGGATCCCTGAATCCTTTCCTATCTGCTGTATTCTTTCCATACGCTTCACATAGGGCACACTAGTTCTTCATATTCATGGTATTACTACACAATCAGTATTATTATAGAATCGCAGAATGGTTTGTGTTGGAATGAACCTTTAAAGATCATCTAGTCCAACCCTTGTGCCACAAGCAGGGACAGCTTTCACTAGATCAGGTTGCTCAAAGCCCCATACAACCTGACTTTGAACACTATCAATGATGGTGCAGCCACAACTTCCCTGGGCAACTTGTTCACACAACCAGCGATGTCTCTGAAGTAATGAACTCTTTTGCACTCTTGGCTGAGGAAGTAGGAGCATCCTACCTTTGAGAGCATGGCTGACTCATAGTCTTGACAATCCTCAGACAGATGGCGAGTCCAGTCTTCTGTGCAGAGCATAAAGGGGCTTAGCCAACTGATCCTGTGTGGGAGGTCACACAAGTGATGGTCACCTATACACTGGGGCCATTGTGGAATTTTAAAAGCTGCATTTTTCACATGAAGTCCAGAATTCTGCCAAACAAAAGTGAATCTTGAGGTCTGCTTTAGACTACTGGAGGTAAAGGGGTGCAAATGCATGGTGCTGGTGATGCAGCTACAGTGGATGTTGCTCGCTGCATCTTGCCTCTCCTCTGCCACAGGCTCCATTGCAGAGGGGTCAAATGCTCATGCCTAACCGAGCCTATGGGCAAGAGAGCTCTAATAAACTTCAGCCATCTCCGAACCTTTGCTGTTACTAAAGAAAATATTTCAAAAGATTACTTTTTCTCTTCTACATCCTGTCTCACCGTGGTGCTGTAGAAATACAAGGATGTTATTGCTTGCTACCCTGGTTCTTTTGGCCAGACAGGCCTCTAGGGATACTTTATCCTCCCTTCAGATTATGCAGTTTACTCCTTCCCAGCACCCCTGAGCAGCAGAATAGCCAAAAACATTCTCAGAGAGCAAATTTCGAAGACATAAGATATGACAGTCCTTTAGGAAGCAGAAATGCATGTAAAAATATCAGGTTGCATTCAGATGTCAAACATGGAGACCTGTTGCTCAAAGTGTGGTGTGCAAGTAATACCTATGTTTTCTAAATTTTACTTTCAATTCAACAGAAAATTGCCGGGCAAATCTTATGAATACTGAAATAGTCAAATTTGTTTCTCATAAATAAATAGTTGAATTGTTATTTTTTATTCAGCAAGTACTGATAGTCACCAATACATGAATAAGGACATTAACATTCGTCTAAATTCTTGTAAAATATTATTCTAAAGTATTCATGAAACCCTTTGCACCGGTTTTACATTTGACACAAAGTTAATAAAAAGATATGTTTTTGAATGCAGAAAAGTCGACCAATGAAATTCCATCTATTTTCACTCTAACTGAGCACTTAACTGCCTGTTTGTGCTTTTGAAAATCCCCAGCTGCTTGGGGATAACAGGGGACAGGTAGAAGTAAATTCTGTCTGGCAATATGTATAGCTCGATATAGGTGTTCTGCAGCCAAAGCAACATGTGGATATGTTTTTTCCTCATCCCAATAACATCGATGAAGATTGTAAGACTTCACATTGAACTTACAAACTCATCTTTTACTCTCTCTCTGATTCCTTGAAGTGATCTTAATCCATCCCAGAAAAACTTCAGCATCACAAATTCCTACTCATTCTGCAAGGCCATGTTAGTTTATCTGTCGGGAAGTTGAGCACATAGTGTAATTTGCATAACTAAAAGCCAAGAATTACAAAGAAATCTTTGCTACAAAGCAGATGAAATCCCACAGACACAACCAGTTCCCTAAATAAATGGTGAAAAATTTAAGAAGTAAACAGGGAAAGAGACAAGCTTAGTCTCTTCATTTGCTCCTCATGAAATGTTTGACAAGGCTGTCTACAATAAAGTGCTCATAAATTGGCTTTGGAGCTTGTATTGCTTACACGGATTATTCAGCCTTTAATTGATCTGCAATAAATGTGAGGATCTCCATACCCATGGATAAACCTCAGATAAATGAAGCAAGTTAATTTACAAAATGACTTAACTTCAGTAGACAGTTCAAGAGATTTATCTTTATTGAAGCTACTGTAACATTGTTAATGTTATTTTTAAATTAGCTTCAGGTGGATGAAGGAGTGCAGATGTCAGAGAGGCCAGCATCAGCACTTCCTGCATCTCCCCAAACGACTATGTACAAAAGTTAAAGAAGAGCAACTGAATTGGCTTCTACAGGAATATTACCAGGGACTGGTTATGCAAATCTTGGCTAAAGTGCAGTCTTAAACAACTTTCAGTCATTCACCGAATTATTCAAGTATCTCCATGGAGTGTTTGTACTTTTACCTACCACTGCTACTTGACCACAGCAAAGCTTTTTTTGATTTGACAGAATAGGCAAGAAAGGACCACAGCTGAGGGAAAAAGTACTGCTGGTAAAATTTCATTCAGCCTGAACGCGTTAAGACTTTTAGACAGAAAATAAAAGCTCTGTGTTCAGGCTTTCAGTCCTCCATAAGAATAAGCATACATCTCGGATTTCTTCTGAAGCAGAAACATAGCATAATTATGTTCTCTCCAATTGCATTAGTGGCATTGTACTCATTCAAACTGCTGTAACAAAGTGTGTCTAAAGTCTCGTTTGAGACTATGAGTCTAACAGGTTTTGTTGCCTTAGCTGCATAGGTGTAACTTGCTACTTATTCCACATTCTGCAAAATGGAAAAATTATACAAGATATTCCCATATTTGTCAAACAGCGGGTGAGCTCCGTAAAATAAAAGACAGTCTATTTTAAACAATCCCCCAAAAAAAGTTTATTAACATGTTTGGAAGCTTTGATGTACATGAGGTAAACATATTGATCCAAAGCTTTCTAGGAATATACTTTAGAAGCATTTAATTTCTAGCAATTATGAGGCTGATACAAAGTTTTTTGAAGTTGTGCTCCTTTCTTAGTTGTCCCTTTTATCACTTGGTTGTGAGAGGGAGTTTGGCTGATGGCTATCCTCCTGTGGTAAGCCATTTCAGCAGTAGCTGGGAAAAGGGAAAGGAGTGTGGTGTCCCGTGAGTGAGAGGAGCCGGCGGTTCAGAGAAGGACCTTGGAAGCTCCAAGACCTGTGGAGAAAGGAGGCAGTGAATGAGGCTGGAGAGGAGAGGCACAACGTGAAGAGAGTTAGTGAATGTGAATGCAGATTCACCTCCAGGCACCTAATACGGTGTGCAGGTGAGGACCCTCCTCATCCTCCCGTCACCGGCAAGAGGAGATGGGTTGCAGGCATGGCTATAGCTGACGGCCCCAAGGCCTCCCTCTCCCCGGTGACGCACGGGGAGTCCAGGGCGCCCCCACTTGGGTCATACAAGTGAGGTGGGATGTCTCTAAGCCTATGGCCGGGGGAATAAGGGATAAGGACAGAATTAACTTCCAGTAAAACAGCAGCTGTGTGATACTTACATGTGTAGCTGACTGGTTTTTATTTCCATTCCACATACTACACCAACGAATTGCCCTCTGGATATTCCTCTCACAGCCCATAGGCTAGAAAAGGAGTATACATGCCTTAAAGCTTAAAATTCATACTCAGTTTTTAGACAACCAAAATTAGGTGAGAAGAATGTAGGAGTAATAACATGGTATTGAAGAAGGAATCAAACATTTTTTATATGACCCAATAAACAGAGCATCTACAAACACAGAAATAGGAGTGGTGCTTGTTTATCTGTTTATCTAATGCATTCAGTGTATCTTCAATTTGCTTATATGGCACATAAAATATGAGAGAAGAAAGAAGCCTGTGAACTATTTGACAAGCGAGTAGTTTTAAGTTTTATCAAGATATATTAAAAAAGCTATCTCTCAAAAGGTACAATTTTAGATTCCAGAAAGATGAAGAACATTCAAAATTTTTTGAAGAACATTCAAAATTGTTTTTGAGAGTCTGGATAAGTAAGAAATGTCTGGCAGACGTCTTTCCAGACTTTCCAGAACAATGTGCTATCAGATCAAGGTAAATGATTATAACATTTTGTCCAATTTTTAGTAGTGGGAAAACCAAAGTATGTCCCATAATGAGAAACAAACCTGTTATGTTTATCGTATACTTTTACAGATGCGGTTTATCTTTAAGACAGTCAGAGTTTCCTTTATTTAGTACTTAAGATTTATAAGCAGTTCTTGAAATATGCTTACAAAATTATTATTGATGAAGTATTTCTATTGCACATTTATTTCAAAATGATACTTGTTTGAAAAGATCTTTTTTTTTCTCATCCCACTGTGAAATGAAACCAAATGTCAGAACCTTAAAATATTTCACTATGTTCATTTTTCTTCATTATACTGCTTCAAATGTACTTCACGCAAAAACGTGCAATTACACCAACAGAATGCTTTAAGGCTCAGGCCCAGAAACTTCCTATGGCTTGCACTATATTAGTATCATGGTAGAGAGGTGCTCTCTGCCTGAGGAGGAGCCAGGGAGCAGAATATGCACTAATGGTTAATCTTGGCTATAACTCCTGCAAACTGAAATGTCTGCACCTTTTTGTAATTATCTACTAATAGCCTTTTTTTTTTTCTTATTTTTAAATGTAATGGACATATATTTACAGCGTTATTTTTCAGAGGTTTACTTTACTACTGTGGAAAATAAACATGGTCAGTTAGTTTTTCCCTTACTGCCCTGGTCCTTCACTACAATAATAAATATTTTCATGTAGTTTCTTTTTTTTTTTTTCCTTCCTATGTGGTTCTTCAGCTCTGTGATCTTGTTTACAGGAGAAACTGCAGAAGTAAAGTCTGTTTTCTTTGGGGAAAAGTAACTGTGAGTTGATTTGACTGAAGCATACAAAATTCAGAAGGAAATAAGAGGACAGACGGTAAACCTTCCTTGAGCTTGTGCCAAGTGAGCAAGAACTCAGGGGCATGATTTGAAGTAAAGAGTGGGTCAAGCCTGCAAGGAATGTGGGAGGAATTTCTCTGGCAATTACAGAAAATAGATAGTAGAGGCATCAAAGTCAGCAATAAAAGCAATTACAACAGGGGAAAGCTCAAAAATATATAAGATATAGAGAAAATGTTGGACAAAAATTGTATTCTAAAACTGTGAGACTCCACATGAGGGGCTGACTCATCTGCTACCTGCATGCTGTGGACCTGAGAGGGAGCTGACCTCTGTTTGTTCTTTTGCCTGTATGCAAGCTTAAAACAAAACAAAAACTAGGTCATCTTTCTGAATTAAGTCCTGTTTAAGCAATCATGTTTATAAACTCCACAATGAATGCAACAGATTAAAAAAACGAAAGGATTTTTTTTCAAAGCCCCACAAAGCCTATGTGAATTTTTCAACGGACTTTGATAAGGTAAGTGCATGTGACAGTAGCAAACAATGTACAGAAATGCCTGAAATTTCCTTTGTAACAAATCACATTTTTTTTTCTCTCTCTTATTTCTGGGGTATATAGTAAATCTAAGCACATTTATTTATGTGGAATATTTATGAGTACATTTATTCATTTCTCTCAGCTCACATGAAGCCCTAAGTATTATTTGTTATTTCTAAGTCATCTACAATGTGCAAAATGCTGTGCAATGTAAAAACTGTCCCTTTTCAGGGAGACTGTACAAGGAGACTGTAATGTAGGAAGAAAATGTGTGCATAAACTGTAGGAAGGAGAAAAGAAGTACAACAGGGCACAGCAGAGAGGCACATATCTTTATATAGGGGAAAATGTTGTTGGTGAATTTGATCAGAGGAGTGTAGGTAAGGGAAGGTGGAAACAGATTAACTGGCAGAAAAGTCTACTCCTTGATAACTCCTCTTGGGTATGAGCATTAGTCCATTTTTTAGAATACTTTATTTTAACTTTGAAAAAAAGCGACTATTAAAACAATCTCTCTGACTTGTAACTCATGGCACAGTTCATGCATTATCAAAAAACAGATTGTCTTTTCCATGAAGCTTGTAAGAGAAACTGAACCTTATAAAACTTGGAAAAATCATGCCATGGAAGTTAACCAGATAGAAAGGATAGCGAGGGGGTAGAAGGAATGTTGTCGCTAAGTTCCTGAAATGGAAGTTAATCGTCCTAATAAGAGCACTGCTTTGTGCTCATCACATGAGTATGTTCTGGCAGATGAGAAAAAATTTGGACTCAGAGACAATGGCAAGAGAAGAGAAGAGGAAAGGAATAGTGTGGGTCTAAGTCAGCATGGGATGAATCAAAAACCAGCTCATTTAAGTGTCTGACTCTCCAAACTCTGACAGTGACTTACAGAAAGAAACAGCCTTAACTTTATTTACAATGCCAAAAGGATAGACGCAGAAATTTATGGGAAAAAATGAATGGGTCCCTTCCTCCAGCTTCAGACCTTCTCAATTAGAAAGCTGGAGGGATTCATACCAGCCCACTTCAGGCACGTAATTTAGCCAGCTACATTCAGCAGTCTCCCTGAGCTCCCTCACTAGTCACAGGAGTCAGGTGGTTTTCTGCAAAGGCAAGGCAAAGTGTTAAAGTTTGGTGCCCAGTTAACAGGAGTCTCAGGAAACAGTTGTCTAACTTGGCCACAGCTGCTAGGAGTAATGTTCCGCCTCTGAATTGAAATGCAACAGATTCTATATTACCTGACATACCACCAGGCATTTTAGAAGTTGAAATCGCAGATCTTGGCTGTTGTGGTTAAAGAGTCAAACTCGTGAGCTGGGTATTTTGGCAAACTCATCTACTACACAGCTGTGGCATCAAAAAGGGAATTTGTTAGGCATAAAAACACAACAATACCTCAGTAGCTAACAAAAGGTAAAATGTTTAGGGGTCTAAGGCACTCCAAGCTACAGAAACTATTAATAATGCTAAGAAATACATAGGAAGATTGAGTTGGATGCACTGTTGTGAGGCACAATCACACACTCAGAATGTATTACCACCACTACAATTATGCCACTAGAGCTTTCCCATAAGGAGGCAAACTTTAGAAATTACTCCAGGACCAGAAAGCCAGGAGACATGTGATCTGACAAATCAAGGTCTTGTATCAGCTTACCTGCAGAATTATCAAAACGCATACTAAACTCCTAATGCATGAGGACCATGAATTCTATTTTATAATAGATGCCTGCCTTTAACTCAAGGGAGCTAAATGAGCTAAAGCACTAACTTCCAACCTTAGCCCACTTCACAGTGAATGGAATTAATCTCAGCCTGCAACTTTGTTTTCAAGGGATAGATTTGGCCTTTGACTTGTGACATGCTTGCAAAATCTTTAATAGATTATAATAGAATCAGCCCAGCAGAAGCTCAGCACTGATTTACTAAAACGTGTAGAGTCTGATTTCTAGTTTTTCTTTTTAATGGAGCTTTCATAGAGCTAGGCCTGTGCCAACAAAATGAAATTATTCCAATACATGTGCCACATGTCATAGTTACTTGTAATCTGCTTTGAAAGAAGAGTGGATGATACATTTCCATTCTATTTTCAAGTGACCAAAACCTTGTGGCTGTGTCTTTGATCCATTTTGGATACGTACGTCCTGCAACTGCACAGGAGACAGCATGTATCTCCCCAGTAATAACATGATAATGAATATACACCCAAGAAAAACACTGGGCTGGAAAGTACAAAAAAAGCCTTTAACTTTAATGATTTGAATCAGAAATATTTCATAACCATGGACACACTTTTTGAATGTAAGGAGAAGATCACTTGCACTGTGTGCCTGCAGATGGTGAAAAAGCACAAATTGTTGCCACCTCCCCTTGTGTGGAGCAACCAGAGCATCGGGGAGACCTTGTTCTTTTCTTTCCTTGCATGGAGCCCTGAGTGAGGGGACCTGTCCCAGGGAGTACAGTCAGCGACATGGACAGTGGCATTGAGTGCACCTTCAGCAAGTTTGATGACAACACCAAGCTGCGTGGGATGGCTGACACGATGGAGGGAAGGGATGCCATCCAGAGGGACCTTGACAGGCTGGAGAGGTGGGCCCATGCAAACCTCATGAAGTTCAACAAGACCAAGTGCAAGGTCCTCCATCTGGGTCGGGGCAATCCCAAGCACCGATATGGCTGGGCAGTGACTGGCTTGAGAGCAGCCCTGAAGAAAAGGACTGGTGGACAAGAGGCTCAGCATGAGCCGTCAGTGTGCACTAGCATCCCAGAAAGCCAATTGTATCCTGGGCTGCATGAAGAGAAGCGTGGCCAGCAGGTCGAAGGAGGTGATTCTCCCCCTCTAATCCACTCTCATGAGACCCCACCTGGAGTACTGCATCCAGTTCTGGAACCCCTCCTACAAGAAAGATATGGACGTGCTAGAACGTGTCCAGAGAAGGGCCACGAGGATGACCAGAGGGCTGGAGCACCTCTCCTATGAGGACAGACTGAGAGAGTTGGGGTTGTTCAGTCTGGAGAAAAGAAGGCTCCGAGGAGACCTTATAGTGGCCTACCAGTATCTTAAGGCGGCCTACAAGAAAGATGGTGAGGGACTTTTTGGGATGCGGGTAATGGCAGGACTAGAGGGAATGGATCAAAACTAGAGATGGGTTGATTCAGACTGGATGTTAGGAAGAAGTTCTTCACCATGAGGGTGGTGAGGCACTGGAACAGGTTGCCCAGAGAGGTGGTGGAAGCCCCATCCCTAGAAGTTTTTAAGGCCAGGCTGGATGGGGCCTGAGCAACCTGACCTAGTGGGAGGTGTCCCTGCCCATGGCAGGGGGGTTGGAACTAGGTGATCTTTAAGGTCCCTTCCAACCCTAACAATTCTATGATTCTATGATTCTATTTAATAGTTCCTGATAATTTGAACATATTTAAGATGATCTATTCTCATTTAAAGCTGAGAATTTTTCTCTGTTGATGTCATTAATTGTGATAACATCATTTGTTAATTAAAACTAGTATAAAAGGTATTAAATGTTTTGGAGTTCTTTATCAAACTCTCCCTGATAATTCTGACCCTCTGGTCAGCAGCAGAACTGGCCTTTCTTTCACTGGTCTTCTTCTTGGCATCCATGGTTCTTGTTTTACCTCATGGACCTTACTTATTGCACAGTATTTGTTTCTTGAATTTTTCCTGTTTGTTTGAATTACACATTTATTCTTGTCCTCATACTCTGCAGAGGGAGTCACCAGATATCACGACTTCTGCTTAGTCCTGCAAGTGGCAGCTGTGAATCTCATCCTCATCTCATCTCATTTGTGTGTCACTGCGGCTACAGGTTCGGCTGTCACCATCACAGCATACTAAGCTTGATCTTAACAGCTTTCCTCCTGATACTAATTTTAATATATGCCTTTTTTGTCAATCTCTAACCTTTGGCAGCTATGCTGTTGTTACCATGCTGTGGAATGGAAACGCTTAAACATCATTCTGGTTTTAGAGAAATCACCAGTTTTATATTTTAGACTGCTGTAAGTATAGGAAATACCACTGGAATCTACAGCATATCTAGGATGAGTTCATTGTAACAAGCTTTTAAAATGCCTCTGTTAACACTTCTTTAACATGACTCAAAACCTCCATATAATAAGACAGTCACTGTCTCAAAGTGACAATGACAGCGGCATGTAGGCACCTAAATAACTCTGGCGATCTGGACGCTGGATATATTGTGCAAGTCAGTGGACACAGTATGCTAAAACGTTGATACAATTTCCCTTTTCTTTTTGCAGTAGCGCACACACACCAAACCTCACACTACCAGCAATGTTTTTGGCAAACTGTACTATTAATGCAAATTAAATTAGGCTGCATGACATTAAGCCACTTGGGATTTTTCCAGGGCATCAATTTAGCAACATGTGCTTTCAATCACTATATGTTCTGTTCCCTTGGAAACTAAAAAAAAAATAAAATACAATCAATTAAATATAAGCTGCAGTTTTTTTGTGTGTGTGCGCAGAAGTCAGAGTTCATTTTCTTTTCAAAAGTTGAGGGCTTGCCTGTAATTTCAAACTTTATGCCCATATTTTTCTGAATGACAAAAAGCAGCTTTGGGAGCCTGCACACAATTCCCTGTCTGCCATTGTGGCCTTTCTTCACAGACTGTCACTCTTCGCTTGTCTCTCCCTTATTCCTGCAGTCCTGTATGGTCTTCCCTTACCTCTCCAAGCTGAAGTCTCTTGCCCACCATTCTTTCCTCCGACACCGTATGGGTATTTCTGCTCGAGAGACAAATGTGTTTAGAGCTAAATCTCAAGGGAAACTAGGTCTTATCTAGCAGAGATTTGAGGTCTGCGGCCACACAGCTGTGGCAAGCCGAGACTTCTGTGAAAATAGGCTGTTGGATCCAGACGGAGTCCAGCTGTTAGTGTGGTGAGGCATCCAAGGTAGTAAGCCCTTGGCCAAGTGCATTAGTTCAGGTGCAGTGTTGGACTGACGCTGCCACACTGCGTGTGGACACGGACTGGCTTACGTCAGCCTGTGTGGATGTCTCCAGTACTTCCAGTTTTGGGATCAATGCGAGAAGGTTTGTCCACATTTGTTAGTGTAGTGGCACTCCAGCATGTGAATGAGGCAGAACTGGGTCATGCAAGCCCAAAACTGTGATCCTTACCCACCCATTCAGATGGCAGCTCAATTTTGTTGTGTCTCAGTTTGTGAAGTTCTCTGCTCCTCCCTTGATCATGCCCATAGCTCTCTTGAACAGCCTTTTTATCACAGAGCATGGCACATACCTCCAGCCTACTGCCACACAGGAATCAAAAAACCAGGAAATATCACAGTTTCCCTAGGGGCTCAACAGACTAGCTGTTATCAGAGTGTACAAACAAAACGAAACACTAAAAGGCGTTTTTCCCATAAAAGTTGAGAAGAACTGGAATAAACAGGGGAAAGGAAAAAAGAGGCTGTTATCGGCAAACTGTGAAAGATCAAGTTTGGGGCTGGGACAGGGGGCTGGCAGCAGCAAAGAGACTTATGGCATGTCAGCACTGATGTGGTTGTGTACATCTCTGAGGTAAATACAAGGAAAAACAAGCTAATCAAAAAAGGAAAATATCCTGGAGCAAGGGAAGAGATTAAGGGAAAAGAATTGTGAAAGCCTGTGATTTTCTCATTATTCTTGTTATTTTTATGTCTTTTTTTATTGTCCTCCAGTTCTTCAAGCCTTCTGCAAGTCCTCAGTGAAATGTAAGATTTAAATAGTTGCAAATAAATGGTACTCTGTTCCCATTCTCCCTGCAAAACAATTCAAAATCTACAAGACTATATAAACACAATCCCAATTTAGAGTTTTTTGAAGTGCCATGTTTTTTAAACTAATTTTATTACAGGGAGGGAGATGTTGGGCTGGCACACGAACTCTGACTCCTTTATTCATAAAAACCAGTGCCTCACAAATAGCAGCGCTCATGATAATGCAAGCTCACACACACACACACACGCACATCTGGAAGATGCTGAGAATGTGAGGCAGGGATAACAAAAGGGGCTGAGAGCAGAAGAAATTGAGGATTTTCTTTTAACCAGCTTTTACAGAAAGCTTATTTAATCTCATGCTTACTTCTAAATTAGGGGTGATTTGGCTGCCTCTCGCAACGCAACCTCCAAAAATGTTTCCAGAATGTAGATGGTAAAGGCAAAACACGCTTACGGGTACCGTCCCTCAGCATCTCTCTCTTTGTTTAGGGCCAGTTATTTTCTTTTGAGAAATCTGTCAGGTAATTTGTACCCTTAAGTGTGTGTTCTCTTAGAAGGTGTCTTTGTTTCACATTTTGTTTTAGTAGTTAAGAATGCTGTAGCACTTTTTAAGAGTCTCTGTAAATTTTCTTTTAGGAACATATTCTTATTAATCAAAATCATCTGCTGGGCTTACAGACTGTTTTCTTTGCAGAATTGTTTTTGGAAGCTTAACAGTGTAATTCCAGGGATGATTTTGGCCCTAGTGCTTTAGAATCTGGGCCTGCAGAGGGACTTAATATAGCTCTTTGGGAGGAAGAATGTATACTGCCAATACGTAGTCCTCTGCCAGAATTAGACCCTGATTCTGTAAACTACCTCTATTATTTAAGCTTCTGCTTAACTTTAAGCATTTGCACATTGACATGAATATTAAATACTTGAATTCTTTAAACATTAAGGTCCCCAGAAGACCTTATTTGTTCAGGACACAGAGGGACAGAAAGACTCCAAATATATGGACTCAGTATGGCAGGCGATGACGTGGGAGTAGATGGTTGCTCAGAGAGCACACGCGGTGTGCCATGCAGCTCCACCTCGTATGGCTTCTTCCATCCCCAGATGGAGAAGAGGCAATTAAAAGTGGGGACAGACAAAAAGAAAGAGTCAACTGGATAGGCAGAAGAGTTGTTAAGAAGTTGTGGTAGGCAAGGAATGGGCTAGTGTCGGTTGCAATGGTGAGTAACTTTCACTTTCAGGGAGGAGGAGGAGGTAAATACAAAGCCTTTGGTGTTACAAATCTTAAGTGTATCTGTTCTACCATTCCTCCACCTTCTCTGCTGTAAGAAGTGAGTCCACGTACTGGTGATTTTTGGTGTTTTAACATTATCTATTGACTTTGTGCTGAGAAGTGTTTAATGCTGGTAAGATGTCTATGTCCAAGGATAAGTGCAGACATGCTCATAGTAGTGAGGAAGAGCAGGCTTTCAGCCCACCCTAAGTACAGCTAAACCTACTGCCTTCCCTCTGTTTGAATGGGAAAATGATGAGCTTGGACACTCAGAAAGGAAAGTTGAGGGAAGTTGAGTTTTTCAAAATCATTTGTGAGATTGATTTAAAGTTTTTCTGAAATCCCAGAAGAAGCTACATCTTGGAGGAGAGAGTTTAGATTTTGTTAGGGAATAGAAAGCAAAACTAGAACTAAAATAATCACATAAAAATATGTGGTTTTTAGGTAAAAGCCCTAAACCAAGCTGTTAATTTGAAATGGAGGTATTTTAGTGTGGAAGAGCAAATATAAGAGCAATAAATGCTATAAATATTTTACTCTGTACACCACACTTTCAAATAAAAACAGAAAAAAGAAGGACATTGTCTGGTTCCAACTGCTGACTCCACTTCTTTAGGAATCAAACAAAAATATAATTTGTTGATATATAACAGGCATGTGCGATAGCAGCAGGATTTTAAAAGCAACTTTTTTTCTGAAAGAAATGTGGGAGTAAAAAAAGCAAATCAGGCTCAGTGTTTAATTTAACATTTGAGAAGAAGAAAATGAGAAAATTGAAGGAGGGAAAGTGCAAATTGCTGGGCACAAGGTACGGTGTAGACATAAGGAAATACATCAGAGATCACAACTTTCAGATGTCATTCTAGCAAAGGCTCTAAAATAAGGGGAAAAAAGGCATATTTCCAACAGGAAATTCTGATATGTTGAAACTTATTCCCATTCTGAATTGGCATGATTCTTCATAAAAGATGATTTTATTTATTTTTTTGTGGAAAAATAATATTTTTACAGGAAGTTTCTGTCCCGTATAGTTATACAGAACTATAAAAACAATGTGTTGTGAGTGACTCCAATGTCTTAAAATCCAGACAGAAAGCAAATCTGTTTTTTTAATTCTCCCTTCAGTTTTGGTAGCTGAAACCTGTTTTATCTAAATACTTGCTATCAGTTTGTAACTGAAGAATAAAACCAGCCTTTTCAGGTACTTGAACAATGCATAAATCCCAGTCTTCTGAAATAAAATGCAGACTTTTCACTGCTTCCAGTAGGTTTGGGCTGTGCCTCAGCACTATAAAGGCAATTGCCCAGAGCAGCACATTTGCAGGAACTGCACAATGACTCCTCTTCTTGCTTTGCATAAATCACAACCTTTGGGGTGACTGTGAGAGGGGCAGGGGCATGCAGAGGTGGTTACTGCAGGGGTCCAGGGCATTCCCTCCAGAAAGCAATAGCTGCCTCCTTCCCTTGGCAGGAACATTCATGTCACAGTAATGTTAAAGTTTGCGTACATTGCTAAAACACCTTTAGCCAGCTTTGTACAACCCTAATGTGTTAGCTGAAGAAAAGGTACTATCCCTGTAGATGATCAGGGATGGATTCAAGTTTGGTGTCTACTGTGTGGGTGTCTGCTATGGTGGCTGGATGCTTAATTCCCATTACAGAGAACAGCTGGAGACCCTACTCAGCTGATTAAATGTAGGTGTTTACTCGAAAGAGAGAAACTGCTTCCACCGATTCTGTTTACTAGACATCTATTCATTGTATAAGAAGCCTGGACAACTTACCTAACCTAAACACCTGCTCAGGTATAGACACTAATAAATTGATGAGATTAATTTTACACAAGATGTCCTTAAAATGACTACATAAAATGCATCATATGTAAACTTTCGAACTGCACAAAGTAAAAATGGTAAATGTTTCTTTGGTTAGCCCTAGGGCTGCCCATTGAACATTTTAGACCATGACTTTAAAAATTCATTTGAAAGCTTATGAATTCTTGAAAAACCTCATGAAATGTCGATTTACATCCTTCATCCTCCTTTAAAAGCTCATACACGCATGTTCATGAACTGATCTTATCTGGAGACTTAGGAGTGGACTTCTAATCTGAGCAGAATACAATGACAGTTTGCTAATAATGTATTTATCCTTGAACCTTGTCCTAGTCACTATCTTCACTATCTATTTGTTTTTCTTTACATTATTCTGAATATACTGTTACCTGTTCACAATGTGTCTCTGTGCAAAAAAGCTTGTTTAGGAGAAGATGTTCCTCAATGCTCTGATCTACAACAGATATAAATATATTATGATTTCTTTTTCTACAGATTTACTCACTTTTGCTTCTTTAGCAGTGAATTTCCTATCTACACTATAATACACTGTCTGCATGGCTGTCATGTTAAAATAATGCTAAGAGTGGAAGAGCTGACATATCTGCAGAAGTTTTGGTGGAAGTGCAATTGTAATTGTCGATTGTCTCATTTAATGAACAAGTAGCAACATCTTGTCGCCCAGATTCAGATCTCCTGTGAGCAACATCTGGTCTTCTTTAGCAGCCTATTGTAAAGGCCATTATTCAATCTTTTATATGTTAATGACTTTGAATGCCTTCATTTTTCTGAAACCACAAAGCTATACATTTTTGCCTGATGACACTGCCATTTGCAGTATTGCTACTAATCCTGCCATGGCTACTAGAGTAATATGATATAAGAGTGTTGAAATGAATTATCAGAAACCAAGTGCATGTCAACCCAAGTGTACAGAAATCGCCTTCTTCACAATCCAACTTCAGCATAGCTTCTTTGAGGGAAGCTCCAGGCCATTTTCTTTTTAACAAATGGCTCTGAAATAGGAGTTGAAAGCCATTTAAATTTGTGTTGTGCACTACATATGACAATGTTGTATAAAGAATAAAAGCCTATTGTTATGACATAATGACTATCTTGTTCGAAATAGTTGGGGTACTGAGTATCTGACAGCTTTCACTGAACAACAGGTAAGATTTGTTCAAGGAGTAGTCCTGTGGTTGACCAATGTCAGTCAAATGCTTTGCCACAGAAGACTATGGAGTTCCTATATTTTGAAAGTATCTCTGGTGTTATGAATTTGTGAATACATATCAAATCTAATACTGGAATATAATAAATTTTTCCTTTGGTCACTTAAGAATGTGTAACACTAAAACTGTGTGCTTGCAGGAAAATTAGGCATGATGGGCTGGGAGTTTATGTACATGGCGCTTATTTTAAAGAAAAGTCTGTGAGATGTTATGTGCGTTTATTACTGTTTCTTCTGCAGTCTGTGCGTTGTTTTCCATCCTGTGCATCATTCCAAACTGAGCAGCCTCTAGGGGACAGTGCGGACTACTACTTTGTGTTGTCACCTACTGTGTTGACAGGATGAAGAAAAATGTTTGGCACAGCCTTTCATTGGTAACATATACTGATAGACATGAGTGTGTCTCAGTCAAGCTGTTCAACATTTAAATGTGTAATTAAATACAATGGCAATCCATATTATGTCTGACAATTTATGTTCTTTTATTAGGAAGTATATAGTAACCTTTGTAGTTTTCCTCATCAGTCACTTTTTGTTTCTCTAGTCATTCAAACTGCAGTGGTAATGGGACAGGACAGTTAGCTCAAAAAATCCTTTTCTTCTTCAAATCCAAAACACAGTACTCTCATCAGCACATGAAAAGAGCATTTCATGTTTGGAATCTTACCTGCTCATACCTGATAATATGGGAGCTCAACTCAAGGGGAGGATCACCGCAGGAGTGAGGAGGGACTGCCAGTGGGAAAATGCGTGCTTTTTAGATCCATGTTGAGCATATTTGGTTGTGTCTGTGTGTGGAGTATACATACTTGATTCGACCTTTGATACGATCTTTTCTTTTGTGGATAATGTGCAGTTATTTTTGTGTTTTTCTCTTTGAAGAACAGAAGCACTTAATGGAATAAGATAGGAGAAAATTGATGTGCAGGGAAGGCTCCATTTTCTCCATTGTCTTATTAAACATGAGATTAGATATTTCCCCTTAAGTTCCAAATGCTCAGATCTATTAATGAGAAAAAAAAGATCCTATCAATGAGATGTTTTTATAGTGTTCCACTTACACATATTTCTGTGAAAGACAGTGATGAAAAAAATAAGAAGAAAACCTCACCCTGGATCAGAGCACATAAAAAATGGACGGACTATGCAGGAGATGAATTGAATTAATCTCCTATCTGTATCAGATAAGATATTACAAACTTAAACCTGAGTGCAAGGTGATGTCACTCAGTGGAATGAGAGGGAGCAGTAACTGATGTCTTCAGATGTCCAGTACTAAGTGGATCGACTAAGTCCTCTAACCCCAGCCCTGGCTCTAGGGACATTTCAGTGATTACTGAGTAAAGGGGTAATGAGGAAGGCTAGAATAGCGGGTGGATATCTCGCTCCAGCATTTTTCTCATCAGGACCTCTATGGCTATTTTTTTCAGACCGTTTGCGCAATTAGGGTAATTGCATCACTGGATTAGGATAAAGATAATCCAAAAAACAATATAACTGGGCACAGTTCCTGTACTGAGGAAGGTAGTGTTAATAGTAAACGGAAAACAGAAAAGCTAAGGTGAAATGGCTTGCCAAAGTCATACAGTATCTCAGCAAAAGAGATGGGAATAGGATCTTGACTTCATACTTTCCACCAACCCACTGTCTACTGGACTGAGCTGCATCATCATTACCGGATGAACTTAACCCACAATGTTTCTTCTAAGATTCATGAATTTGCACTAACCCCAAAGCAGGTTCTCAGCTGAGAATTAAACATTTTAGAACTATCTAAACACAATGGCACCAGAAAGAAATGATAACACATAGCTTTTGATTGTATTGTTTTGCCAGCAACAGAGCTGGCAAAACACGACCCAAGGCTTCATCTCAGTGTGGTTTTGGTAGAACCAGTGGTACTTATAAATCATACTCAGTAAAAGCCAGCTGGTTGCTGATGAATTTTCGGTGGAAGGATGGTGACATCTAGTGGTATTGCTCTTGGCACAGCACGTCTCATTATTTCTCGAAAAATGTTGGCTGTAGTAAGATGACATGTTACTTTACATACTTAATCAATTCACTTTTTGAAAGCTTTAATACTTTATGCAGTATCAGATTTTCACCAAACACTGTGGCCTCTGATTTTTTCAAATATAATTGCCCCATTTTTTGTTATACTGTAAAACAAAAGTTGTCATAAAGGAGTGATCCAGTAGTCTGTATCATAAAACATTTTGCAAATATTGTGATAACAACTTAGATTTTTCTCTCTAAATTCATTAGTTAAGTTCAAGAGTTACTTGCATCAGAATCACATGATGGACTCCTTCAGTAGACACTTAGCTCCAGAGAGTGATTTACCCCTCCTAAAAAAAAAGTGTTAAGAAAGTATGGAATAAATCACTTTTTAGGTGCTTTCCTCTCTCTGGTTTGTTAATTAGTATAGCCCAGATGCCTAACTGTGACAGCTAAAATTAATTGAGTCATCCTAAAATGACTGGTGCTTCTTTCTATTCGAAGTTAATGCAGTCTAATGTGTTCAGTCATTGGAAGAACTGCTGGAAGTGTCTTAAAGAGAAATTTGGACAACGAAAGATAAAAGACAGGGGTATATAGAGAAATCAAAGTAATATCTGTAACAGAAAATTAACTAGCACCAGGGCTTGTTTTTATTGCTGGAGCTCAAAAATATAAATTACTAACCTCCTGGACCAGCCCATGATCTGGGACATCTGGACCCTCCCAGGTAGTTGCTTGGCATGGGCAGGGGACATTCCCAAGCAGCTGGGTTTGTGGGAGCCCTTGGTTTAGGAGCTAAGACAGGTTCACAGTAAGGAGGTATGCTATTCATTGCCACTTTTGTTACTAGTACAGATGTAGTCTGTTATTCTAATGTGAGATGTATCAGTGAGGTGAGACGTATCAGTGAGGTGAGATTTATCAGTAAGGTGAGATATATCAGCGAGATGCTCTCCCAACACAATGGTAAGTGCTTATAATGTTTGTGATACAGCTTGACAATGCAACAATGAAGAGAATTTCTAAAACTTTTCAGCATACACTGACTCCTCCTAGTTTGTCTTCACCTTTAGCTAGTCCAGTGTCAGGTTCCCAAGCAGATTTGGTGTTATATGTGATATGTAGTATAAGACATTTTGTTGTCCACATAACTTCATGGTTATGACTGTACTGAAGTTATTGCAATCCAGAGAGGCTGGAGATATGGGCTTACAGGAACCTCCTGAAGCTGAAGACACATGCAAAGACTTGGGACACAATAACCCCTACGCATCTTACAGGTGTGGGGACTGACTAGTTGGAGAGCAGCTTTGCAGAAAATGTGCTGAGGGTCTTGATGGTCAATAAATTCAGCATGACCCAGCACTGTGCCCTGGCCACTAGCAGGCGGCCACCAGTATCATAAGCTGTACAACAGGAGGGCAGCCAGCAGGCTGAGGCAAGTCATTCTTCCCCTTTGTTTCGCACTTGTGAGACTGAATCTGGAGCACTGTGTCGAATTTTGGACTCCCTAGTAAAAGAAGGACATTGACAAACTGAAGTTAATTTAGTGGAGGGCCACTGCAGAGGGATGTTCAGTGGCTGGAGCACTTGCCCTGTGAGGAGAGGCTGAGGGACCAGGACTTCTTCAGCCTGAAGAAGGGAAGGCTCAGGCAAGATCTGATTGATATCTTCAGGTACCCATTGGAAGAGCTTAGAGAAGGCAGGGCCAGACTTTTTTAAGAGGAGCACAATAAAAAGCTCAGAGGCAACAGGCACATGACAGAGCTTGGGAAATTTTGACTTGATATACAAAAAAGTGGTTTTACCATGAGAATGGTGAAGCACTGGAAAAGAGACCCACAAGAGCACTGGAATCTACATCCTCAGAGGTATTTAAACCTTTTGTTGGACACAGTGCTGAGCAATCTGACCTTACTGGCCCTGCTTTGAGTAGGAGGTTGGACTGGTGGCCTCTGGAGGTCCCCTCTAATCTGCACGCTTCTATGATGCTAAGAGGAAGCCATTCCAGAAGTCAGTAAATCAGCACTTTAAGGATATATAGAAAAAAAAGAAATCTGTAACTATACGTACTTATTTTTCTTTTTAGAAATACAGTCTTAGCAATCATTTGACTGTGAGTCAGTTGTGAATCATTAACCAGGTCACGTATTCATTTTACAGTCATCCTCTAGACTTAATCACCAATGATAAGTATCAACTGACCTTCATATATACCAAAATTTTTGTACAGTTAGGGAAGACAGTCTAAGTAATTGAGTATCTAAGCAATGAAGATTCCTCTACTGTTTAGAAGAATATGCAATTTTCTTTAATTACCAAATACACTGGTCTCAAGCCTCAAGCTACTCTAACTAAATAAATGATGCTTCAAGTGTGGAACATTTGGGTTGAGAAGGATGTGCACTTGTGCATTTTTTCATCACAGAAAAAACAGACATATTAGACTCAGATACAAACTGAATCTGGTCCTACAGTTAGAAATCTATACTTACCAGGACTTCCTTCTATGATCCTTTGGTTCTTTTTGTGCGTTTTATATTGCTAAGTGTTCCCATTGACTTTTAGGTGCTGGGTTTATTACACTTTTGAATACTACAGCTACACAAATAATTAAGGGTCCATTTAATGGCTCAGTGTCCAAGCTGGCTGGACACAGATGACACCTGATCTAGAAAATGTCTCTCTGCACAGCGCTGGGTTTCAACTAGTAAGACCAGTGTGTGGATTTACCACGTCAAGCCCAGCAGCACACTTCCCAATGCCACACCACCTAAATGTCTGCAAAGGGCAGATCCATGCCTTTCTTCAACTCTGTGCTATCCTCCTCAAGTGCTTCTCAGGATGGCAGAAATAGCGTACAACGGAGATGGCAGGATATTCTTCATTTAGCACACTGCTAATTGAAGATCCACACTTCAGATCTGTAACTTCCTTAGGCTTGTAATAGCCTGAAATGAAGTTTCAGGATGTGCTGCACGGCCTACATTCTTGCCTGGTGGTGAGAAGGAGCTCGCTTATGAAGCTGGAGAAATATAGGAGATATACTAGAGATACAATCTGTGGAGGCAGTCTTCTTTGGGTTTTGATGGGTATGGAAAGTTTTCTTTTTTCCTACCTGCACTTTTCACTTTCTGAGAGTAAGAATTATCTCTTGGCTGTCTAAAATAAGCATCTAAGTTGGTAAAACAGAGCTCACATTACACAGCTTTTGGAAACGAGTGGTTTGGGTTTTTTTAAAGCGGCAGATAAATACTTGATCATCAGCCTCCATTTGCCAAAAGAAGTCTATGAGTTAATTATGGGACTTGAAGTTAGGTTTTCAATTTTCCATTTAAATTGCATGAAAAGGTGTGGTGTCCTTGTTACTG
Source organism: Larus michahellis (assembly GCF_964199755.1). Classification (NCBI taxonomy): domain Eukaryota; kingdom Metazoa; phylum Chordata; class Aves; order Charadriiformes; family Laridae; genus Larus; species Larus michahellis. The sequence continues at coordinate 17,135,769 of NC_133930.1, forward strand.
GAAGAAAAGAGAAAATAAGTGGAATGCCTGCTCTTCTTCAAATTCCCCCTTCGTGACACCTTTTAAGAACAAACATAAACACTTGCCACCTCAGTAATACCATATTATAATAATATTTATATACATTAGCTTTCTTCTGCAACACTTGTGTTCTTCATCCAGCCCTTCATCTTCAAACTGAGCGGAGACTGCTCATCAGTCTTCTCTTTGTGTGATCTTTGGAACACTGTAGCTGACTTCACAAATTTTCTTATAAAAATGTACCTCTTTCACCAGCTGAATATTGTAATTGTGCAAACGACAGTGTCTCTTACTGCAAATGTTGGAATTGTCACTTAGCTATCACATCAGAATCCAAATAACTCTATCTGCCTTTCAAAATTACAGCATATTAATTCCTCCAGTCAATCAGTACCTGTTTCTTTCAGTTTACTCAATTATTTCACAATAAAGATCTTTTGTGTTGCACTAAGTTAACTCAAAGAATAGGGCTTAAAATTAGCTCATACTCCTGGATTTTCTCATATACAAAAAAGACCTTGGGAAAATTGCATGCAATGTCCCTGAAACAGCACATATGGGATGCCCACTAGTTAGAAGTTACCCAAAATGGATGGGGAATATGTGAGGTATTCTTTTGTAATTGCTACAACAGCACTGAAATACTATATAAAACTGACTAAGAAATCTAGTTTTCCCAAAGGATTTCTGATTTTTTAGCTAATGGGCATTGATGCAGCGAAAGTAAGCTTTGTCAAAGTATGTCTTCAAGATAAGCTTTTATCTTTACGGCACTATGAAGCCAGAGTGGTCTTAAATGTCATCACCAGCTGTAATGGCATCTAAAGCCACAGACGGTAGAATGTGCCTATGCATCTTTTGAATTCCCAGTTGGAAGGCTCCTTCATTTGAAACGATGTGAAGGGCTTTCATTAAATTCATCTGGACTCTCGGCTCTTACATGAGAACTAGAAAGTGGTCCAACTTTGAAGTTAATTGTTTTAACATTTTTTCCTAATTAAAGGGAAGCTTTGGTCAGAAACACATCTTTTTTTTGCCCATTTACACAGTCCTGCAACAAAGGTGCTTTGATTTTGCTTTAAATGGTGTGGGGGGAGGGTGTGGTGTGATCTTTGATCTATAGACGAACATAGGCAATTTTAGCCTAAAAGGAATTTGTCTGAGAAACTACATTAAAATAGCAGTTGAAACATAACACAAACCTAATTCTAATTGGCGCACTTTGGGGTGCTATGTCGTTCTAGAAGTGCTTTAATTTTGATGGATGCATAATGGAAGACTTCAGCCTGTCATTTTATATTCCTATAAAGAGATCTGGAAATCATGTAAGAAACTTGGTTTTGTCCACTGATTTCAATTAGTAAAGATGATAATGACTTTTCCTTACTGCATGTATCTATACTATGAGTTGCTTTAAATTACCATCTGGCAGCTGTGGCTGAACACGTGATCTGCTTTAAAATAAGCTAAAGATGTAAGTCATAAAATAACGACCACCTTTTCAACAGTTAAGACTGTGTCTATTGCACTATGTGGAATTTTACATGGAGGATACAGCCCCACTGATGTTACCTAAGCTGGCAAATTCTGTAGACTGTACATAATACAAGACATCTGTAAACACAGGAATCTCATCTGGAGCAGGCAGGAGGGAGCTGACACCCCCTCTTTAGCCATTAAGTCAGTCAGAGACAGACACTGTAAGTATGTGTATGACACTGTTTTCTTCTCCAATTCATATCCAATACCATGCTTGCTCTGGAGAATAGTGAATTTTTAAAGTCTCTTATAAAGACAGATGGGCCAATAAGAGAGTGAAAAGGTCTTCTGGAGAGATCTATTCCTTCCAGCTTTTAAATACCCCATATATTTTGAGTTAGTCTATTAACCTTGGCAACAAAAAGGCAGATTTCAGAACTAGTCAGACCTTTAGATAGGCATGAGAGGGCCAGGCAGAGTCCTCAATAGTTATTTTGTGGACTGTCACTAAGAAAACAAGTAAATCTTAACTAGTTAAACCCAGAGATATTTCTGTTTGGTTGGAATCTGGTTCTCATCCTCCAAGATGAGCACCAAGAAGGGATATGCCCTGTCCAAAATCTATCCCCAAATTAAGAGAGACATTGGCTTACTGCAGCTTCTGCACAAATTTTAAAATAAAACTGAGTTGGTCAGAATAATAATTTGAAAGGCATGTTGTCTGCCTTGTACAACTAATCTAAGAGTCACCTGTCGGTCCTCTCTACAACCTAACATACCGAGAAGTACATTACAAAATGAAGAAGTACTATGCAGGTGTAGGACATGATGTTTTGTACAAAGGAGCATCAGTCTTCCTCCAAGGTCTTGAGATACTACTACAAGAGGAATACCCAGTATTGATTAGTAACTTTGTTTTTCACAGCTCTAGAGACTCTTTTCACTATGAACTTTCCAGAACTGACTTCTAACCTGTTTTCTGGTGTACCTTTTGACTAACTTGCTAAGAGAACTGGAATGGGAGCGCATCAATCCTCAGCATGTTCTCAGATGTGCCAAGGGCCTGCCATCACTACTCTGGAATTAAACTACAGTATCTTTTGTTACTCAGTCTTCAAAAAAAGCCATGGCTAGCTTGTGGCTTCCTTATGAGGTTTCCAAATTTGAAGGGCTTCAATCTCACTATTATCTGCTTTCTCTGCCGTCTAAAATAAGATGCAGGTCTCTGAGAAGGTGCATGGTGCCAGCATTGCGGCACAGGTATGGAAGAAATTGCTTAGCAGGTGCAAGGGCTGAACCCTTTCTCAGTGACTGGAGATCTGGCAGTGACTCCCATGGGACACAGCGCAGCCATACCACGGCCAGCTGAAGCAGACTGAGACCTCATACCTCCTACTGCTGGGCCTTGGATAAGATATGTCTCCATTACATGATCCCTGTGATCCCACTTGGGCTGCGTCTGCACTTCTGCTGAAAGTTACTGAAGAAGTGTGTGCACTTAAGCACTTCTACACTGGTTTACAGGAGATACTGAGCCTGCCCAGTAATTAATATCTATGCAATCTCATCTCTGAGTACCTTTAACATACTTTGTCTCATCTCTGAGTTTCAGAAACAGAATAATTTCTATGTTATCCCTCCATACAAAGTAGGTCCAATAAGGTGAACTGAGCTAGTTTCTGAACTACTTCTCGGCTTCAAACTAACCCTCTCCAACGACCTTCAGGTTGGAACTGAGATGCAGCGTTTTTTTCTAGTTTCAATTTTAGAGATTCATTTTGAGGCTAATAATCTAAGGCTCTTTTTTTAGCATTCATTTAACCAACAAAAAGATGCTCCGCCTTTAGAGATTTAGGGTAATTTGGATCTCATGGATTATCTCAGTAAAGAAGGAAAATAGATAATTTTTGAACTGTTGGTTTACTTTTTAGAACCGATGGATCTATGGCTAGATAACATATTTTTATCAAAAGCTTATGACGGAGCTGTCAGCAAAGCATGTCATTACTTTTAACCAGACTGTCTATTGAGCCCTTTCATCCAAAGCCTTGCAGCTCCTACATCAGAACGAATGATACTACAATGTACATCAAGCAAATAAAATATGACCTGTTACTGGAACATCAGTAGATAGTTCAGGGATTTTAAGTGTAGGTTAAAGCATAGCACCAGTTCCTGACACCTCTTATCTAATGTTATAGTCCGTATCAGGTAACATTTAAAGCCTTTGACTAAAGTTGGGAAAATAAAAATGGTGCTTTAAACATTCACTTACTTCACCACTTACATTCTGTTTCTGTATTGAACTTCTTGAGGGTTTAAAATACTGTACACAAAAGCTGTTCACGGTGTTTTACGGCCATAAGGCAGGCAATTCTGATTTCACAGCATGATGAAAAAGGTTTTTAACAGTGGTAAAATGTTAGTAAACCTGGTGTAGGTAATAGAGTCCTGTGTATGAAATAATGGGTACAGTCTGGTCACATATCCCTGAGACAAATGCAAAACCGGAGGAAATAAAAGAAAGGGCTGTTAAGATATCAGGGAAATGGAGACCTGTCTGTGTGAGAAGAGCTTGTTTAGTCTCCATCAATGAGGACTGAGAGGTGATATGACTGGTCTCCATCAATATTTTATAAGGCAAGCATTGGAGAGAAAAAAAGCTAATTATCTAAAGGATAATGTTGGCACAATGACAAACAGGTATAAATTGACCATGAATACATTTAAGCATGAAATGAGAAGAACATTTCCAACCACCAAAGGAAACAAGTTTTGACACAGGAGATGCAGCAGCAAAATGCCTAAGAGTAACAGTCATTTTCTGTAACAGTTTGTGTAAATTTATGACATGGCTGGCTGCGATCACAGGGGAAGAGATTCAATAGCTCTTCCTCGGCCATATTTGGCTAGTGTCTTTTCAATCAAGTGAAAAACAGGCTTCCAGATGCACTTGGAGATGGTAGTATGTGGGATGAGGAAAAAGGGGGAGGTTGCTTCCTAAATAGTCAGTCATCTGATCTAAGGCCTTGTCCCTTCACCTTTCTGGTGAAGAGACATGTCTGGATTCAGAATTAAACATGCAAAGTTTAAATACTCGATACTTAACTGAGTTGCAACTTAACATTTAAATCTGTCTTTTATAAAATAAGTCATGAACATTAATTAAAGGACAGCTTTGTTTACCTATGCATTAACAATATTTTAATTTCTATATTACTTCCTCTTAAAGAAGACAACGCTTTTATATTCTACATTCTTTGAAAACCTCAGCCCAAACACTGGGTTCCAAGCTTTGTCAGGTATTCCAAAACTTCCTCCAAATTCTACTGTAGCTCTGACCATGAATTCAGCAGAAAACTAAGCCGATGTTAATGAAAGGGAGCAGATTATCTGGGATGTATGTAACGTGTCCCCTGTCCCAGTTCTGCTCATAAGTTCCTCTCTCACCCTGGGTCACTCCGCATGCCTCAGACAGTTCAGACAATATAGAAGTGTCATGGAAATACAGAAAAAAGACATCTCCCAAGAATACTGCGAGTGATCAAGTTAAAAAACAATGAAAGAAGGAAACTTGTAAGAATAATAAATAGTAACCTTCTCCTGCCCACCAAAGAGAAGTACCCTCAGCTTTTCCAAGTATCTCAAAGATAAAAACACGGTTAACTGTAGCACTTCTTGTGGTGTTTGTATGCCAGTTTTAGCATATTTCCAGTTTCATAAACAAATGCCATAACAGATCCTATTTTAGCAGAATTGAATTCCTTTATTACAGCCAGCTTTCGCAGCTTCAAACACGCTGTTATTTCAGTTTACACTCAGTGCTGTGGGTACACACTACCATGTGAAAACCAGTCTTTACTACAGTACAAGTGAACAGGTCAGCCTGGGACTCGCGCCTGGGATTTGACGGATGCAGAGGCAACCAGGCCCGGTACACTCCTCATGCTCTGGGCTGAGTCACGCACGCATAAGCTTCCAGATTTTGTCAATAAATTATATTTCTGCAACAGTTCTTGTTTGTACAAAATCCTTTGTCCCTATAAAGAAAAGGGTTCTGTACAGGTTGCGTATGAGTTCTGGGCAGTTCTTAGCACAAAAACGGGTTCACTCTACTTATTCACTTATTTTAGAGAGAATTTATCCCTGTCATTTAGATTGAGCAGCTGATCTTTCAAACCGGGATGGGGGTGTAACTATCTCCTGAAGATGAGCATGTAGAAAATCGGTCCAAAAACGCTGTCTTCTCGAATAAGAGCAGGTGAAGGCTCCTTCCCTCCTCAGCACAACCGCCCCGTCTAACACCACGCTCCCCTCTAAAACCTGGGCAGGCCACGCCCAGAGGAGCCCGCGCGAGACCTGACACTTCCGGCCGCCTCCCGCGGTGCATCCTGGGAGTTGTAGTTCCCGTCCCCGCACAGGCAAGTGCGCTATTGCGCATGCGTAGAGACTGCGCCGCGCTGCGCACGGGAGACTCAGCAACGCACCTCCCAAAAGGCCCCGCCCCTTTCTGTCCCGGCAGCCCTCTCTCGGGGAAGCTTGCCGATTGGTAGGTGGCTCGTTCACGTGGTTCCCAGCAGCCAATAGAGTTTCCCGGTTTGCTGAACGTTGTCCTTCCGCTATCTGGCGGCTCTGCGAAATGGCGGTGTCCCGGGGCCGGCGGCTGCTGTGGCACGGCCGGCGCTGGTTCTCGCAGACGGAGTCCGCTGCTCCCCCCCCGCCGCCGCCGCCATCCGACTCCCTCTACCCGCCCATCGTGGCGTCCGCCACGGCGAAGAGCAAAGCGGCCAAGCGGCGGCGCCTGGAGCACTTCAACCAGCAGGTGCACGCGGCGGCCTCCATCGAGGAGAAGCTGCGGCTCTACGGGAAGCTGCAGCGGCCCAAGTACATGGTCTACCCGCAGACTTTCGCCCTCAACGCCGACCGCTGGTACCGGAGCTTCACCAAGACCGTCTTCGTGCCGGGGCTGCCCCCGAGACCAGCGCCGGCAGCTGCGAGAGCCCCGGCAGCGGTGGCGCCGGAGGCCGCGAAAGCCCCGGAGGGCGCGGCGCCTCAGGCCGCCAAGGCCCCGGAGCCGGCAACGGCGGCACCAGGGGCTGCGAAAACCCCGGAGGTCGCGGGAGCGGCGCCGTATCTGGACGTGGGCCAGCTGCGCTCCCTCGCCTGCGACGCCCTCCTGCAGGAGAGCTTCTACCAGAACAAGAAGCGGCCGTTCCTCTACCGCGATCAGGATCACACGCCCGGCCCGTTCCTCACGCAGCTCGTCTCCACCCTGGCCGCTTTCCTGTGCGGTCGCAACCCGCTGCTGGCTGCCTCCTCCCTTGGTGCGGAACGGGAGTGGGAGGGAGACGGAAGTGGGAGCCCATGGGCGGTGGGGCTGGTCTGTGAACCCTGCAGGAGAGTCCCTGGTGTAACCTGAGTTGTTCAGACCGTCACTAGTAATTCATCTCCGCCGTCTGACATGGTTTTTGATTTTTCTTTCTTAGTGCAGCTACAGAGCAAGAGTTGTGAGGGTTTTAAATGCAAAGGGGTGATCTCTGTTTCTCTCTATCTTTCTGTTCTGTTTCAGATCTAAAACCTGAAGTTAACTATTACTGGCATCATGGTGAGGAGGTTGTTGTTCATGGACATCGAAAGGGTAGAGTCGATCCTGTGCGATTTCAGATAGATGACAACCCGCACCTCCAGATCCGTGTACCAAAGCAACTTCCAGAGGTGTGGATATTTTCAACAGCAAGTTAATCACATGTATTTTTACTTATGTTTCTCACAGCCACTGAAACCATGCTGTAAATAGTATGTGGCATGTAGCACATTTGTGCATCTTTCAAGTCTTAATACCTTTACTACCTTGTAGTGGTAAATGATTTGTAGATCTTGAGGCAGTCTTCTGAACTTCAGGTTGGTCATCTTTGTGTTTTAGATAAAATGCATGTTGTTACATTGAAATAAATGGACGTTTTAACTTATTTTATGCTTGTAAGTGGAGGCAAGAAAAAAAAAAAGTGGTGTGGAATGCTCTCTCCTCAGTGGAGGACGATAAGATGAGAGAAATGGAGAAGAAAAGAATGGAGTATCAGAGAGCATGTATAATCTGAATGTGAGCTCTGTTACCTCTCAGTACTGCTTAACAGTTGTTTTCTTGAGTGCTCAGTTTTCTGTAAGCTGATTCAATATTCTAATCTTTTTCTTGTAGGTTTATAAAATGTGTAGCCTGTTAGGGTGTTTGTTGCCCAGTTTGCACCACAAACAGAAAGCAGTGCACCACTTTCTGTAAATGCTGAACATTTCTTGCTAACTTAGTTGTATAATTTGCTCAGGTTAGTACTATCAGATATTACAAACCTTGGCATTTTGGAAGAACTGTAAGGGCAATTAAAAACTTTACATAGTGCAAAACATTGAATACTTGTAAACTCCGCTGGTTCAAGTTAGCTTATTGACTGCTGCTAGAAGTGTTTTTGCACATTTTCTACAGAAGCAGATTCTGGTTTTGAAGATAGTCGCAATTTGCGGCTTTGTTAGCACCTTTTGACATAATGTTTTTTGTATATTGCAGAAAGTTCGGACATCAATATAAGATGCATGTACTAGCACTCATCACGAGACAAGACGTTCTGTTGCAAAATCTGAATTTCAGTTAAAGTTATATACAGGGTGTATGTAAGCAAAACTTGCACCTTCTGCTGTCTGACCAGAAAGTGGCATACTATGTGAGGTCTGATGTCAGAAATGTGACTTTCATGATGGCTTTTCTTTCTTCTTTCAAGTTTGTACCGCTGGAGTCAGATCTTGGAGATGTTCCCGTTATTGATCACAAACCATCCAAACTGCCATTGTTCAAAAAGCAGTATGAAAACAAGGTATATATAGGTAAGAGTTTCTTGTTATGAAATGTTAACTACTTTTTTGCTTTAAAAACCCCCACAACCCCTAAAGAAACAGTGCTCCCCTGACCTTTCTCCTCCCATCAACAGAAAAAAAAGATTTGTAAATTTCTATCTATAACTATACTATATAAATAGTATTTAAATCTCTGAGATTCCATGTTAGTTAGACAGTGTGGAGTAGCATCCATCCTCCTGTGCATATGGTACTCTCTCCAGATTTGCTTGCAGGAGTTGGGTTGAACAGAACGTTGGCAGGAAACTGGTGTTGAATTTTGATATATCTCCTCAGAGACAGTTTAGTATGTGAACTCTTGCCTTTTGGAATTGGGCAAGCCCTCCAGTCTCATGCAGAAATGGAGGTATCTCAACATTAATACAGATCTACAGTATTTTAACCTTGTGTTGTTTGGAGTCTGATAGTAAAGATGTGTTTGTATGCATAGTAAGGAGTGTTCTTGTCACTGACTTTTTTTTTTGTTTGGGGGGTGGAACACAGGATCAAAAGTGGCAGACCCATGCTGTTATGGACATACCCAGTTTCATCTTATTCCTGATAAACTAAAACGGGAAAGGTTTGTCAGAGCAAATCTTGAGGATCAGATTGAAGTTGTTTATCGAGCTAATGGTATTGCAAGTCTCTTTGCCTGGACAGCAGCACAAGCAATGTATCAAGGTGAGACAATCAACTTGATAAAATCTTACTGGTGATGAATGCCTACTATAAAGTTCTCTAACCTTTTCTTGCCACCACCTTTTTCTCATGCTTTTTCTTTTGAAGACCATGCTTTAAGTAGGTCTTTGAATATTTAATTGAACCAATGAATGAAGCAAACCTTACACAAAGGAGTTAGTTGAGACTTCGTCTTTGAGTACTTCGACCCAGGGAGAATTAAGTACACAGAAAAATATTTTTTCATATATAACACTAAGTCGGTGCAGAAATCTCAATCCTGTATTCACGTGTTCATTCCACATTTGTTACAGGGAAAGGTGTTAGATATCAAGCAGTTTATTTATTTACTTTTTTTTCCTGAAACAGCTATGTTGCTTAGGCCCTTGTTTCAGAAATGTCAATTCTATGGAACTACAGATTATGAAAGAAAAATGTCAGCAGCCTTACTTCAGGATTTTGTGCCTGTGTTTGTCTGAAAATCTGGGAAGACCTGGATGGATAGACCAGATCAGTCTTTTGCTCATTCATGTAAATGCAGTTGTTATCTAGTGTTGCTGGGAGATACCTGTTGGTTTGTAGTTTCACTTGTGAAACAAGACAGAAGAAAAATCCTTTGACTATGACGTATATTGCTGGCTCTGCATCAAATTTCTTATTTAATGGTATGTTAGAAAGCTTTACTTTTTTTTGTGGACATGAAACATTGAAGCAAAGTAAGTCTTGGCTTCAAAGCTGGTTACAGTTGTAAACATGTTATGAGATAGAAGAACAGCATGATTCAAATCAATGAAGTTTTTTCTTTGGTCTATAACAGTTTCTAGTGATGTTCATTGCACATGATAGCAAGTATCTTTTAAGAATATTACCGTGTGTGCTAGCACGCATGCATAAATATGTAAAGAAAATATTTCAGAAAGGCTATTAATGCTCAACGGGGGTTGTTTGCAGCATTCATACTTACTGACATAGTGTTCTTGGTGTTGTCTGGCTGGTTGCTATAGTCAGTTATGCTCATCCATACGTAAGCATGCTTCTGTTATAAAACAAACGTTCACTGCTGTGAGAAGTGTGGAATAGTCGAAAGACATTTCCCCTCAGATCACTTGTAGGACTTGTATACATTAATAAGTTCAGAAATTTTGAGAAGTCACTTTGGCTGATCACTGTGGGGTTTTTATCAGTCAACAATAGGGAACACTGTACAAAATGCAAATATGCCTCTGTGTCCTTGATCTTGGAAGTACCCTTAATTGGTGGTTGCATTTTAGTTAGTCTGTATGAAGAATGCTTGTGCTGCTAAAGCAGACAGGACTTTTTCCCTTAATATGTGGCTGTTGCAATTCACAGTATTTTTCTGTATTTCAGGATCAGGGTTTAGATTTCTGTGCTGATATGAATTTTAAGTCCTGTATAACCAATTTTGTTTCTCTATTTTGTAGGATTCTGGAGTGAAGCAGATGTGACCCGTCCTTTTGTATCGCAGGCAGTAGTGACTGATGGAAAATACTTTGCTTTCTTTTGTTACCAGCTAAATACTTTAGCATTAACTGCAGAAACTATCCAAAATAACCCTCGGAAGAATATCTGTTGGGGTACAGACAGTAAGCCGTTGTATGATGTTGTGGAAGATGGTAGTGTGAAAGGCTTTAATGATGAAGTTTTGCTTCAGTTGGTTCGTTTTCTGTTAAACAGGCCAAAAGAGTTGTAAATCATTAAGTAATAAAGTATTCCTGTTTATGTGCCTGAACTTCATTGTAACTCCACAAAGTATGGGCTAAAATATGCCTTGTTTTAGTCAAGTATTTGTCTAGCAAACACTATATACACGTTTTATGATATTTGGGCCTTATTTCTTTATTTTAAATGTATGATACTGTACACTGAAAAATAAATCTCTAGAATACCTTAATGTCTCTTGTATATTTACTGTTAGAAGTGTATTGCAGTAATTCAAAGTCATGTAAATACTTTATTTTAGCAGATCCGTAGCTCTATATTGAACTGTTGCAGCAAAGTATGAATTCATATGACCATCTGATTATGTCACTAGGTAGCTACTGTCTTGTTATTCAGGACCAGTGAAAACTTTCTTATTTTGTGCCTCAAAAGAAATTAGTTGCCTTAAATGCTTACTCATTCTAAAGAGAAAGTGATCGCAGAATAAGAAGTGTTACTTGAAAGTGAATGGTTGGCAATTCAGTTACATAGCAAGGGAAATTTTTAGACATTTATTAAGCAGTAGTATAAAGATGACGAAACTTGCTTGCAAAGATGATTATCAACATGCATACTCATTATTAAGCTGTCACTTCAGGAACCACAGAGAGAACTCTCGAATGTGTTTAGTCTACTGTTTTCACTTTAGTTTGGGGCCTTCATTTCAGCTGTAGGCATCCTGATGTTTTCATTGCTCATATTTGGATGTTTTTAGTAGACCACAGCTGAGCCCAGACTGTGACTAGGATCTCTGATGAATAAGATAAAAGATTTAAGGACTGTTTAGGAATATTTACTTATCAAAAAAGTATATCTGGTTTTGAGGTAATTAAACAGAGCACAGAGGGAGCAACCAGAGCTCGTGTGTGCACCGGCCGGGCCCAGTGCCTCTACTGGCGTACATGGTAAGGTCAGTCGCTCCTGGGGACGCAGCTGTGGTTGCTACCAGATTGAAGGCTTGTTTAGGAAAGCTGTGGGCACCCGGACCGAGGCCCCATACAAACATATGGGCGTGCAGGCCTCTGGGTGCAGAGAGTGCCGGAGCCTGGCACTGGCAATGGAGGGTAGTGGAGACAACACCTGTATAAGATGTGAACAGGTGAATGATCTGCTCGACCTGGTGGCCCAGCTGAAGGATGAAGTGGAGAGGCTGAGGAGCATCAGGGAGTGTGAAAGAGAAATTGACTGGTGGGCCCACTCCCTGAGAGTAGGGGAACAGGTTGAGGCCCCGTGTAAATCAGAGGACCCTCTCCCCTCTTCTCACCAAGCAACAGGAGAGGATCTCAGAGAAAAGGGGGAATGGAAACAGGTCCCTGCTCGAGGAAGCAGGCGCGTCCCCTCCCAACCTCTCCCAGCTTCCCAGTTACCCCTGCAGAACAGGTATGGAGTCCTGCAGGAGGAACTGGCCGATGGAGAGGAGGATGGCACACCAAGACTAGAGAAGACAGAAAGTACACGTCACAGCAGACCCAACTTCACTACTAGCTCCAAAAGGAAAAGGAGAAAGGTCATAGTTGTGGGTGACTCTGCTGGGGGGGGCAGAGGGACCAATATGCCGCCCTGACCTGCTACACAGGGAAGTCTGTTGCCTCCCTGTGGCACGGGTCAGGGATGTGACGAACAAACTCCCAGACCTGGTAAACCCCACTACCCCCTGTTATTATTTCAGGTGGGTAGTGATGAAACGGGTAGGAGGAGGCCGAAATCAATTAAAAGAGATTTTAGAGCCTTAGGGCAGCAGCTCAAGGGGTCAGGAACACAAGTTGTCTTCTCTTCTATCCCACCAGTGGCAACTGTGAATAAAGAAATTGATAGGAAGAGGCAACAGATCAACTTGTGGCTCTGGGACTGGTGTTACAGGCAGGACTTTGGGTTTTTCGAACATTGGTGGCTATATGAGACACCTGTCATGCCATTGTCGGGTGGGACACAGCTGTCCCAGAGGGGGAAAAGAATTTTGGGGCAGGAGTTTTCAGGGCTCATTGACCGGTCTTTAAACTAGATATGAGGGGGGAAGGGGAGATAACTGGGCCTGTCAAGATTAAACCTGAGGAAAGCATGCCACGGTTTGAAGGACACCACATTAGTGAGGACTCCCACTCTGACATTTCATCAGAGAAAGGTGATAGACGTTTAGAAATTACTGCTAGAGAACAATGGGAAAACCCTTTCCTAGAAGGGGAAAAGGGTACTAGGCTAAGAGTTAACAAAGCTCATGGACAGAGCTTTAAGCCGAAAGTTAAGGGGGAAGGGGATAAAACCAGGCCCGCTGGTAATGAACCTGAGTGTCAAGGGCCAAAGATGGGGGTGAAATCAGTAGCCCAGGTCAAGTGCATCTACGCTAATGCACGTAGCATGGGCAACAAACAGGATAAGCTAGAAGCCATTGTGCGGCAGGACAACTACACCATAGTCGCCATCACGGAAACGTGGTGGGATGATGGTCATGACTGGAATGCTGCAATGAGTGGCTATAAGCTCTTCAGAAGGAATAGGCAAGGAAGGAGGGGGGGGGCGTGGCTCTGTACATTAGGGAGCTGTTTGACTCTATAGAGATAGACTCCAGTGATGAAGAAGTTGCGTGTTCATGGGTAAGGGTGAAAGGGAAGGCTAACAGAGGTGATTTTGTGCTGGGAGTCTGCTATAGACCACCCAACCAGGATGAGCAGGTTGATGAGGTATTCTATAAGCGGCTGGCTGCAGTCTCGCAAACGCCAGCCCTTGTTCTAGTTGGGGACTTCAACTTACCAGACATCTGCTGGAAATATAACACAGCAGAGAGCAGGCAGGCTAGGAGGTTCCTCGAGTGTATGGAGGATAACTTCCTGACACAAATGGTAGGTGAGCCTACCAGGGGGGGTGCCTTGCTAGACCTACTGTTCACAAACAAAGAAGGGCTAGTGGGGGACGTGGAGGTCGGAGGACATCTTGGGCTTAGTGACCATGAAATGGTTAAGTTTTCCATTCATAGTGAGATAAGGAAAGGGGTTAACAAAACCTCCATCTTGGACTTCCGGTGCACAGACTTCAGCCTGTTCAGAACCCTGGTTGGGAGAGTCCTGTGGGAGGTAGTCCTGAGAGATAAAGCAGCCCAGGAAGGCTGGACGCTCTTCAAGAGGGAAATCCTAAAGGCCCAGGAGCACGCTGTCCCCATGAGGTGCAGAATTAAAGGGCGGGGAAAATGGCCGGCCTGGATGAACAAAGAGCTCTTGATGGGACTTAAGGAAAAAAGGAAGGTTTACCACCTTTGGAAGAGGGGACAGGCAAGTCAGGAGGAGTACAGAGATCGTGTTAGGTCATACAGAGAAAAAATCAGGAAGGCAAAAGCCCAGCTGGAACTCAACCTGGCAATTAATATAAGGGACAACAAAAAAAGTTTCTATAAATACATCAACAAAAAGAGAGTGACAGAGAATGTCCATCCCTTACTGGATGCGGGGGGAAACCTTGCAACCAAGGATGAGGAGAAGGCTGAGATACTTAATGCCTTCTTTGCCTCTGTCTTTAATAGTCAGACCAGCTACCCCCAGGGTGTTCAGCTTCTTGGGCTGGAAGATAAGAATGGAGAACAGAACAACTCCCCTGTAATCCAGGAGGAAGTAGTTAATGATTTACTTATGCACCTGGATACGCATAAGTCTATGGGGCCGGATGGGATTCACCCAAAAGTTCTCAGGGAGCTGGCGGGAGAGCTCACCAAGCCTCTCTCCATTATCTATCAACAATCCTGGTCAACAGGAGAGGTGCCGGATGACTGGAGGGTGGCCAATGTGACGCCCATCTACAAGAAGGGCCGGAAGGAGTTATCCCGGAAACTACAGGCCTGTCAGCCTGACCTCGGTACCGGGAAAGATCATGGAGAGGATCATCCTGAGTGAGCTCTCAAGGCAAGTGCAGGGCAGCCAAGGGATCAGGGCCAGCCAGCATGGGTTTATGAAAGGGAGGTCCTGCCTGACCAACTTGATCTCTTTCTATGACCATGTGACCCGCTTTCTCGATGAGGGGAAGGCTGTGGATGTTGTCTACCTGGACTTTGGTAAGGCCTTCGACACCATCCCCCACGGCATTCTCCTGGAGAAACTGGAGAATCATGGCATAGACAAGTGTACCCTCCGCTGGATAAAAAACTGGCTGGATGGCTGTGCCCAGCGAGTTGTGATTAATGGAGCAAAATCTGGTTGGCGGCCGGTCATCAGTGGTGTCCCTCAGGGCTCACTTTTGGGGCCAGTTTTGTTTAATATCTTTATTGATGATCTAGACAAGGGGATTGAATGCACCCTCAGTAAGTTTGCGGATGACACCAAACTAGGTGGGAGTGTTGATCTGCTTGAGGGTAGGAAGGCTTTACAGAGGGATCTAGACAGGTTGGATCAATGGGCCAAGGCCAGTGGGATGAGGTTTAATAAGGCCAAGTGCTGGGTCCTGCATTTTGGTCACAACAACCCCAAGCAACGCTACAGGCTTGGGGCTGAGTGGCTGGAAAGCTGCCCGTCAGAAAAGGACCTGGGAGTGTTAGTGGACAGCCGGCTTAACATGAGCCAGCAGTGTGCCCAGGTGGCCAAGAAGGCCAATAGCATCCTGGCTTGTATCAGGAATAGCGTGGCCAGCAGGAGTAAGGAAGTCATCGTGCCTCTGTACTCGGCACTGGTGAGGCCTCACCTCGAGTACTGTGTTCAGTTTTGGGCCCCTCACTACAGGAAAGACATTGAAGTGCTGGAGCGTGTCCAGAGGAGAGCTGCCAGGCTGGTGAGGGGTCTGGAGAACAAGTCCTATGAGGAGAGGCTGAGGGAGCTGGGCATGTTTGGTTTGGAGAAGAGGAGGCTGAGGGGAGACCTCATTGCTCTCTACAACTACCTGAAAGGAAACTGTAGAGAGGCAGGGGTTGGCCTCTTCTCCCAAGGGAATAACGACAGGACCAGAGGAAATGGTATGAAGCTGCGGCAAGGGAGATTTAGATTAGATATTAGGAAGAATTACTTTACTGAAAGAGTGGTCAAGCACTGGAACAACCTGCCCAGGGAGGTGGTGGAGTCACCATCCCTGGAGGTATTTAAGAAACGTGTAGACATGGCTCTTCAGGGCATGCTCTAGTGCCCAAGATTATTGGTTTGTGGTGTGGGGTTGTGGGTGTGGAGTTTAGTTGGTGGGTGCTTTTTTTTTGTGTGTGTGTTTTTTTTTGTTTTTTTTTTTTATGTGGTTGGACTCGATGATCTCAAAGGTCCCTTCCAACCACTAAGATTCTGTGATTCTGTGATTCTATGAAACATGCCTAGAATTTTATGTAGTTCTGTACACTGTGACTGACCTTTTTGGAATTTTCCAGTGTTCTTGTTAGGAGTCATGGAATTTGAATCATACGTGACTCTAGTTGAAATACTTGCCTGCACATTCTTCATCCTGAGCAATTTGGGATCCTACTTCCTGTTGTGAACTGGCTTACAGAGTATTCTGCTAATGAAAGATGAGGTAGTTGTAGAGTCTTGATTGGTACTTTGCTAATGTTGGAACCAGCTATAGTTGCCACTTTCTCCACCAGCAGAGGATAATCTAAATAGGCAAGATGTGCTTGTGTACGGGTTTCTTTTTAACAGAAGTAAAAAGTCCTTAAGCACTCTTTTTGTCTTAATGATGCTTGAATATTACTAGTTCTGATCACTGCTGATCCTTGGATTAAACGAATGTTCCATGTAGGAACAGAAGAAAAACTGCTGGGTAGTCATGTTGATTATAGAGAATGAATGATGTGTGACCTAGCTTAAAAGTGAGTGATTGATACTTGTTTTCTGGTGTTGTAAAGGGATGGTGCAAAATGAATGGAAGTATATTTAAAAAAAAAAAAACAGTTGGGTATTCTGACCCTGCAGACAATCTTTACAGTTGGTGCAATATGGTATTACCTGCAGCTTGAAATGGTATGAGTTGCATACAAATAGTGGTTGTGGACAGCTGGCATACAGAGTCAAAGAAACTCCTGCTCCTAGGTTAAAAAAAGAAAAACACACTCATTTTTCTGTGATTTGGCCTTTGTCTCTTCTGAGGTTTCAGCTGTCGTAGATCAAGTTCACAGAAGAACCTTTTTCCTTTGTGCAGCTTTACTAGTGACTGAAATATCACTGTAGACATGTAACCTGGTAGAAGAACCCCGTGTTGGAGTGAGGGAGAAAGGGAGGAAGGCTTAGCGTTAACTGCTGTTTTGTAATTGCAAAGTACCAACTTCAGCTTTCCGCAATTGTCTCAAAAGGTAAGGGGATACCCTGGAAAAGCAGCAGGTGGCACTGTTTTACCTTCTACTGAGGAAAAATATGGGCATTCCACTTTTTTCCCAGTGGCAAAGTTGAGACATAATGAACGCAGTTTTCTACAGCAATCTTTCATCTTGTACTCAGCTCTTCAGGGTGCCTGAGAACAATAAAGTCATAAGAAAGCTTTTTTTTTTTCTTTAAAGATTGTATAGCTACTAAATATTTAAAAGCAGAAAGCTTAGAAACTGCATCATTCCTATTCTTAAGCTTTGCTCAGCAGAAAACTCCTATGATTCTACTCCTTAAGTCTTGTGGGAGCATCATTCTTTAGCATTCTGTTTTGTTGAGTTTGCTGTTTAAAAGAAACAAAGAAAAGCTATTCAAAGAACACAAGATGAAAATCTCCAACTATGGATTCTTTGTCCTGTATTAATTTCTGCTTAACGCCTATTGTAGCATGTCACAAGGGAATATAAGGTGGAATCTAAAAATAAGTTCTGGTTTTCCATAATGAGGCAACTATTTTCTCTAGTACTGAACTATTTTGCCTAAAACTTGTATCACCTTCAAGTGGGTGACTGATCTATGAAATTCTGCCTATCCTGTTGTTCCAGATTATGAGACTGCAAGTGGTGACTTGGAATGGAAGTGCCTAAGCAGTCTTTCCCAAAATGAAAGTGTAAAGGAAGAGATAGGAAGACTCTGAAACTTTCTTGTATCTGTATAGGGTCATGTTGCACCAAGTTGTTGAGGTAGATAGTTATGTTTCATTTCAGACAAGAAATAGATGCAACATTTATAGTATCTGCTTGGTCATGCAGAAGCCTCTCCTGATATCCCTTCTGTACGCAGGGTTTCTGTCATTGGAGAAGACCCTGCTGCTTTTGTCTCAGAAGCGTGTGAAGGTTTCCTTGTTCTGGAGCTCCATTTTTTCTTTTTCCTGAGGCAAGAGCAAGTCTTGAAGTCAGCTGTTGGTGAGAGAATCTATTGACAACTTGGCCTACTGGTTCTGTAGACACCATGCATACTGGAAGTATATCTCTGATGGAAGCAATGAAAATGTTTTTCCAGTGCATCCTATGCTGAAGGAGCAACCTTCAACCAGTAGTATCACCAAAGTGCACCAGAATAGGAGACCTGTGAATTTTTCATTGAGTTAGCACAAAGTCTGGTCTGGTACAAAAGAATGATATCCTGTGAATCAAAACTTAGTCTGATAAACATAGGCCCAAGAAAGCTTGCAGAAGAGATTGCACAAGAACTGCTTTTTCTTGGGGGAAAAAACTTAATCAGCTGCATAGAAATGTCAAAGTTAATGGAACATCAACTAGCTGACAATGAAGACTGTGAAGTAAGTTAGCAATGACAAACCTTGAGGTAGCTTCAAAACTAGACCGGTTGCAAACAGCATGTGACTTCACAAACATTATATTCTAGTAGTGTACCAGAAACCCACTGAGACAAGATCTTCAAGAAATACAAGTTGAGGATCTTAAAAAAAAATAATAAAAAACCAAACAACAACCCATGAATTAGAAATGTACATAACAGCTAATATGAAGGCCTCTGTCTGGGACCAGGAACAGCAAATGTGAGGCCCATAGTTGTAACAGGTTTGGGGTTTTTTTCACATTCTCTGTCTTCCAACAAAGTGTCACCAAAAGCAAGATAGCCAGTCACTATAAAGCAAAACACAACAAATCCCTGACAAAGAAAGGGCAGGTAGTTGCTAAGGAAGGAGTATTCCTACAATTCCATTACTGAAAATTACATTGGTATTCCTGGATAATACTGAATATTGTTAGAGTGGAATCCCACAATAGGCCTGAGACTGGTAGCGGAAAACAGGGAACTGCTCCCCCTCTTTTGCTATTGTGAAAGGATCACAAGTGCAGGTAACACTGCATTTGACGATCTAATACAGGCTGAGATTGTATCAAGAACATGACAGAAATGACAAGTTGCTCAGCCAAGTCTAGAGATTTCAGAGATTCGTCAGGTGGGTCCTCACGGGGAGTTCCTGGCAGGGCTGATCATCTTGTGGCTGGTTAGCCACAGGAGAGGTTCCAGATAGTATTAAAGAAGCCCATTCTCTTCTGATTCTGGAAACCCTGGACCGTGAACTGTTGGAGGATGTTAGTAAATGGAGGTCAGTAATAGTTACAGAGATTGTGCAGCAGCCCTTCTCTAGTTTACTGACAAATTATGTAACGTTTACCTGGTTAATACATGGTAAAATTAATTTTCAGAACCGTGTTTCTTGGAGGACTTGTCTGTCCTACATCTAGAAATAGGCTAAAAAGAACTACAAGCTACAAGGGGTTAGCATATGGACACTACTAATACATTTATTAATGGATGTTTGTTAATGCGAAGGAGGAAGTTGTGAACCTCGCTACATCCTGCTACAGGAGCAGGAGTTTAGAATCAAAGGGATTATTCATATCTAATTCAGAATGAAGGAAGGCAGTCTAAAGCCTGGTAACTAACCCATTGGTCTTGAAGCTGGAGTTTGAAGATGTGAGGTCAACAATAGTTTTCTCAGCTTTGAAGATGTTCGGAGTGGGCCACCAGTAACAGATGCCATATAAGGAGTTTATTTACAACCTTTTCAAAAATCCTTGAAGAAGTCAAAGAGGTAGAAGGACACTTGGCATACTTTTTTATGTCTCTGCAGGACTAAGTGCTCTCTAGCTTATGCTATTGGAAAGATAGATAATTCTTTCAGACAGGACAGGCAGATTTATTGTGTCTGCTCAGCTGTATTGACCTGTAACTATCTGCAATAATTTTTAATCTATCCACTCTCTTTTTTTTATTGTGCCTGGTTACTGCATAATTGAAGGTTCTGTCTTTAGCTGAAATATTCTTTGAGTGAACATTCAGTATTTCTTCTTGGTTTTTTAATAACTATTTGAAGTTCAATTTATTGAACTACATCTCCTGCTACAGTGTCTTCTCTGTATTACCTTTCTTATTCTTACTAAGTCATGCTTGATTTCATTTGTTTCTTTCCTTATATAGCAAGAAGAGTTGATCTTAATGTCTGTCTTTTAAAGGAAATCTTCCTTCTATTTCTTTCCTCTTTTTTTGCTGTC
Organism: Larus michahellis; assembly: GCF_964199755.1. NCBI lineage: Eukaryota > Metazoa > Chordata > Aves > Charadriiformes > Laridae > Larus > Larus michahellis. The sequence continues at coordinate 17,155,888 of NC_133930.1, forward strand.
AATGTTCGTTTAACCTGTAATCAACTCAGTACACATTATCACTGCTGTCAAGGGACACCATAGAGGACTATTTTCCCTGTTGGAAGGAGCGTCTGCAATGCAAACGTGCATGCTTTTGTCAGTCAGATATCCCAGAACTGGCTTAAATTTCAACCTTGAATTTCAGCCTGTAAAGGCTTTCTTTTGTTTGTATTTAAAAGCAATTTCTGCACCAGCACATTTCTCTAGGTAATTGAAGGTGGTCAGGAGTTGGAATTCTAGAACTCAAGTTCTGGGATTGTTTGGCCTGGAGAAAAGAAGGTTCAAGAGGCACCTTATCAATGTGTATAAATACTTGATGAGAAAGAGTGAAGATTTGTCTAGCCTTATTTCAGTGGTATCCAGTGAAACGGCAAGAGGAAATGGCCAGAAACTGAAAACCAGGAAATTCTACTTAAACTTTTTTTTTTTTTTTTTTTTTTTTTTACTATAATGGCAATTGATCACTGGAACAGGTTGCTCAGAGAGGGATATGGCATTTCCATTCATGGAGGTACTCAAAACCAGACTGGTCAGCCCTGGGAAACCTGTTGTAGGTGACTCTGAGCATGCTGGGTGGACTAGACAAGAGATGCCTTCCAACCTTAACCACTCTCCAATTCTGTGAAAGTGAATTAGTGGTCAGTGTGTAGATGTGGTGCTATAAATGCATAGGAAGAAAACATGTGAGGAGATTTAGGTAAATAGTGGACCTGGACCTTCTCTCTTTTGGTCTTAGTGTGGCTATCCATGTTTGTATATTAATTCAGCATAGACAAATTTTACTTGTCATGCAGCTGCAAATAGCTTCAGCAGAAGAGAAGACCCTTATATTACATCTTCCTTTCTTGGCAGAGTACTGACACTGAGAATGCAGTTAAGGCTATACACAGTATTGTTATTTCTCCAAGTTTATCTCAAAGCAGATTTGCCTCTGAGCTTCCTATCAATATAGTAATTCCTTATATATAACCTCTGATATGCCCAAGTGTCTCCTTCCTTCCAAAAGACAACAGCAGGCAGCGGTGACTCAGCCTGTGTTGCCTGTATGTGAATGTAGGTGTTTCATTCTGTATGTAAGTATAGACTTAAAATGCAAACTTTTCCTGAACCTCCCAATGATAACTGCTAGAGTAGGACACTATTCTGTCTGAAGGTATACCCAAATAAGCTCTTTGGGAAATACGCAGTCTGTCTGTGAATATACAGACAGGCATTGCCATGAAAAGCTTCTAAAGTTGATAAGGAAAGTGAAGAAGGGAAAAGCAGGGAAAGAGTAATGCCTGCTTCTTAGAGAAATTATCCAAAACCATAAAGATAAAATCGAGGTGGAGTTAAGAGTCAAACTCTTTGGTAGAATAATACAATTTAGGATTGCAACTGTGTTTATACAAGGGATTTGCACTATTAGATGACTTTGTTTTATAGTTTTGAAGGTAATAACAGGCTGTAATCTGATGTTGTTTCTTAATAGCATGTTATTCTTGATGAACACCATTTGGGACTGGATATTTTAAAAAAACTACTTACATACTTAATGTTGCAATTAGGTAGGTTTCCATTAGAATTTTTTGAAGTATCTAAACAGGTTAGATTCTTAAATGCTAATAACGTTAATGGAATTTTAATTTAGGTTTCTAAGATACATAGATATTTTGATGATTTTTTAAATGTACTTCTGAAGACACTAATCTGCCTTTTGAAAACATTCAGCAAGATTTCATTACAATACAAATCTACTAAATAAAACATTCATCTTTGCTCAGACTGGGCAGTACATAACTTCTGAACCTTGCTGCTTTCACTCTTGTTAAAGCTTAGTATTATGCTGATGGTGAGCTGAATTAGCACATGGCCAGCCTGGCATTGAAGAGACGCTAAACAAAATCAACATAATGACTGTGTATTTGGACATTTGCTCTCTCTGGAGGTATACCTACTGGGCTTTTCTGAAAATGTCATATGTGCACAAAGAATTAAATAAATCAACTATGTTTTTGTTGCAAGCCATTGGATCAGACTATGGCATTACCTTGAATCTGTGGATGGCTGGAAGCAACTGGGACAGAAGTTTAAATGTCAAGTGTGATGTTGCCATTTTACCTTCTGTGTTAAAAGATGTCTAGGAAAGGGCAGGGTGGATTGAAACACCTCACTGAGTACCACCTGAGCCAAATAAGGTAAGGAAACAATCGTGAAGACAGAAGTCAAGTCTATCTCCTAAAAGCAAACTCTGAGCTAAGTAAGTGGTGTAAAAGTAAACTGTGCATCTTGAAACTGTAAACAGAAATGTCTTTACAGGAGAGGACAGATTATTTATAAGATCTAAAATTGATGACTTTGAAAAAATAATAGCTAAACAGGATTAAAATAATGCAAACTGTGTGGTTCCATTGGTTAGGTATTAATATATTTAATTGAAATTGACAATAAATAACCAAGGCACCCGTGGGCTAGGCATGTCCTTACTAAGAGACTTGCCTCCAAAATTGTACTGACACACACTAGAAAGAAGATTGATTAAAAGAGAGCTCTGCTACCAACTGTATATATATGTTCAGAGATGGGGGCAAGTGCCAGAGCATTTGGGTGCTGTCACTAGAGGGAAAGGTATGGGTGGGAAGCCTGCAGTAATCAGGTGAAGGATTGTGAGGAAGAAATAGGGTCTTTTTTTCCTTCTCCTCACCCTTTTAGAGCTTTCCAGCATTCTGGAGCCTCCCTGGCCCTTGCCTGTCTCCCCACTGAGATCACACACCCTTCTTCTCTCAAGTTCCTTCTGGGCAGACCCTTTCAGGTGGCTCTGAACCGTGCATCCTGGAGTTCATCTCAGCTACGATAACCAGGGCAGCAGCCTTCTCTGTGAATCCCACCAGAAGCTGGGTCGATGCTGACAGCTTAGCCTCACAAATCCTGCAGGGGGAGTTTCCTTCTCCCTCTTATGCTTTTAAGGTACTTTACAATTTAGGTGTCTAGATATGCTTGCTAAAGCAGATTTAAGAAATAGTTACTAGAGAATGGAGACTTATCTTGCCTAATGGAAGCACTTTGACTAAGTAACTTCACCTCTTTTGGAGTCGGTGGAGGGAGAGACCCCTCTGAAGAGCAATTCAGTCCTGATGAGAATTAGTGTAACAATCTCCGCCACTGCCTACTCAAAGATAGTAGTGATAATTTCGGTCTCCCTCTTTCTTTTAGGGGTGGTAGCTTTGATTCTTTCTCTTCTATAGGTCCTAGTTTCAGGCAACTGCATTGCTTGAAATATGATAGCATGGGCAATGGTTGCTTTATGGATCCTTCTGAGTGACTGGGTATCCCAATCACTGCTGTTCGAAAGGAGACTGGACTGGGTTGTCAAAGGCATTCATGCAGAAATCTCTGTATCCTTCAGAATATCAAGCACTGTTGAACGCAAAAGATGTAACAATTATTTTTAAAAGCAATAATAGTATCTGATTAACTTTTCTTGTCTTGGTCTTAGCTGCTAGAAGGAATAGCTGGATGGATTTCCAAGGGTTTGGGTTTTTTGCTTGTTTCATCTTCATGTCTCTGACTGTTTTCTTTCTTTGACATTCCTTTTTTTTTTTTCTTGGCAGCCTTCAGCAATATTTGTAGGAGTGAGAATGTGGCATCATAGCATACTGAAAGCTTTCTATCGTGTTTGTGAAGGAGGTTACTGAATTTCATTAGGGAAAGTCAAGGGAATTTTTAACTATGTTCAGTGCTTTAAAATCAATGCGTTTACCTCCTGTCTACAGAAATATATTTAATTTCAAACCAGTTTTTGTAGAATCATAGACTGTTTTGGGTTGGAAGGGACCTTAAAAACCATTGAGATCCAACCCCCCTGCCCTGGGCAGGGACACCTCCCACTAGACCAGGCTGCTCAAAGCCCCATCTAGCCTGGCCTTGAACACCTCCAGGGATGGGGCATCCACAGCTTCCCTGGGCAACTTGTTCCAGTGCCTTACGCTTGGAGTAAAGAATTTATTCCTGATATCTAATCTAAATCTATGCTTTTTCAGTTTAAAACTTTTACCCCTTGTCCTCTTGCTACAGTCCCTGGTAAAGAGTTCATCCCCATCTTTTCTGCAGATGCTGGAAGGCCGCTATAAGGTCTCCCTGGAGCCTTCTCTTCTCCAGGCTGAACAACCCCAACTCTCTCAGCCTGTCCTCACAGGACAGGTGCTCCAGGCCTCTATTCATTTTTGTGGCCCTCCTCTGGACCTGCTCCAACAGGTCCATGTCTTTCCTGTGCTGTGTCCTCCAGAGCTGGATGCGGTACTCCAGCTGGGAGTACACCAGGATGTACACCTGCACAGAGTAGAGGGGCTGAATCATCTCCCTCGACCTCATGGTTTTGAGGTAAGCAGTTTCAAAAATCCTTTAATGTTGCAGCTGTTTTTTCCTATGGAAGATAGAATAGTTGTTAAAATATATAGTGATGTTGGCAGAAGGGAAGGAGTCATCACAGAGGAGAGAGAGTGAACAAATGGAGTACAGTGTTGGAGTTGAAGTCTAAGGGGATGCAATGTTGCAAATAGTGGTGGAAGATTTAAAAGAGCCTGACAATATTTCCATGGACCTTTTACTGCTAAATTTCAATAATTTGCTACCACTTCATAATCATTTTTCTCGGTGTCACTTAGAGTTAACTTCAAAACTTGGTTGCTGTTGTTTAAATCTGATGCAGATTCCTCATTATGTGTTTCATGGAGAAAAGGTGAGGCCTTTTAAATTCAGATGCTGTCCTGTATGCCATGTAAAGATTAGAATGGAAGAAGTGTTTGCAGCATGACTTTCAGATGAGTACTTAATGAAAGCAAAGCGCTTGCCTGAGTGAGAAAAGTGATTTTTCCTTCAACATCCAGTCATTTCACCGTCTTCCGAGGGAAAAGAAAATTAAACATAAAGTGGAATAGGAAAGTGCTTATTTTGAGTACTGTAAAGAGAACCAAGGAGCTCGTTTGCAGATGGAGTTTAACCTTATGTTCCTTACTTCACTGTCACTCAGTTTTTACTGTGAAGCTGTTCTGAGAAGCTTCTGCTGCACTTAATAGTATGCAAATTGTAGTCTCAGTTGCACTGGTATAAATTTGGAGTTACTCTATTGAGGCTTTTGGTAGACTAGCAATTGTAATACTTGGCTGCTCTGTTACTATATAGAAATGTATGAAGCCTAATAGTTACTGACTTCTGTGAGCCAAAAAAATTCTGTGAGTGAGGAAACACACTGCCTTTTTTGTCCAGAAATGCCAATGAAAACAAGGGGATTTTTGCATATACTGGAAGAGTAGGAGTGCATGTTAAAGCTGAATAAAAAAAAAAAAAAGAAAAAAAAAAGAAAAAAGAACAGAGCTGAGAACTATTAAACAAACTAGGAAGAAGTAGCAAAATAAACAGTGTACAATAAAATATAGGTGAGAGTGTAGAACTGCATGATTCCATACTTAATCCTACTGAGATCTAGCAACTCATATATCAATCCCCTGCCACCATTTTTCTTTACATATTATCAAAACTATATATCAGAAAATACTTGCTAAACAGACCCTTATCAAATTTGCAAGTGGCAGCTCTATGGAGTCTGTTTTCAAGGAAGTATTTGAGAACCTTCATGCAATTCACAATTTTGTGTATTTCCAAATGGAAATGCTCTGGAGACCAGGAGCTGGCCTATATTTATGACTAGGGATGGCTGCTGGTTATGGTGGTACAGGGAATAAAGTATTATTTTAATATTCATTTTATTCGTGTGTGTTTCTGGCTTCTAAAAAACAGTACCTCAATGCTTTGTGTTTACAAAAGAAAAAAACCAAAACCAACAAAAATCCACCCCAAGAAGAGAAAGCTAAGGAAAAGAATAATAAATCAGATAAAGCCAACATCAGGTTGAAATTTTCCAGTTCCCTTTGTCTTGAACATTAACATGTTCTGTCATGAGATGCTTGTAAGGAAAGGTTAGAACAAGAATGGAATGGAATGAAACTTTGAATTTAGACTTGCTTTGAGTAGGAGGTTGGACTAAATCACCTCCAGCAGTCCCTTCCAATCTAAATACTTCGGTACTTCTACAAAGGGAAAGAGAAGGAAAGTGATGGTAAATTACTGCTCTCATGAGTGAGACCTCTCTCATGTTACCTCTTGGAAAATCTAGTTTGAAAGAATGCCATTGTTTGAGACTTTTTACTTCTTAGTTTATGTTGTAAGCTTGCATTGTGTGTATTGTGATTTGTATTGTGGTTTCCTAGAGGATTTATCTGAAGGCATTTCTGCCATAGGACCGTAAAATTATATAAGTTACATAGAGCTATAGGGTGATAACACTATTTTTAGGGGAAATATACTTTATTAATAATTGGGACTGAATATTTAGATAATTGCTAATTTACTCATTAAAATTTTGAAAATTTGCAACAGAAGATGACCTATTCATTATGTGCTTGGGTTAAGCAGTTGTTCCTCTTTAAAATAAGTTTTAGTCACCCCCTCAGGAAGGAAAACTAATCTAATCTAGTCTGATTTAGACAGCCAGTCACGCAAAGGGTGCACAGGCAACAACACAGTCCAAAATGTACTTTCTGAAAAGAGCCCCACATACTGAAATCATTTGGGATCAGCTTTTGGCTGTTTCATAAGCAAACCCGAGGTTTAACTTCACGAAATAAATGCTTCACCATGAATAATGCACCCAGCTGTATCTCTAAATGCCATTTGCCCAACCGCTTAACTATTCATCCTTTTGACCAAGGTTTATGGTGGTGTGAAATGAGGCTTAACTTCGCAAATATGGAATGTATAGTAAAATTATCCCCTTTTGTGAAATTGAAGGAATAAGCTTCTGATGGGTGTTTATGTACTGTGCAAACAGATTATAGAAGATTAAAAGGAAATTTTAATGAAGTGAAAAGCAGCCCTTGCAGATTCTAACCCTCATGATTAGAGGAGCAGAAGCTAGGGGATTTAGGAGGGTTTAGCAAGATGAGGTTGATGGGGTAGGGAGATTATGACCTGTGACTGGAACCAGTTGCTTGTCTAACTCATGTTTTCTTAGATAATGCATTTAGGGCTCCAGTTCTTTCAAGAACAATGAGGGTGAGAATAGCAGAAGAAATGTAGTCTTAAAATATCTTGAGACCTATTTTTATTAAGAAAGTAACGAAACACAGAAGTCAAACACAGAGTCAAAACATAGTGTCACTCAACAAAACAGAAGAATACAGCATTTACATATATGTGAAGGGGACTTTGCAAGTCATAGGCTAATACAATTGTTTTCTGTACTTCTTGTAACAAAAATCACAGAAAAGAGGCTTAAGACAGTGCTTGGGATTATAACCTGAACTCGTCATCATGTTTTAAGTATGTTGTTAAAGCAGAAAAGAAACTTGGTCTGTAATACAAGTGTAAGTTGTTGTATAAATTATTCCAAAGGAAATACTTGTTTTAGACCAAAAATTACGTCGAATATGTATTACAGAATACTGAAAGCATTTGAAGAATCCAAAAAGGATATTGACAAGCAGCATTCATAATTCCTAATGAAAGAAAGTCAAAAAAGCTTAAAGTGTTACTGCCAAGATGCAGTGACAAAACTGCTGAAGGACCACAACGGATGACTACAGAGCAGAATTATTTTGCTCTCCTTTGTTATACGGGTTATGCCTCTCATCATCCACCTAAAGTGAACTCGAGTTCTGGGCAAATGTCAGTTTTGCAAGTGGACTTGTTTTCTATCCTTACAAAATGCCTGAGGCAGCAATGCCCCAAAACAACTGGACTTTGTTTAGCATCAGTGGAGCTTCCCATTTTGCTGCAGTCTCAAGTTGTCCTGGGCTAAGAGCTCTGTGGAGAAATTTTTGACATGGTACTTTTTATTTTGTATCTTAAATCTCCATACTTTTCTGCAGACAGGATGGATGAAATTCTTTTTATGATATCATACGCTCACATTATCATACAATTTCAGAACAGGTACTTTCACTTTCTTCTTTGAATGATTGCAGGTGTTCTACGAACTTTCTCCTTTCATAGTCTGTCTCAGTAAAATCTATTCTTCAAATTCTAAACAAGAAAAAGCATCTGTCAATCAGAGTTTAGAGAGCTCCTTAGGTTCTTACATTTAAAAAAGTCATTGCAAGCATTCTTAAAAAGCAAAGCATTAGAATTGGAGCAGATGATTTGTTTTACTCTGGCATGTGGAATGAGCAGTATGAATCCATTTGGACATCCTTGTAATTTCTTCTAGACCCTCAAAGTAGTAAGCTACCTATGGCTTTAAGCACCTTTAGATACCTAAGACATCAGGTGTATGTCACTAGAATTCTTTATTCGCAGCTCAATTGATAATAATATTATATCATTTGAGTATCAAGTAGTACAAAGCTATCTAAAGACTGATTTTGTCCATGCAGACGACTTGGAACCAAATCTAAAACCATAGTATCAGTGATTCTCAGGTGAGGCATTCCCTGGTCTGTCATGCACGTGAAGACAGTCTCAGAGAGATGCAATAAAGCAGAAGTGGCCTTCAGAAAAGTGGTCAAAAGATGAAATAGACTTGGCATAGCTTCACTTATGGCTAAGGAGTTGTCCTAGAATGCAGAAGGCCATTCTTGAAATTCCTGCTTGTCTGGTTTTGCAGAATGTATTTAAACCCCTGTTTCCCAGAACCTACAGAGTTTCTATATTGTGGAATATAGATTTTGTGTTTTGACCAGTTAATACTTTTTAAAACTTTACAAGAGGAACTTGAATGATCTACTTTGGAAAAATGAAGCAGTGGTAAGAAGACTCACCTGGGATAGACATCCAAAGCACCAGTTTGGAGCAAGTATATCAGATATGGGAAGGAAGACAGTCTTGCCATGGTACAGTAAGAGCACAATTCTCTGAGCTGATAGATGTTTGTGATGATGTCCCTTCTTATTTTTGGAAGGTGGGTACCTAATTTCAGGATTGAAGAGACTGATTAAAGCAGATGATGTTGGGGTAACAGCAGGACCTCCTTATGGCCAGATCATCTTTGTAAGTTACAACATCCCACACCTTTCCTCATTGTTTCACTCCTGGCTAGCTTAGGGGGCTCAAGTCATCTAGGGTCAGATTCCTGTTTTTGCTGGACTTAAACTGAAGCTGTATGTCTGAACACACCTTTTGAATTGGAAGCTTAGCAATCAGCTTGCAAAATCTCCACTGTTCCAACTTCTACAAAAGCGCTGAGAATCTTGTTTTTAGAACCTGAGACAACTATATTGTGTTTCCTGTGACCATCTGTAGTGTAAATGTCAAATAATGAATATTAAACTATTCCTTAAGATAGATCTGCACGCTGCTGAAAATACAGTTTTCTAATCTGCTTTTACAAGATTGGAAGAATGCAAGGAAATTGGTCTATAGCTTTGTGCTGGAGGGAGTTATATAGCTCAAGTTATAATTTCTGTTGATTGATGCTCTAGTGAATTATTTACCTATTGACTTTCAAAAAGTGATCTGCCTATGGAGTGGGGAAACATGTAATTTTCACTCATCACAGGTGAACTTGGCAATCCAGCATAAGGAAGAAATAAATAAGTTTGAACTAATGGGAGCTGGCTTTAGAACTATGATTTGACCAAATGATTACTATAGCCAATTTTCTGTGAACTTTAAGCTTCAAAGGAAAATTATATCTCCACATTAGCTTGAGGGAAATGTAGTTCAGACAACATTGCAGACCTGAAGAAATTTCCAGAAACTTGTCTGATTTTATTCTGGCTGTATCAGTCAGTCCAAGGAAAGATACTGCATCTCTACACACCTGCATGGCTTACGTTCTTACAACATCCTGGGTGAAGCCCCTATATGTAAAATACACTTTTTCAAATAATGGAGATCACATTAGTAATAATGATATTCTCTGCATTTCAGTCCTAGAAAAATGAGCATGAATGAGCTTACACTGATTTTCATGAAGTCAGAGGGTTATTACTAGTATTGGAGTTAACTAGTTCAACATTTTGGGGTCTGTATGTTACATTATGTATGTTTTACATATGTATATAGAGTGAAGTCTTTCCATCTCTGCCTACTGTTTTCACAGTGTTGTACTTAAGCATTAAAAGCTACTAATAAACCTTGATTCAGTGGAGTTCCCTATTTTCATATTCACAGAATGATAGGGTTGGAAGGGACCTCTGGAGATCAAATAGTCCAACCCCTCTGCCAGAGCAGGGTCACCTAAAGCAGGTTGCACAGGATTACGTCCAGGCCAGTTTTGAATGTCTCCAGAGAAGGAGAATCCACAACCCCTCTGAGCAGCCGGATCCAGTGCTCTTCCACCCTCAAAGTAAAGAAGTTTTTCCTTATGTTCAGATGGAACTTTACGTGTTCCAGCCTGTGGCCGTTGCACCTTGTCCTATTGCTGGGGGCACTACCGAAAAGAGTCTGGCCCCATCCTCTTGCCCCCCGCCCTTTAGATATTTATAAGCATTGATAAAATCCCCTCAGTCTTTTCCAGGCTAAACAGACGCAGGTCTCTCAGCCTTTCCTCATAAGAGAGGTGCTCCAGTCCCTTGATCATCTTTGTAGCCCTCCACTGGACCCTCTCCTGTAGTTCCTTGGCTTTCTTGAACCGGGGAGCCCAGGACTGGACACAGTACTCCAGATGCGGCCTCACCAGGGCAGAGTAGAGGGGGAGGATGACCTCCCTCGACATGCTGGCCACGCTCTTTTTAATGCATCCCAGGAGACCATTGGCCTTCTTGGCTAATAGGATTTCATAGAATCATAGAATTTGGCATATGTTCTTTTAGCTTATGAATACTGAAGGTAAGGAAAATAACATGCTGTTTAAGGCAACAGCAAAAATAACTTGTGGTCCTGTCTGCTCAAGGTAAAGACAAGGTTACCTTTGTCAACTTCTTTTCTATGGACAGCTACACTTATAGGATATAATGGTAGGAGGAGGCTTCTAGAATAAGTAAGCACAATATTCTGAACAAATTCTGCTGAAGAAGATAATTGAACCTTTATGAAGATTCACTTGTAGGGGTTTCATTTTGTCCCTCTATATCTTTCTGTTTTCTCTGGGAGACTAGCTTTGACTTTGTAAATTGGGTAACAGTGGATTCTTGTTGAAAATGTTGCACTGGGTCTCTTATTTAGACACTTGAATGTTGTTTTTTTTTTTTTATTTTGTAAAACCTTCAACTGAAACAGATATGTTTCCAGACTTTTCTGGGTTTTTTTGTGAACTTTTGTACAATTCCTGAGATAGAGGTGAGCTGTTGGTATTTTCTTCCTTGCTGCTAATCTGTGAAGTGTGAAAGCAACTTTTTCTTAACAATGCACATCTCAGATCTTTATAGCCACGGTTTTGCTAGTCAAAGCAGCAGTCCTTTGCCAGCCTGATGTCTTTTGCTGCTGCTGCTGAAGACTAGTGAAATATGGACGAACTGGGAGAGACCATAATGCTATATGAGGGATGAATGACCACTTGAATGACTTTGATGATTGTTTCACTCACAACTGTGTGGATTGTGTTCTGATATTCTGAAATAAGTTCAGCTCTTGCTGCTGCTGTCTCCTGCATATCTTGCATACAGTTCATTATCCTTCTGACTTGTTCATTTTACTGTAGTTTCCCCTTCAGCATATCTTACTAGGACAAGAATTACAAAATACTTACTTTAGTCACCCATGAAGTATATCATGCTTTGAGGTTCAAACTGTGACTTCTACAATGAACAGCTTATAAGAAAGTTTAAAAAAGAAATCAAGGGCTGATTTTTAAGGCAGTGAAGCCATTACATTTGGACGCATTGCCATGTATCTTGTGGAGGTTTTTCACAACAGATGAAAGGTCAGTTGCAAAATCTGCAGTGGAACTGACATTTTTCATCTCTGCTCCTGTCTGCACAGTACTTTAGACAAGGAAGAAACTTTATCTGTTATGTAATCAATAGTAAAAACAAATGGGGAAATCCCCTTTAAATACATTTTATTTTAAAAGATGTGAAGATATCACTGCAAATTAACTATGTCACAGTCATTTCTCATTTATAATAAGAAGAACAAGGTTTTTTTTTTTCATGGTAATGATCAGTTTGGGCCTGACATTCACGTTCAGATGTGTATTAAGACATTGGTGGAGACAGACGCCCTCAGAGCACTGTTCACCATCTTAGAGCTTGGTGGACTTCTAGCAGCACTTTAAATAAAGAAAAAAGTAACTTGTGAGGTTGGAGTGCTCAGCATTTTGGGGAATGTGTGAGCTGTGTCCTGCAGGGCCTCTGAGTCCCCGAAGATTTAGGGTCTTCAACATTAAATCAGTCCAGCTGGTGGTCTTGCCTTCATGTGCAGCGGTGCTTTTTACTGTTGTTACTGAAAAGAGAAGACATCTCTTTGGCCATTTGATATGTGTAGGAAATCTGTAGATGAAAGGATTCATTTCTGCTTTTTTTTTGAAAAATGGAGAGGATGCTAATTGCACCCTTTTGCATAAAATCCAGCTTCAAATCGAGAGAATCTTTCCTTTTAATACTGACTCATTTTTCTTTATCATATGTGGGTTTTGCTGTCTGGGAGAGATGGATGTAATAAAACTTCTAAACTGTCTAAAAGAACTAGGATGCCAATTAACCTTTCATGACATTTATATTGTTGTGTTTTTGTAGATGTTACCATCCTGATTTAGGAAGGAGCAAGAAATAAAGCTGTTTGGATAGGTTGACAACAAGTTAATTCATAAAATAAAACCTCTTAGATGGAACTGGGCCATTGAGAGAGATGGTTTTACATCTTGGAAAGCAAGGTTTTATTATTAGTTAGCATATAGTGTCCAAAATAATCTATGTCCAGATTTTGAGCTGTATAGAGTGCCTGGGATCATTTGGACTACTTGAACTAATATCAACAAAAGAAAAAGAAAACAAAAGGAAAATGGAATGGTATTTTTTTTTCTTAAAGTGAAGGAGAGGAGGGAATATATCATAAACATTTATCCTGTCATAGAGTCATAGACTCATAGAATTGTTAGGGTTGGAAGGGACCTTAAAGATCACCTAGTTCCAACCCCCCTGCCATGGGCAGGGACACCTCCCACTAGATCACGTTGCTCAGAGCCCCGTCCAGCCTGGCCTTAAAAACTTCTAGGGATGGGGCTTCCACCACCTCTCTGGGCAACCTGTTCCAGTGCCTCACCACCCTCATGGTGAAGAACTTCTTCCTAACATCCAGTCTGAATCAACCCATCTCTAGTTTTAATCCATTCCCTCTAGTCCTGCCATTACCTGACATCCTAAAAAGTCCCTCACCATCTTTCTTGTAGGCCCCCTTAAGATACTGGTAGGCCACTATAAAGTCTCCTCGGAGCCTTCTTTTCTCCAGACTGAACAACCCCAACTCTCTCAGTCTGTCCTCATAGGAGAGGTGCTCCAGCCCTCTGGTCATCCTCGTGGCCCTTCTCTGGACATGTTCCAGCACATCCATATCTCTCTTGTAGTAGGGGCCCCAGAATTGGACGCAGTAGCCCTGCTCAGCCCTGTAGTTCATAAGGGAGGGAGGCAAAAGAAAGAAGCTGAAATTAGTAATTTGATTAGTATTTTGAATAAAGTCTATTTCTTTTCTTTCGTCTAACATTATGTCTATAGTAGTTGCAATTTATAGATAACTCCATGAAGCATAAAAAGAAGCTAAAGTAATTATTTGCTCAGCTCTAGTTATGCAATTGTTCATGATGATGGGTATTATGAGGACAGTGATATATTAGTTCCAGGAATTGTGTCCTACAGCAAAACTGCAGTCAGCCACAGTGCAAGCTGTTCGAAAATGCACAGGATTACCATCCAAAATTACTGTATGAGCCTCCCAGTGCTCAAATTAGAGAGGGAAGGTCAGTGCTCAGTCTTTGCCACCAGAGGTCTTCAAAGAACATATTATAGATATTTTTCCAGTGGCTGAAAATAAGAGGTACATCTTACAGTCATCACTGACAGAAGTAGTTGGGAGTAATTTAGTCAAGTGCTTCAAGTCATTATTTGTCTGAGACATAGAATATGTGCGTGACAGAATTTCTGCTAGAAAATAGGAACAGCTCTGCTTGCTTTGCACGTCTGTCCGTATGGGTTGTTTTCTATTCCCCAGCTTGATGAGGTAGAGATTTTGATATTGATGAATTAACAAGAGTTTCTGATTATTTCTTGAACATACGTAAACAGAAGGAAGATTTCAGCAAGCAAAATTTTGTATTCTCTCAGGGGCCAGCTGAGGGATGGTGTGGGCAGGAATGAGTGGAGAGGACGGAGGTGCTGAGGGTGATCTGGCCCTGCAGGAAACCTCCTTTGCGGAGGAGGCTTTCCCAGGATGGACTCTCCTGCATTCACTGCTGCTCACAGCCCTCCCAGGGCAGAGCCTGGCTGAACCTCCACACTGGTCAAGCTTTTATCAGCCTTGAGCTGGAGCCTCCTGTCTGGGTTAGGGCGCATAGGATGGTATTTTGGATCTGCCTCCCTGAATGCTACAGGACAAACTTATTTCTTGGGCTCCCTTTATACCTTTCTCCCAAGGAAGGAAAAAGATTTCTGGCAAGGTAATTAATTTTCAAAAACTAGATTTTTTTCAGTTTTATTTGCTTTGTATTAGCGTGTGGTGACCTTTTATACCATGATAATGCAAGGGAGAGACAATTAGGTTTCTGTTATGAAATAAATTCCCAGTGAGATTGTAGGTCTTTTAAGCTCACCTGAATAAAGTCAATACATCAACTGAAAGAAAGCATTAGAACACGTAAAGACTTACTGGTTATCATGTATTCATAAAATATAAGTCTTGTTTTCATAAATGGAGACTGGATGGGTTTATTTATGTTTTCGGGTTTTTTTTCCTTTGTTAAGGAATAAAAAACCAACAGGGAATAAATAAGGGAGTGGGAAGTTTCTGTTCTCCATTTACTGTCTTTGTAGCTGAAAATGGTCATTCTTCTGGCTGTGAATACTCTGGGGCATGGCTGAGAGTTTATTAGAGTGAGAAGGGAGAAAACAGGGATGGAGCCTGATGTTGTGCTCAGTGATGTGGGTATCCTGAAGAGGAAAGCTGCAGTGTGAGACTCCAGTTCTGTTACAGATGAGTACAACTTCCTCCTTACCTCTCCTACCTCCCAATGCCTGCTTGATCCTGTTAAAGATAGAGAAATATCACATGTGGTGGTGGGTCCACCACAAGGAGGAATTTTTAGCAACATGGAAAGAAATGGAAAGAAATGAAACGAAATGCAAGACAGACAAAAACTTCCAGTTTCATTGAAACCCCTATTTGACTGGCTCCAGTCAGTGTTCCTTCTGCCATCTAGGGATTGTTAAGCAAGTCTGGACATAGGGCATGGCAGTCTCTATTCTTGTAAGGGCCTTGTGCTTTAATTTTTTTAGAGAAACACTATTCTAAGTCAGCACTTCCCAAATATATGGTTTTGGCTTCATATGAGAACTTGATATCATCACAGGGTGACTATTTTGCTGGCTGGATTTGGGAATTTGGGAACTTTTATATACCACTTACATGGGTCGCTGCCATTATAATGAAAGCCTTAGAGGAAGCATCAGCCTCCAGATATAGAACTGTCACATTCTGGATTTGGATGTAGTCTCTGATAACGAGAAAAGCCAAGCAAGCTGTCATACTGTGGCTGAAATTTTTGGGAAGAGTTTTCAATGCAAGTCTGGGGAGAGTTCCTCACAGACCAGACAGTTTATAAAGATACTAAGTCAGCGTATTTCATCCCGTCCATGATTGACTCCCTGGAGAGAGAGAATCATTACAAAACCAAAACATTTTCCATTTAGTGCCGTATACTGAGAGACTTGATAAATGTTGTACAAATTGATTTTTGTTGTTTCAAAAAAAACACAAAACACCAGCAAATGAACATATCTTTTCAGAAGAGAATTGGTTATTATTCAGAAGCAAACCTGAGACTTCTGTACTGTTTAAAATTTCATGTTGCACTGGTGAAGTCCTTTCTTTTTGTGGAACACACTTTGAGTTAGCTTGGTTGGACTATTTAATTGTAAGAGATGTTGACAAGTGACTGCATACAGCTTCATATGTCTATTCATTTAAGAACTGATGTTTTGTTTGAATAAGGAAGAATAAAAGCAAAGTTATCAATAATATAAATTTCTTCCATGGAGTGAGGAAATCTTATTCCTAAAATGAGTTCAGGGGTTTTGCCCTCCTTCTGTTGGGAAATCATTTCAGAATATATTTCTTCTTCTTCTTCAAGAAACTTGCTTTCATTTTAAGACTTAATTTATGCACAGATAGTTTATGCAGATTTATTCCATTGCAGGGTATGATCTTGTAAAATGCTGAGTGCTGCCTGTGAGCAGCCAGACAGGTCCAAATTCCTTAACTGAATTATGTCCAAAGAAGAACCAAATACAGAAATGGAAAAAGAATCTGGCAAAGAAAGGCATACCTTGGAAGTCAAAAAGGGTAGCTCATGAGAAGCTAAGCCAAGTTTAGCCTTACAAAGGAAATTAAGATAAATAGCATTTTTTTTATTTTTATTTTTTTTCTCATACATACATGGAAAGAGAACAAGGAAAGAGAAGTGAGGCTATTGGGAACTAAGGATAGGCCAAGACTAAAGACATTCTGGACAGGAAAAAATACTCGAATACCTTTCTTTGCAAAAAGGAATCTGACCAAATATTAAGATGAAGATGGAGTAGCAAAGGACTTGAAGGAGGGCATGAATTTTATCAGTATGTGAGGGAAAGAGGGCTTCAACTGCCTGAGAAGAAGGGAACCTGATTAGCTCCATCCCACAAAAGTGACCGTTATTGGATTATTTCTGGCAGCATTACTGTGGTCTAGCACTCCAGGGCTAAAAAAAGGAGTATCTAAATAAAAATGAAGGGTGGAGAAGTGGTTCAGGTGATTATAGACTTGTTATATTATTTCAATATTAATTTTAAGAAAAAAAATGAAGGGGATAGTGATTGAAGACAAATAGATCATAAATCACTGCATTTCGGTTTACCAACAAGGTAGCTCATGTTGTACTAGCTTAGTGCTTTTCATGTTGAAATGATTCACTAAAAACAAGAAGCCTGCCTACATTTCACTGAAGTGTTTGATACAGTTAACAGCTATAATATTATTTAATTAAGCTACAGGAGAAGGAAGTTAATGTAGGAATTGTAAGGCTTAGACTTAGGTTAGCATTGGTAAAAATGAGCCTAATGTGCTGATAGGATCTCTGAAATGAATATTTGGTCTGAAAGACTTTCTCAAAGGATTAATCTTTTCATCAGTGTCATTTAATATTTTCGTTAATGATAAGTATTGACGGGCAGAAAAATTTTAATAATTGTTTTGAGACAAAATTGGGAGGAATTATCAATATAAGAACCAGCACATGACAGAGGAAATACTTAATACATATGAGTACTGAAATTCCAGAAATAAAATAAATTTTATTAATATGGTTTGCAAGGTTGCACACTTAGGTGATGCCATAAAGTAGGGGCTCATTAGCTAGAGAGAAAAAAAACCCAATATATTGTTCAATCTTGTAATGACTGTAAGACAGCAGTTGGCTATTTGCTTTTGCAGGGAGAAAACAAAAAAAAAGGAAATGTGAGCATAAAATATCTAGCAAGGTATCGTTATATATACATAAGGTGAAAGTGATTGAGATTATTAACAGCAATGCCCAAGCCACTAATAGTTTTTTGGAAGACTGTATTATTCAATCACCTGTGTTTGGAAAGCATGGCCTCAAACTGGAGCAAGTGCAGAAAATGTCTCCTAAGATAATCAGGGGATCAGAGAAGAAATGGAAGGATTTTAATTTAAACTGTAAAAACAAAGGCAAGTGTTACAACACATTGCAGAAATGACAGAAAGGTTCAAAAGCTTTTTCTGGAATAGGCAAAGCATTCTGGAACTGGAAATAATAATTACATGCTTGTTTTGAAGTAGTCAAGAACTAAAAAAAGGTTTCCAAATTTCTCAGAGACGATACTGTTGTTTTATGTTTCACTAGCCTTGGTTTTCTAACCAGTATATCATTACTTCAAGTGGTTTTCCAATAGAAGCAGTGAAAGCAAGAAGCATAGATGCCTTCCAGCCAGGACTTAAGAATTGGGTTACTACAGAATGCTGTTGCTTTTAGTTGTCCCTATCAATTAAGCGCAAGAATTTAGGTGGTATGTAAACTGACTGGACATGATACTAAATGTACAAGTAAAAGAGGTATCTTAAACCAGTTTGAATTTTAACGAGTTAAACTTGATGTATTGTGGTCCTGGGTTATAACATGTCCTCCTCCTCAATTTATTAGATGTCTATACAATTTGCTTACGTGGATTTCACCCCAAAATTTATCCATGTTGTTGATGAGTAACTATTCATCATTTTCTAAGGCCAAAGTGTTGTGGTGCAGTCCTATTAGATACAAGGACAGCAGAAGTGAATTTTCCTGAGCTGCGTGCATTGGCCAGAAAGACAAAAGCCAGGAAATGGAATTGGCAGCATCATAATTGAATGAGGGAACAGCCTGGATTTCTCAGTGACTAATAGTGGCATAACAGCTGCTAATTTGTTAAAGTCGTACCTGAAATGACCTTATTTATGTAAGCAGGTTTTTAGGAATATTTTAGGGAAGGGAAATCTGGAAATTAGAAATGTATAGCTAAATAATAGGTAAAACTCTGCATAGTCAGGGTATTATTATTTGAGAGGTAATATGATATACTGTGGTCCTGTAATGAAATGCCAAAGACTAATATATAGGGACACACTGGAGCTGTAGAGATTTCTGAAAGATACTGAAATAAATCCAAATATCTTAGTAATCCTTTTGTCTGAAAGTGCAAGTCAACTCCTAGAATGGCTTTTCCAGGGCTTCCTATAATTATTATATTTATCTTTCTAATATTTGGCTTTATTGCTATGGACAAAAAAACTCTCAGAAATATACGTGAAAGTAAAAATTAAATGGACTCTTATTTAATTTTTATCCTGCTTAGTCGACCAACTTTTTTTGACACAGATAGTCCTGTCATTTTCTTATATTCTTTCATTTTTTCATTTTTGACAAATCTGTATTCTCTTCCTGCTGTTGATTTCCTCTTATTCCTCTGGCTGCTACTTAAGAATCCCGTTTACTCTTCTGGTCTCTGGTCTCTTCTTCCTTATTTGAATTCTTTAACATACGACCACGGGTCCTGCTTTCCCTCTCTTTTCCCTCCGTATATTCTTAGTTTTTGAATTATGTAAAGCATTGTGAGAGCTTTTGCTAGCTTCTCTTTGCAGGCAACTCCCAAGCTTACCTCTTCACCCCATTCTGTCTTTCTCAATTTAGTTTCACGTTTCAGCCTGTCTTTCTGAATGTCCTGTTCTCAGTTCAAACCCAATATTCTAAAAGTGAACTATATTTGGGGTTTTTTTAGAGTATCAGTGTTTCTCAGCTCTTCATCATAGCTGCTAGTTTTGCTGTTTCTTTGGCAATTTGGGTTGCGGCATGTATCCTTTTCCAGCTGCATTTGTGCTGACTTGAAGAAATCACTGCTAGCTGTTCCCAGACTACCTCTTTGCTGAAAGTTTCTGTCTTCCCCACATCCAATGGCTGAGGACTTTTAGAATATATAATTTTGTGTCAGTCAGAATGTACCAGGGTATTTTAAACAGTGAATTTCAAGTTTTTTTTGACGGAACTATGTTGAGGAAAAATCACACGATCATTTCATGTCGTTACCAGATTGGTCCATAACCTCTTTCAGAGGTCAATGCTGAGCAAGAAGGAGTTGTTTGGGAGCAATAATTGGGGCTAGTACCAATGTTTATCCAAAACTGTAGCAATGGGATCTTCAGATCATAATAGCACCATATTGGAACAAGGGTTTTCTTGTACTTCTTTTCTACATTGTTATGGTCAGAAACGTATGACAGCTTCACTTTAATTTATTAACCTCCTGTCATATATGCTAAATTAAAAAAAAAAAAAAAAAGAGGACAAGAAAAAAAGAGAGGGAGAGAGACAAGAAAAAGACAGAGGCAGCCCCAGCCTGGAATAAGGAACTGAAGGAGAAGACTCAAAGCTTCCAGCATGTTGACTGATACCAGCCTTGACCCTAACCTAGGCAGCAGCAAATCCTCCAGAAAGGGAGAGTCCTAAAGGTGCCACAAAGCTCTTTGTTTTACTGTCTAGGATCACACATGCTAGATTTGTAAGGTTTATCAATTCAGAAAGTTGAAAAGGAGTCAATCTTCTGTTTCAAACTGGTGAAAGAAGTTGTGGCACTGTTTTTGTGTGCTTCACACCTCAGAAGCTGAAAAGTTCACCCAGTGTGTGAGGAGCCTGTGCTCAGTTCTCCTCTGACTGAGCAGATTGACCCCCATTTCTCACTTTGCCCTGATCAGCAGACAGTATGTATTTCATTCTTAACCTATCCCGTGGAAAGGAAAATATGTTTTCTTTGCTTGGGATAATGACAAACTGATTGGGCACTTGGGCAAGAAGTGCACTTCACGCTCCTCCATCTAGTGGTTATGTTGTAACTTTCAGTTTAGAAGGCCCAGAAGGAATGTATCCCATCTTTTCTGTCTTTGTGACTGGTCTTGCCACTGGACTACAGAGACCATGTGAGAAGAGGAAAATGGGATGGCGCAACACCAGCTGCAGGTAGCTGCTGTCTCTAAATGTTCTCTGAGAAAGCACCAGCTGCTGAAGGAGAGAGGGAGAGGGAGTGATGAGCCGCACACTGTTGTCAAGACAGATATGTGTCCGTGCATGTTCAGAAGAAGACATTTAGGTGTGCAGGGGACTCCACAAAGACAATGATCAGTTTTAAGCACCAGAAGGATTAGACAGAGTCTGAGCAAGAGGCAAACTCCACTGCTCTGGGCTTGCAGAACATGATATTCTACCAGATCGACACCAAGGCCAGCCTACACAATATTCTGCCTTTGATGTTACACAGTAGTGGGTGCCTGGGAAATAGAATAAGGATATGCAGTGATACATGTTTTCATCAAGCCAGAGATGGATGTCTTTATATTTCATAGTCTTCACTGTGTTTTTCCTCAATGAATTTGTCCAGTTGCTTTTTAGAGACATTAAAATTCAGCATCCACAGCACCCTGTGGCAAAGACTTTCACCACTAGTTGCACACTGTGTAGAAGCCACCTTCTTGAACTTGTATTGAAGTTGTCATCTGCTTTTTCCAGCTGGTGCCTACTGGAGCCTGAGAGAGGATTCACCCCATTACCATGGCATCTACCATGTCCTACATAAATGCCTGTGCTGGTAAGTGAGTGAGATGATACCTAAATCTTTTTTTGTCAAACTGGGCTGTTAAACTTGGGAGCAAGCAGTGCCTGGTATACTGACAGAACTTGTTGAAAATTAAGTTAAAAGACACCATTAAAAAATAAGCTGTTTATTTCTCTTCCAATATTGCCTTGCTGTTTATGCTTTCAGTATCTTCTCA
Source organism: Larus michahellis (assembly GCF_964199755.1). Lineage (NCBI taxonomy): Eukaryota > Metazoa > Chordata > Aves > Charadriiformes > Laridae > Larus > Larus michahellis. The sequence continues at coordinate 17,177,380 of NC_133930.1, forward strand.
TCATACGTCTGCATCTATGTCTGTAACAGCTAATCTTTTGTAAGACAGGGAGACCAGAACTGCATGCATTTTTCCACATGGAAACACATAATCACTTTATATAAAGTATTATTTTTAACAGCAGAAATGCAACTGGTTTTCATATCTCATTTCATCTTATGTTTTTCCAGAGAGTGGACAGCTTTTATTGCTTGCAGGTCTGAAAGAGAAGAGATTCACAGAGATAGAGGTGGTGGTCCATTAGCATTGCTTCACTAAAAAAAGTTCATTGCTAGAACCCTCAAGCGTTATATGTTTCCCTTCACTTGAACCTATCTGTTTTTCCACTCTCCTGCACAACTGGGTAGTATACTGCTTGGGCTTGATTTCGATGGCCAAAGGTAATCTGTACCATCTGTTACTCGTTTTGTTCTCTCGACCTTGGTATTTGAGCAGCTGGCTTTTCTTTTTTGTGTCATGTTGTCAATGATTTTTTTTTTTTTTTTTGAGGACTGTGTTAGGACTATCAAGAGTTCTTTGCTTACTATGGCTCTTAGATATTGCAGACAGAGCAAACAGATCTACTTATAGTAAAACTAACCAGTAACACATGCAAGGAAAGGAATAGGAATTCAAATATTTTCATTCCAAGGAAGTGGAGGGTCCTGTACATGTACTTTAGGACTGCAAATTTTCGCTTAATTGTTGACTGAGATATTTGTAAAAATTACTAATAAGTAAGAATTTATTAATAGAGTTTTCACATTAACAAATAATCAAGTGACATCAAAAGGATGTAGTCTAATGCTTCAGATTTCTTTTGTCCAAATGGATTTGGTGGTGGTAGGATTTTTGCCTGTACTGGCCTAATGATACAAAGGAAACTAAAGAGTGGAGCTCTTAAATAGCTCAGTATCAGCAGAATTAGAATTAGGTTCTTCACTAACAAAATCAAAATATTTAGGGCTCTACTCCTTCTCTTCAAAATCAATGTACCCCAGCACCAACAAAAAACCCCTCCAAAATAACCTGTTGAGAAACCAGACTGAGGACAAGTCCATGACATTAGCATTTCTTATTATTTGGTGTTCAGGAATTTTCTGCCACCATCCCAGTCTTGGTTGTGATACCTGTTCTGATAAGCTTGACTTTGGCCTGGAGTTAGACGGGGAGTCGTGGTGCCCAGTGCAATGATCTGCATTATTGTAGGTGATAATTATCAAAAAAATGATGTCTTACAACCTTTAGCCTTGTGTGCCCAAGTTTTGTTCTGGTTCTAGCATTTTGTCTCTGACTGTAGATTAAAGTCTTTCCAGCAGAGGGTGATGGTGCCTTTGTGCTCAGGCAGCTGACTACAGCAGCTTGGGAACAGGGCTAAATTTGAACTGACAAGGATACAAACATACATGCATTTCTGTTAAGCCCATTTCTGTATGAGGGTCTGAACAGTTCCAACATAAAACACTGTCCAAGATCATGCGAATTTTTTATTGATCCAAATAATAAACAAGTAGATCTGTGAACACCAGAAATAAAGAAACCTGATTTCGTGTGGTGTCTCTTCATTGATTGGTTATTTAACTGAATTATAGTATGATTCTGTGCTGTACTTATATTTACCTATTACTTTCCCTTTGAGAGTATTCTTCGCTCAGCTACGTGAATGTTGCTGGTTTTGACTGTAGCAGTAGACCTATAAAATCAAAAGTTATTCTTTTTGAATGTATATCCACCTGTCTGTTTTCATAAAGCTTACAGGGACTTAACTAACCTTGAGATGTTATTGACTATATCAAGTTCAGGAGAAACTGGCCAAGGGTTTCAAATCTTATGTGAGGAGGAGGGGAAGTGGAATAACATGCAGGACAGCTGTGTAAGTCTTGTTTCCATAGGAAACCAAGCTATTGACAGATGAATATAGCTAGAAATTGTGGGCATTTTAGCATCATTAACACCAGCACTCAGTACATTATTTAGTAAGTACTCTGAGAACTTCTGAAATAAAAGGTCTATGCAGATATACTGCAAAACTTCACTGAATCAGATTCTGCCATGGATTAGAAAAGAAAAATCACAAAAAAAATCTACCCATTGACACAATCAAAAACAACAAAAGAGTGAAAATGTGATTCACAAATGTGAAAAAATGTCTATCTACTTTTCGTCATAGTGAGGGTATTGATCTCATTCCCATTTATTGTCATTCATTAATTCTGGTGATTTAATCATTGAAGGCATGTCTATCAGTGAATGGCCTCAGATATATTGTACATAAATAATCATGTTGCAGATCTATAATTGATCTAGACTTTTTTTTTTGTGTTGCAGAGCCAGTAACTTCAATAAATATCAGCTGCTTAAATGTTCTATACCTATATGTGCTAACAAAAAAAAGACATAATATACCTTTCAACAGAAAAAGGTGAATGTCATGCTAATCCTCTAAACAATTTATTTCTGTATGTCTTTTTAGACTTGAAAACTTATCCAAACTTTAATTTGTACTAAATCTCTTTCACTTGATTGAGTTGATTCCTTTATTTTCTGGTGATTTTGTTTGATTTCTGTCTATGTTTTCAAGTAGGTGTACATCTGACAACCAATGTTTGAAGTTCAAGCAGAAAAATTCTTTTATGATGTGCATTGTGTTTAGATGCAAAACTCTTTCAGACTTCCTAGGTAAAGAACATTGAGTTCTGAAACAGTAACTCCTCGCAGAAAAGTACTTATTTTCTACTGTCTGAAAGGAAACTGAATACCAAGTCCAGAATAGACTGCATTTGGGTAGAAATCTGTAATTGTGGTATGATGTTAATTTAGGTGCAGAATGAAATATTCATGGCTTTCTATAATGTATAAACAACAACAGCAAAAATGACTGACATTTTTACATACACACTTACACAAAAAGAAAGGAAAAGAGGCAAGGCTAAATGTAACTTTTACAGCAGTGATCGGCTGGATGATTCTGTCCTTTAGCAAGTCACACTTGCAAACGAGTAGCTGGAAGGAATTATAGTAGCAGATGCTGCTGTTTCTTTGCACTCTTTTGGGCTACTAACAAGCGCATGGCAGACGTTGTAACCTTGGTGCTTCTAACAGAATTATTTTGGATAAATTATTATTTTATACTGTTATATCTGTTTAAGCACATCCCCGTCTTTTGGTAGGGGAATTTATGGAGCTTTATAGGATCTTCTTGGAAATGCTGTCTTGCTTGGTCTTTTAGTTATAGAGCAAAGAAATCTCACTAATTTATGGCCCAGGTCAGAAAGTAATTAACCCTGTGTTTACATTTACGCTGTGTCGTTACAGAGCCAATATACACATATTTGTATTTATTTGTTTAACATAATCAGATTAACTCTCATTTTTGCAAAATGAAAATCAGTGTTTGCAGAGGCTGAATCTGTTATAAACCTGCTGAGATTCTGTGTCTGACTCCATTCCATCAGGGAACCCGAATTCCCCTTTGAATCCCACATTCCCAGGTGGGCCACACAGAAACCACACGCTGACTGGAATAGGCTCAGGGATGGTGCTCCCCCAATGGATGCAAAAGTGCATTTTTCTCTAGGAAAGAATACTTGATCTGAATATTTTGGCATGCTTTGGGAGAGAGCAGCACTGGGCTTCTGAATTCCTCTGTTTTTTCTTTTTCCTTTTGGAAAAAGAAAGTATGTCAACCATGGTAAGCAGAACAAATTTTACTCCTGGTTATTCTGCCAGCTTTAGTTCTTTCAGCAGTTTCCATTTTTCTGTCTTACAGACATGAAACTGCAAGTTGTTCCAAAAGGTCTCTTCTACTTCACAGGGACATTTCAGGGTGTAGTACCTACAATTTTTTGTTATTTTTAGAATTCTTTGAAAAGTCAGCAATTATTTTTTTTCTTGACTGACTGTATTCTGATTAATTTAAACCATAAATGATCCTGAAGAAAGAAGCCAATTAAATAGTAATGATATTAGATGAAAATTAACCACCTTTGTGACAACCCATGTTTTATTGTGTGTACTTGTTTTTATAGAAACTTTGCAGTCATGGGAAGGACAGGTTGCAAATCTTTCTGCGCCAAAACAGAATCTTCTTTCATACATTTTAGGCACTGTTGCTTTCACACAATAGAAGGCTAGATTATTATATTTTTGGAATTAGAAAAAAAACCCAAACAAACCAACAAGGGTATACTGAAGTGAAGTAAAGGGCTACTCAACATTCAACAAACTCTAAAGTGATTACTTTTCTAGATTCATGGAAAAAAATCTTTGATTCACAAGCTTGCTATCAGGGCAATTTAGTGAAACAATTTTTTTTTTTTTTTTTTTTTTTGCCCAAGTTCATTTAATTGGTCTCCATTTTCATAGTGTCTGAAAATGTTGCCAAGTCCATGAGGTGAGAATGTTGGTAGTTTTGCAGGTGGGTGTGGAGGCACAGAGACATGACTTTCTTGGTTACTTTGATGAAGAAATGTAAGTGTTCATTGAAAAGGTAAGCATCTCTTTCGTTGCTGATGCCTGTGACTAAGGTCTTGAGCCAAGGTCGTAAAAAGGACTGACAGGACATAGCTGCCAGACTTACCCAGTGACAAGCTGTCCATGTCCTACCTCTTGCCTTGTACAACTGGCATGTGGAGTGCTCCAGCCTGCTCTGCTGGTGTTGCTTGTGAACTTACTGAGTCCCCACTTGGCCCCGCAGCCACACTGACTGCTCTCGACATCCTGCCCTTCCTATCTGTCAAGACCCTAACTCATGCAGTTGTTTTTAAGAACAAACTGAATTCAACACCAGCTTTGCTATAGATATTGTTCTATTTAGGGAATAGAGCAAGTCACAAGCATAATGCTACATATCATTGAATAAACAGCATAAAGCAAAGCCAAAATCCAAAGAGGGCCATCAACAGCTCTACTGGCCCACCTTTGAACAGTAACTTAGAGATGTTATCAGGCATTTTCTTACTGCTTAGCTATGGTCTAGTAAGTGTCTACGATGCACTTGGACTTTTATTTACTTTAGCTATGTGCATTGTATGCACTAAAGCCTTTCAGTGAATCCTTTCATGGGTGACATATCCTGTTAGCTTAGTACTTGACTATTTAACTGCTTTTCTGCTCCCTCCTTTACTATATCTGCAAACCCCTAATAATTAGTCTCAGGCCCTCAGATGCAAAGGGGTTGCTTGAAACTGATTCTGTCAAGTGTTGAAACCACCGGACTGTCCTTCCTACCCTAAAAATACTTCAGTGTGCAGACAAGGACAACAATGTTGTTTTATTTAGCTTTCTAAGTAAAAGGAAAGAAAGACCAAGGAATTCTGGGCTAATATTCTTGGTAATTTTTGTGCATGTGTGCCGTGCTAAGAAATACTTTAAATTTTGTAAAATATGTAAAAATTATCAGAAGCCTATTTAAAGTTTAAATGTGAAGACACGAATAAATAAAATGAATGACTGATCTGAAAAATAGTTTTAGCAAGAAGAGTACGTAGTACGACTGGAGTCTACTAAACTTCATAGAATAAACAGAACAATTGCAAGAAAATTATAATCTGGGAACAAAATATCTAGGACTGATTCAAATTTGTACAACTAATACAGAGGGGTTATATGGAGTGTACTCATACATTTGAATTTTTTCTTCTTTTGCAGTTCTGTAACTTCAAAACTGGTTTTTTGCGGGTTATGAGCAATTTCTGAGAATCTGTCCTCTAAACTCAGTCACTTCAGTTAAACAAACCCGTATAGGCATATCCCTATTTGACTTTGACAACTGTTGCTTTTCACTCAGAAATGTCTTTGCATCCTTTGTCTGCAAGTTATCACAGCTGTCATCATTTGCAATTGAAGAGATGTAAAGGTATAGACTACCTGAGCCGACCTTACACTGCTCAGCTGCGTGCACCAGCAGCACGAAGAGGACAGTGCGGAGCTTGGCAGGGCTGCAGAGTTCAGCCGGGAAGTGAGACAAACACTCATGCCATTAGTTTGCATTGAGCCGCAGCCTGCCATTGATAGCTCCATTGGTATTTGAGCTAGCTAATTTAACGCAAACAAAATACGTCCATAGTGGGCTGCACTGTAACCTCTTTGGTGCTGAAAGATGACTGAAGCGACTTTTTATTTTTCAGGAGCAGTAGATGTAATGAGTCAGCGGCAGCAGTGCGCTCCGAATTCCCCTTGGAAAGTGTGTTGTCTTCTAAGATGCATTTTTGGGAACAGGCCTTTTCCATTTGAATACGCTTTTTTTTCTAATTTGACTGAACTGTGAAATTGTATTATTTCATTTGAAAACTTGCGGGGGGAGGACGTTAACCATCCTGGGATCCTGTGTGACCATCTGCTGAAAGTTGCTGGTGTAAGCAGTTTTTATAGATGTAGGTTATTCACGCCTGTTTACTCAAACTATGTAACAGCCCATGTTCTTAATCTTTGATTCTGTTTGCACAGTCAGCTCCATATATTTTACATTGAAATGCAACAGATTGGGAAGGATCACAGGCCCAGCAAACAGCCTTAGAGAATGCTGCCTGACTGAGCCGATTCTCTGCTGTCTGAGATATTGATTCTACTTTTACTTTAGGGACCTCACTCCATCAGTCACTGCAGCTGGGTTACAATCGTACAAAAGTAAGGACACTTGGTAAACAAGGAGATAGAAAGGGAGACTCCGAAAATGGAAATAGGGCAGTTCATTTAATTAAATATATCTTGGGAGAGACTCATTTTGAAGTTTGTGAAGAGGGGGAAAGAAGATTGGAATTGCAATGGGAATGCTCTATTGGGGTCAAGATCCTTTATTTTCTCTCTGGTGCAGCAGAGGCTGTAGATCCCAGAGTCCAACTTACAGAACACTGTTGGCTATAGTTTAGGAATGGTGTGATGAAGGCTATGGCTGTAGAAAAAGAGGACATGCTAATAACTTCCAAAATATGTTTTAAAATTATATGTAGCCTCTTAAACACATTTAAAACTTAAGTACAGTTCTTAAATTCTGGGAGTATTGAGGCAGTGTATAAGGGCAAGTTTAGAGTTTGGAGGGCTGTAAGGACATATATATTATTTATCTAAGTCTCAAGTTCTGGTAAGCAGTGCCCTGTTGGGCTGGGGTTGTGTGGAAATCGGGCAAGTTCTGTTCCTTTTCTCGTGCTTTTCTTGAGTAGAGGCAAGAGCACTGTCTCTGAACAAAACTAACTCTTCCCCATGGCAAAGGGCTGCCTGGCAGAATGTGAAATTATAACCTTCTGCAGAAAGGGACAAAGAAGGATTTTTGTTACATTTGTTCCACTAACCACTTGATTTCAAATTCAGAAAAGTATGTCTTGTTCTGTTTGCTTTTACTTTCTCTTAGTCAGTACATTTCTAAAATTTGACAAGTGTTTCCTATGGTGTCTGTCATCGCAACCAAGAAAGCTCAAGTCCCCGTACACAGAAACCTGAGTCTTGTTTACATCTTTTTAACTCTTTAACGCTTTGCTAGCAGGGTTATTTTAACAGCATTCATTTTTTACAACTCTGTGGCCATCGCAGTTGTCATAAAATATTTGTTTATCAAGAAACATGGGACTGAAGGGGATTTTCTAGGTCATTGAGTTTGTTCCCTGCTGTTGCAGGCAGCCAGGTTCTCTTTCAGAAACCAATCAAATGTTATCCCAGCATTTGAATAATTGACCTCATGATTGCCTTTGTCCTAAAAGCCGAATTCAGTTTAAGGTAAAATGTTAATTTCCTTTTTTGGGTAATAGCTATAATACCTTTATTTTGCACTACGTGGCATCAGGGAAAGATCTCTTTTCTCTGGCGTTTGTGATTGATGTACCTCCTGTTCGTTTTAATTTTCTCTACTAGATTTTACTCAGATTGACTGCTAGCAGTCTTCACTTTCCCTTGAACCTGCTTGTCTCCAGGATGCTAATCAATCCCTATTCTGATTCCTTTTCTCCTCTCCATTTACTTTTTGCGTTAATTCGGAAGTGGATATTGTTCTACCTGTAATCCTTTCCCTGCAAAACCTTCTCCCCCTTGTTTTTTTTAGTTAAAACTGGAAGTACTGATAAGACTTATTCATACTGTCATATGTTGCATCATTTACAAGATATGGAATGTAGCCTTTTAAATACATTATTGTCATCTAAGAGCAGGTAGTAAGTACCCTGTGTACATACCTATAAACATGTGTGTTACTACTGCATTATTATTTTGTCAAAGAAGTAGGCCATTTTATGACCATGCTTATATGAACTCCACAGTAGAGATGCAATAGCCACTAAATGTGATTCAGACTCAAGAAATCAAGTCAGATTACGGTTGAAGTCTTCATTTTGAAAATATCAAAATTCACAGTAGAAAATACATGGCATTTCTGGCTCTGGGAATTATTTCTTAATAAAAAAATGGTGCCTGGCTATCCCAGAAAATAAAGCAGTGTAAGCTTCCCCTCTGCAGTGTCTGTTTTGAAACAAGGTGTGTTAAAGGAAGCGTCTTCCCCAGGAGTGATGCTCCTTGTTCCACAAAGTTAGGGAGGATTGTTTCCTGCATCCTTCTGAGTGCAAGAAGAGGCTTTGGTTCCACTCCTGAAATGTTGCAGATGAGCTTGTATGAAGCTGAAAGCAGTTGATGTTTATACAAAGAAATGGTGTGTGAGGCAGAACATTTCATTGGGTATGCTACGAGCCTGTGGTTGTCGGTACGATTATGGTGTTGTAAAACCTGTATTTTGGATGGTGTTTTTTGTTGGGTTTTTTTTGTTTGTTTGTTTGTTTGTTTGTTTTCTCAATACTGCTCTGAACTAGCAAGCATAGTGCTCTGGAGCAGGAGCTCGAAGATGACTGCAGTGAAAGTACATTTCTTTCATGGAAAGAAATCACAACAAATTTCTTCAAACCCATCACCTATATTTGAGCAGGGCTAGCAACATAGACAGATGTGTTAGGAAGGGTTTGGTTTTCTTAATGGGTATCTCAAACCATCCCAGGTTCAGTAAGACAATTCTAATTTGGCAAGACTCCCTGCGGAACCTCTCCACACCCTGCAGGTTTCCACCAAGATCCTCAAAAGCAATTCAGGTTGCCAAGCAGAGCTGACTCCAAAGGAAGATGATAAATTTACAGCTGTGTAGTACTTTCACTTCCCTCTTTGCTTCTTTTTTGTGACATTTTAAATTGAAATTTGACATATTTTTCCCATGTATGACTTGCAGACGCAAGAAATCAGAATATGGCTGTTGACCCTCCATTTTAGCCTTCCCGTTTCAAACGTGTTTGGCTTGAGAACGGGTATGAGAGTCAAACCCTAGTATTTTTATTCAGAAAAAGATGTCCATTGACTTCAGTAGTGTTTCTCACACGGCAGATTGAAATGATCAAAACCTGAGAGTTTAGCCAGTGTGCAGTTATGTAATTCTGTTTTGTAAGTGCCACATGTATGTTTAATGTACCCCTTGGTACATTGCATAAGGGGACGCCATGGCTAAAAAAAGATAAAGCGGCTCTCACTAAGAGATCCTCTTGCCTCAGTGAGGAACTGAGTTCCTGTAAATATCTGTAAATACACTTCGCTCCCAGCCTGAGATTTTTTGCTGTGAATGCCTACCAAGTTTTACATACTTCAGTGTGAATATAAATATGTTCCCTAGCCGCCTGCAGTCTCTGCCAAAAGTTTAATGTATTTCAAAGGAATTTTCTTCATTAGCTTCTACTTTCTTTTTTCTTTTTTTTTTTTCAAAAATAGTCCTTATGCTGCAGTTAGTTTTGACAAATTTCTTTGTATTCACGTTCAAGAATCTGTGAAACTTGTGTACTAAGGTGCAGTCATTTACAAAGGAGAGAACAGCAGTATCTTCAGCATGTCAGTGTTGAAAATGAAGTTTGGTTTCCTATTACTAGGCTATGAATCATGTGTAATCTTTCAGATTTTAATTCTCTCTGATAGGAGTGGGATGAGGGTAGGTGGGTGGTTTTGAAAAGAAGATATGTAAGTGCCTCATTTGATACAATTTAGGGTCTGTGGTTTGAAGCGCTTTGGGAAGAAGTTATCTGAAATTATTATGAGCCCATACTTTGCTCTTATGCTCTATAACAATTTTGATACAAAAAGTTATTAGATTGCCGCAGCCATTGTGAAATATTCTAAATGAAGCTACACCAGCTGCATTCTCCCAGGGCTGATTATTTTCTTTGGATAAAGGGCATGTTGCGCAGTTGCTTGGATATGACTTGTCATTCATATATGCCACATGCCCCTCACAAATAATTACGATGAATTGTGTCTTCTGTAGAACTGTAATACACCAGGGCCTAGGGAAATAAGAGATTTCATTTCTTGAAGTTCACAATGAATATGTTGAGAGCTGTGAAGAGTGCCTTATTGCTCCAGGCAGGTAACTTAAATGTCAGATGATAGAAAGTTAGAGGAAATCAGACCATTTTCTATTATATCTATTTGTGCTCTGGAAAAGCATTTGGGCAAAGAGAAGATAAAATGGGGATTATTTTAGACAAATCAAATTATTCTAAATTTACTCCAAGACCTGAATAACACTGTGTTCCATTCCAAACCAATTGTCCTCAAAATGAGAGTTTAAATAGCCTGTTGACTGGTGTCAGTGCCTGTAATATACATAGGTCTATCTTGCTCTAATAAGGCCTATGTAGTGGTGAGGAATCTTTGTGTTGCTGTTTTCTTCCTTTAGCAGGTGCTGATCACCATATGTATCCTTATGTTCTCAGAGGTAACCCTGAGAAAACATTGTGTGTAAATACATTGCTTTTTCAAAATTAGTTACTGTTTGCAAAATCTGCAACCTTTCATAAAAGAGATTTCTATTGATCTAATATAAACGTTAGATCAGCTCCTTTGCTTCTGCAAAAAGGTGCTGCAATTCCACACACTAATACTCATTCACAGCATTTTTCCATTTAAACACCCACCATGAACAGCCATTCATACCACCCCCCTAAGCTGCAACCATGCACCTCTCACATCATTAGCCTGCATGTATACATTTCTCCCACATTCCTAAATTTATTGTGGTAGCCCAGTGTCATGGTTTAACCCCAGCTGACAATTTAACAGCACACAGCTTCTTACTCACTCCCCCTCAGCGGGATGGGGAAAGAGAATCAGGAGGGTAAAAGTGAGAAAACTCTTGTGCCGAGATATAAACGGTTTAATAATTTAAATGAAATGAAAATGATGATGATGATAATAATAAAAATAATAATAAAAATTGTAATGAAAAGAAAAATAATAAGAAGAGAGAAGTAAAATTCAAGAAAGACAAGTGATGCAAATAGAAACAATTGCTCACTGTCCACCACCGATGCCCAGACAGTCCCCGAGCAGCGGCACCCCGGCCAGCTTCCTGCCTATTTTTATTGCTGAGCATGGTGTCATATGGTTCGGAATATCCCTTTAGTGACTTGGGGGCAGCTGTCCCAGCTGTGTTCGCTGGTGGACAGGAGGAGGAGCAGAAAAGGCCTTGACTCTGTCAGAACTGCTCAGCAATAACGAAAACATCCCTGTATTATCAACAGTGTTTACAGCACAAATCCAAAACATAGCCCCACACCAGCTACTATGAAGAAAATTAACTCTATCCCAGACAAAACCAGCATACCCAGTGATCCCCAGGTATTGCTATTTGTAGTTTTCATGGGAAAGTATCAGAATTACCTGAGATTCAGTAGTTTTGTGTACTGTTATCAGCCTTGCTACTGGCCAGTTGTATGTCTGTTGCCCAGCTAACTCCACCACAAATTCCTCATATTCCCCTCACTCCCCATTCCAATAGAGGCAATGCTGTCTACAAATCATTTTAAGTGTGCTTTGAGTGAGGCAATGCTGTCTACAGCTCATTTGTAAGGGTGCTCAGAATCACTGACTCAAAGTGCTAAAAGATGAAATGATTGTTATTATTTTCTCCTTCGGTGACTTCAGAGATTCCATTAATGTCAAAATTTAGAGAAATGTAGATTTCAAGGCATATAGGAAGGTCATGCAGATAAGTAGTTCAATGTGCAAAGGTAAACGGAGAAGAATTATATCTGTGAGGATATACTGGAAGAATATAAGTAGGTTGACTTAGTAATATAGAAGGTTAGTTGGCTTCTGTGATTCAGTGATGTAAAGAAGTTTGAGTAGATAAATTTTGGCACACACTAAAAGTTTTGTGCAGTGATATTGGCAGTTTAGAGACATTGCTATGAACAAAAGTACTATACCCATCAGCAACATGGGAAGAAGGCATGGATGCTTGTAGATTCTCTATTAACTCTGAGATTAGAACATGCCATGACCTACCTCTGCTAATTTATTTGAAGAAAGAACATTTATGAGTTGGAGTTAGGGGGGCTCTTTAGTAAGATGAAAAGACTGTGTTACTGTATTAAAATCTACATTCTGGGCTTACATCTAGGATTAGTATTTAATTGTGAAGAGAAATCTATTGCTTAAGTATTTCAGTATCTAAAATGATTGGGAAGCCATTGGTACTGACAATGTTTAGATGAGAAGAATACTTAATTTACTGGGAGTTATACATTATGAGGGAGCTGAATATGTGCTTCCAGTCAACTTCAAAAAGAAGCTGTTCTTAGAATGACAGCTATATGACACTAGTATGCCTATTTAGTCATATCTTCAAATTATCTTGACCTAAATAAATTCCACAGCCATTTTATCACTCAGTCACAGGCAGTGTTTTAAAGGAAATTGATAATTTCTGACAGTGAGAGTTGTAACTTAGAAGCAAGTTGTAGCTTATAAGCAAGCTGCCAAACCTCTTTCAAAACAATTTTAGTCAATGACATCATATCTTGTCTTTGTTTTATTTTTCAGATCAAAGGCAAGAAAATAACATTTAGAAGCTGAGATGAATATGCAGCATCACACTAACCCTGAGTAGCTGAAAGCACTGGAACTTCCAATGATGACATTATGCTGTGTAAAACATGTTTAATTTAGTAACTCATTTAGTTACTTCTGTAATACATCTGTGCATTCTTCTTTAAAGGTTATAGCTATGCTCTGGATAATGTTTGTGGGGATAAGTATTATCTTTTAGCACATGCAGATTATAAAGTTTGGGAGAAAAAAAGTTATCTTTCAGTTGTATAATCCTTTCTTCTGGTCTGAAACAGAAGTGACACGTTAACACTATGATATTTACTTTGATGTCATGCAGGTAATTTCAGAGGAAAGCGGGTTTGATACTAATGGAATAAATACTCCCTGGGTTTGTATGCAAGGAGGGTTCAGTTTGTCTTTTGCTATAAATATTAATAGCTATAGAGAATCAGTAGCCATCAGTTTTTCTTGGATGTTTTAGCAGTGTTATTTTGAATAATGCCATATATTAATTTATGTTTAGCCAGGGCTGATGTTACCCCATCCATTCAGGAATCCAGGAGAAGACAGATGCTCTGACTCAGTTCACAGCCAAAGGAATAGAGTGTTAAACAAAATTACTATTTTTTATGATGTTTATACATAGTTTATTATTATCTCCTAGTCTGTGAAGATGGCCCTCAGGTAGGACACTCGGGTAAAAAGTAATTTGTTGGTTCAAAAAGATGCTTTTAATTTTCTTCCGAGAAGTTCAGGGTAGGATTCTCATGTTGCAGGTTGTTCTATCAGTCATGGAAGGTGTTTTCCAATAGATATCCTGAGTGGCTGGAAATATTTTAATATTAGTCTCTTGGCTTTGATCCAACCAAGATGATATAAAAGCAGTTAGAAGAGAGATGCAAAGACAGAATGAAACCATTTGGCTTCATTTCAGGCTATTAAATATTTGGCTTCATGCCAAATAGCTTCTTAATTTCACATAGGCTAATATACTTCATCTCCACTAAAAGAGTGAAAGGGAGAAAGGGAAAATGACGGTAAGATCATCTCTTTTTGTTTCCTTTTTCAACATACCTATTTTTAGTCAATCTGGGGTTAAAAATAATAAAAGTGGGGTTTTTTCCCCTTTTCTAATAAAAGGACATTGGTTGTCGAGTCACCAGAGAAGTTTTGGGTACTCAGATTCCCCGGCTAACATGGCCTGACAAGCAATGAACTCAGTGATGTTCAGAGCCAAATGTTAGCCTCCATGGTTTGTAACCCTGCCTCCTACGTTTTGGTGAGCAGAACAGAAAGCACGAGCTGCACAGTGCATATCACAATGAAGCAGTCTTAAACAGGTCAGTTTTCCTTTGGGGCAATCATGAAAATCCTTCCATTGTGTTTGTGAGGGAGTGTGGGTTTGAATCACAAACCTACAACCTTTGAGATATAAGTTTGGGGCTTGAATAAATTCAGATTCTTTAAGCACAACTTGTTCATAACTGTAAAGTTTCACTTTGCACCCAAACCATGTAGAACTGTGAGTTGTGCATGATTAGGATGCAGCAATAGGAAGGAACTATGACTCATTTGCTCCAGTTCTATGAGTCTTTGAAGATTATAGATGTGAGGCTTTTGTTGGCTATGATGTGCTTTATATAGTTTCCGGGTCTGTTGCAAACTGTCCATGTGACTAAAGTATCCATGAAAAGGCATAGTTTGAGATCAGTAACTTTTCTTAAAGACAAAGACTTGAGTTAGCTCTAGCTACATATATGCATGCGATGTCATACCTAAAGAAGTAAGGTAATCAGATCTATGAAGAAGATCCTATTCAAGGGGACAAATTCTCCCTGGAAGCACTTGTCTCTTTTCATTGACTGGGACTAGGTGCCTTAAGTCCAATTGGATATCTTCGATGCTGCACACACTTGCAAATTATTTTCAATCAGCTCATCAGGAGGAAGTATCAGTTGTCAATAACCATTAAAGGCAGACAATTGCTGCTGAATCATTGCTGTCTTATGGAGGATCTTGCACGATGGGTCAGGGAAGTATTTGTGCACATGCTGTGACCTGCCTTTGGCATAGGAAGACTCTAGTTTGTTTATCATGATTTGTGAATCTTTGCTGTAGGTTTTCCTATTACCTTACATTATTACTGACCTCTGAGCACTAAATAGAAACCAGTGTTATTTCTGTTTGCACGGTAGCTAAATTTTTCTAAAAATAAAAGAAAGCATCTTGAGGTAAATAAGGGAAACCTTTTGGAAGATATCAGTGATTAAGAGAAAAACCATGCAAAAATAAAATTCATTGGAGAGGCTTTAAATTAATGTTTGAATGGGAAGAACAGCGAAAAATGGGACCATACCCATTGTTTTCTTCCCCCAATAATTATGTAGACACAAGCAATTTTTCTATTTTCAGTTCCAAAATTATATGATCTCAGAGCTTTGGACAACTCTACACAGGTTAGTAAATGTCTCTTGCTGCTGAAAATGTATTCAGTACAAGGAATGACCATGGAAGAGTTCATTGCAGACATTAATTCCAGAAAGAGACTGTGAAGTTGATGTTATTAAACATTTTCATGATTGACGGAAGAATACTTTGAAAACCTTATCAGCTTTAACCATTTGATTTTGACTTTATCTGCAAAACCAGATTTGGGCAGCAAAACAGAGCAATTGTTTGAGAACTGTCAATTTGCGAACCTGTTAAATGTGAGAATATTTTTTTCAGGGCTGGCTGCAGCTGCAGTGAGAAATTGCACAATTGCGTGCCAGTTGTTATGGGGTGCTGATGGGAGGCTGAATTCTTGCAGTTTCCCAGGTCCCATTCAGAGCAATATGGAATGTTTCCTTACCTTTCACTTATGACACCGCCTCTACCAGATGGTCTATTTTCAGTTAGAAACTGAAGATGTGATTTAAGGTCCACTGCCATTAGGGGAGAGACTTCTATTAACTTGGTGTGGGGAACCTTACTTCATGTCATTGAGGACCATCATACCCTGACATGTCAAAGAATTCATTCTGTATAACTCAAACAGAGGAGAAGGGTCATACTCTAGGGGTGAAATGCTATTTGGTGAACCAGCACAAAGCACGTGCATGATAACATTATGTAGTGAAGCACAGAGCTACCATGGTTATGAACTCAGTATAAGAACTCCTATACACAAGGATAGAAAAATATAAGGATCAGCAGATGTGCTGTGCTTACGATTTGCATAGGAATTGCAACTTAATAGAACTAGGAAAAAAAATCTGCATTTAGTGTATAGTTATTATAGGTGGATTCTATTTGGGACAGTTTTTCATTTGTATACTGCCTATTACTGCATTTATTTATAGCTGTATTTTAGCATACTGCTAAAACCCTCTATAATGTATATATAGTATTAGAGGAGAGTTTTTTTTAGGAAAAGGATAAAGCTAGTTACACATTTTCAGTGCTTCTGAGCATTCTGTTTATTGTAGAGTCGGAGGACACAGACGGGGACATGTTTTAGTGATGGACTTGGCAGTGCTAGGTTAATGGTTGGACTTGATGGTCTCAAAGGCCTTTTCCAACCTAAATGATTCCATGATTCTATGACACACAAAGTGTCCATTCTGCTGTTGTCAAGGAGTTCATGTTTTCTCTCCTCTATTTTTTCTCTTTTTTTTTTTTCATTTCATGTAGTTACCTCAAGGGTAGTAAAGACAGTAGTAGACAGTTGGCAACCACCAAAGAAATAATGAAGCATTTCATTTAGCGGCTGTAGAGCTGTTCAGAATGACACTTCAAGGCTAAGAATAGCACAGAGAATTTAAACGACAGTGCAGTGTTGGATTTTTCTGCTACTTCTACAGTGTGAAGCCTTTTTTTCCCTGTCTTAGGAAGATAACATTATTATTGTGAATATATAGGCAGCTGGAAAGCAGTTATATACAAACTCAAGAAGATGTTATTTGGGGACAAGGAAGAATAAAGGCCCCAGGAATCAGAAAGACAACGTACCTCTGTCATTATTTTGGGTCACTGAAGATTACACCTGAAAAGGATAATCTCAGAGAGGTATTTCTAGGATCACATACAGAGAAATAGGACAAGAGATTATTTAACAGATCAACACAAAATTTTTTGGTCAGGGTAGCTGGTGCCAAATACTCCGTTTACTTGGCAATAAATTGCTTTTTATCTAGCTTAATCTCTTTGCTAAAAAACTGTCATAATAAATCCATACTCAAGAAGAAAAAAAAATAATGAAATGTTCCTTTCTGGATTAAAGCATGCAAGCTGATTAAAAATAGCATCTTTTCACAGACTCTGGAGTCCAGAGAACAGGTAACCAGAGGAGAGTGCTACCTGCCAACTGCCAGCGCTTTTTCTAATGCCAGAAATTTCCCTAGGACTTTGTAGGTACTGTTGTTTCAGTAAGATGGGAATTCAGCTAACTAACATGCCAGTACATTTCAACAATAGTTCTTTTCCCGTAGGCAGAGCAGCAGTCTTTTTTTTTTAAAAAAAAAAGGTACATTTGGGCACAAACAGATTCTTTGATTTAAGAATTAATGTCTTTGGCTCCATGAAAGGCATTTCAAGAAAAGTAATTTCTCATCCGAAATGGCATTGATGTTGCCTCTGGAAATATTTTGCAATGGGGTTGCAGTTAAGAGTAATTCCTAGGTTTTAGGTTTGGCCAATGTATCATAAAAGACGACAGCCTCAGAAATCTGCCTTTGAAATTTGGCATAATAGGCTCATGGGGTTCTAATATTTTTTATGCTCAAAATTCCTATAGAGTTACTCAAAATGCTGTAGAACAGTCTGTGACTGTATATGAAAAATTATATTCTCATTTATATTTTGATATGTACATAAATAGTTAAAGGATGTGACGCTGTGCAAACCAGGCTAATATGGAATAAATAAATATTCAGCAAATTTAACAAATAGTGTTCTATAGATTCAGTAGGTGTTCTGCTGTTTTACTTATTTAATATGTGTGCAAGACTTTTCCTTGAAACCAGTAGCCAGATCTGTCCCAAATGTGCCTGAAATCAAAGTGTAAGGTGTCTTCCACTGTAAGCAAGAAATCTTAGCTTTTTTCCATACAGTCTTTCCCAAAAGGTGAAAATTGGTGTGCAGAAAAAAGCCAAAACTTTACTTAAATTTAAAGCTCAGTAGCTTCACGAGCATCCCCACTTCCAGCAGCTGATATATTCTTAACGAAAAGAATTTCAGTGGGATATTTCTGTCATTAGTGCTTTTGTCCTGGTGAACAAAAAAGTGAATTGTATAGTGGCTCTCTGTGTGGTTTGATAACACATGAATGTGTGAGGTCATGTTCTGCCACCTTTATAGTCAACAGCTGACCTTGCAGGTGTTTATTTGCTCTCTGAAGGTGATTTAGGACCTGCACTGCAACACCAACACTGCTGGTTTTAAAACAGCAAATTAAATTATTACTTTATTATGTATGTGTAAATAATCACTCACTAGATAGTCTGTCCAAGAAAGTTGTACTTCAGGCACGTCAGGTATTTCAAATAAAGATAGCTGCTATGTGAAAATTCCTACAAACTGCTAGTTTTTGAAGCAGTTTTAGGAGAGTCATAGTTGTACGGAAGATTCAGAGATAAGTTTTATAATTTGCAAGTTTCAAATGCCTGGGAAATCTTGAACTCCAAAGGAGATTTTCATCTCCCTATGGCACGCACAGATAGAACTGTGATTCTCACTGAATATTTGTTGTGCTGCTTTCATTTTATCCGGAAGGGTGTGGATGGGTAGCAAAACAATGTTCCAAAATTAAAAGATCAGAAGACCTTAAGCTGACCTCTTAAATCCAGATAATAACAAAGCAAGACTGAGGGCCTACCCTCATGGACTCAGAAAATGCAGCGCCAAATAATCTTGTACAGTACAGTGAAGCCAAAATATTGAACCTTATTTTAGGTCTGCTCTGACAGATGCACTGAAGCCTTAGACTCAGGAGCTGCACGTGCTTTTCTGCTCATGAATAATATTCAGCTCAAGCTTGGAAAAAAAAAAAGAAATCCTGCGTGTCCACAAGCGGAGCTCCCCTTGCTGCAGGGTGCCGGAGGCTGCGGGCATGGGGAGTGCAGGCTCTCGTACGGTGGGGGTAGGAGATGCACTGGGCATCGCCCTTTGGGGTTTCGCTTTCCTCGTTTGGGAAAGGATGTCAGGAATTAGATACAATGGAGTAGCGATGGAGTAGAAATGGCAGTCCAAGAAAGACCTGTGCTTTGCTGGTGAAGGCTGACAAAAGAACCATGCACCTCTTCTGGCATTCGTTGTCTACAGCAAGCCTGGGTAAAGTCCCGTCACTTGAAGTGACTGGGTCTGCATCAGCTGTGAATCTTGATGCAAGATTATGCTCAGTGAAGTAGAAAACAGGAGCCTATGTTAGACCTAGGGCTAAAGATCTGTGGGGATTTAATTCCACTTCCCTTAAGCCAAAGACCCAGCCCTGGGACTGGGTATCATGGTACAGAGCTGAGAGGTTTAAGGCTACTCTTGGCAGCACTGTAGGAGCTAGAAATTCCTCTGTGGGACTGAGATATTCTGATGGGTGGCTGTGGCCATTTTCTGAATTGTGGGGTATGTTCTGAGGAACAGCTCTCATTACCTAAATCCACTCTCATCTCTCTCAGATAGAGAGAAGAGTGAGATGCTGCTGGACCAGGTTTATCTGCAGAAAACTCCGAGTGCCGTCTCTTTATTGTTTTCCTTTGAGGATAGTTGACTCGTGATAAGTCCTTATAGGAAAGTGTTAACTGCAAAAGCGTGTTTATACTGATATAAATGTGTCTGTTTAGGGTTGTAATGAGGGAAATATTCCTACTCAAAAAATCTCTTACGTTAGGAAGTTTGTATTCTGACAAGGTGCTGCCTGTATAAGGATAAAAGTACAATGGAAGTGCTTGGCTACTCCTCTATAATTTATGCAGTATGCAGACTGCTTTTATTGTAAAATATTACTTTTCTTCCTATAATAAAATGGCTTAAAAGAAGTCAAGTCAGCAAAAACCCCAGAAGTGCTGCAAATGAACTGTTTCGTCTTTTGCATTGTCAGTCCAAGTAGAATTTTCTGCTCTACAATTTGTAATTGGGTTGCTGTTTATTTAGTTCCAGGTTTTTTTCCCTTTGGAGTGAAGAAGAACAATAATGTATTGATCTTAGTTTGAAATAGAGAAAAGAACATAAACACTCTGAAAATTCTAAGTAATGAAATAGGGATTAGTAAGTAAAAAAAAGCATACATGTTTAGAAATCAGATGTCCGAAATTAGTTTAGGATTTCATATTGCAATTAAAAAATTGTCACAAGGACAGATGACAAATATAGCATGGAGGGCTCCAGTACATCTTCCGTGCAATTAAATCGAAATGCTGCAATTACTTCAGGATACTTTGGTACTAGAAATTTATCAAGAAGCTTGTTGGGACAGAGCAAAAGAAAGGTCTGCATTCCTTTCAGAGAGAAGATGGGTGCTAATGTCTGGTGGGATTTTTATCCAGAGACGCTTGCAGTCATCAGCCTTGTCAGGATTTTTTTTTTTTTATCTGACTAGCAGGAACTGTGACTAACAGTGTGTACAGTTACTAACAACATTGTGATGGCAGAACTAGGTGCTGTCAGTATTATCTCTTATAATACAGATATTTCTTAAGCTGTGGGTGCAGTGGGTGGTGTGTGATCTGTGAAGGATGAGAAGAACTGAAAGGGATGTAGATTTTTTTTCAACGGAGGCAGAGACAACTCCTCCCAGACCTTCCACGCTGCCTCCGAGACAGTTTTCCTCAGCTTTTTGGCACAGCCTTGTCCAGGCAGCAGAACCATTTGCACCATGAAGAACTGAAAGGGCTTTGCATTATCATAGTGGTTTTTGGATGCAAAAATCACTGCCACTTTGTCTGGATACAGCACACAGCCTGTCAAAGGTGGACCCAGATAAGGTGAACTGATGAGAAGCTGGGAGCTCAGCTGTTCCCATCCCCATCTGAAATTCCAGGAATGTTATATCAGGATTACAAGCTTCAGATTCTGATGCACCTTGCTTGAGAGGGCAGCAGCTATAAGGAACATTGCAGAATTTGATAAGTATATGAAAGAATACATTGAGTACAGATGATGTACATCTTTATCTTTTCACGTTCTTGTGAAAGGATAACTTGCAATGCTGGGAGATTTCGGGCCTAGGGCATTACATAAAATAGTTGACAACGAATGTTAATACTTGTCTTTTCTGCTTTGGTCAGTTGTCCTTAAAGTAACTCCTGCAGACTCCATCTGGCCATCCTTATGTGACATTGAAAAAGTCAGCACTATAAACTTCATCTGACTGTTAATTTATTGCGTTTTTTTTTTTTCCTGTCTAGGCAGATGGAATAGTAAGAAAGTTTCCTGTGCTGCCAAAAAACAAGAGAGATGATGCTACCAAGTTCAGGTGCTTTCCTCTTTTCCATTTATCCTGCATTGCAATGCTATTATGGAGGGAAGGGTAAATGTGCATTTTCTCTGCTGAAGTTCCCCTGCATGTAGAAGAATGAGGGCAAATATAAAAAAAGGTGAGGTTGTTTTGTCAAGAGGGATGTATTAACAGGACTTTCATATATAAGATGTGAAGGTATTTGTTCTGGTCATCTTGTTGCTTGTGAGCCTTCAGATGAACAAATACGTTAGAGATAGATCTCAACATGCTTGTTCCTTCCTTCTTGTAGGAAGGTGGGTTTAATAATCAGTTCGACATTCCCTTCAATTCTGCCCTTTCTATGATGTTTAGCTTGCATTTGGTATCTCTACCTAGTTTGTTTAACTGGGAGGGCATTTTATTTATGGTAGGATAATCCTTTATTGCTTATGATTTTTTGAGGTGGGAAGGCAGCTATCTGCCATAATGTATATTGCTGCATATCTCAGAAAACAGCCATTACGTTATCACAAGCTCAAGCGCTGACTGTTAGTTGCAAAGATGAAAGCCATGGACTGAAGAAGCCTGTGCAGGACACACAAGGAGTTAAACACGCATGCTAGTAGATGCATGCTGGCCACACATGGAAAGAATGGTAGACTTTTAAAAGTTTGGATTTTGTATAAAGCCTCAACCTTGCTATCATAAACCTAAGGCAAAAATAATTTAAGATTTTTGTGAAAGAACTAACTTTTTAGCATTTTATGATGAATTAGGTACTTCCAAATTTAGGTATGTCCATGTATATCAACTCTCATCTCTGTTCCATGTCTCTTTATGGGACTGCTATAGAAAGAAAACCAACATAACCAGCTCCCTAGCTATGCCCGTCGTATCCCAAAAAAGAATGGAGTAGTGGTGGCAAAGATAAGTCTTCAGAAACTACATGTGTTCAGGAAATCATAGTAGCTGCCACTGCTTCTTGACAACCAGTGTAGTCAGTTGCAGCTTAGAGGAGCCATGACTTAATATCAAACAAGTCTCCAGAAAGTGCATTTCTGTAAAGCTAGTTTAATGTAACACAAAATATTTGCGATTTGATTTGACTAATGAGAGCCATTTGTTTTTTTCTTTATGGCCTTGATAGTAATTATATTATGCTATATTCAATCTAACATTACATTTGCAGTCAAACTCTGTAATTAAAAAAATGCCCTCATTGCCTGGTTGATGACATAACCACCCCCTTTTTTTAAGGAGAGTGTTTCTCAACATTTTTTCAGTCCACGTGGACTAGTACCATATAATTTCCTAATGATACTAGCTAACCTTTCGTTTGATTTTTAGTAATCATTCCTACCACAACTATATTGGAATTGATATCTCTATTCCAATGGAAATTCCAGACCTTCTCCTGGCATTACATTCTCTGTTTATATTGGAACATTTGTATGTTACCTGACTTTTTCTTCTTTGAATCCTGTTCTTAGTAAACGTGGAGACCAACACATCTGCATTATTGCAATGTCTTCTTTCAAACATCTTATCTCTTATCACTGAAAACAATTATTCTAGTATTTTCTTATATGTCTTGTTTTCTTGACAACATCAGAACTGTCTCTATACCTTTCATGAAATATGTGGCCTAGGGCTGGACAATCAGCTGCCTTATCACTGTTGGAAGGGTTGCTTTATCCATTCTGTATATAGCACTCTTGTTTATAAACTTTAGTATTCTTTTCTTTTTTTTTTTTTGCAAGAGGATGACAACACTGATTCACATTTAGCTTTGATCTATTAGAATATTTTTTTGCCCCAGAACTGCTGTTTCTTCATTCACTTTCAGTCTTCTGGTAGTGATGGCTGCTTCTGCTGAAATATCATCTCTGTCATTTGACCCAACCAAACTGAATCCTTTAACTTTTCCTGCCTATTTCTACAGTTTGTCACATTCTTTTAAAATTCTTAAGATTGTAGCCTCCAAAGCATTTGTAATCTTTCCCTGCTTGTTGTCATCGAAGAGTTTAACAAAGGTATTCTTTGCTTTATCATCAGTGCCTTTGATAAAAATATTTAAGGGCCAAGAAAGCCCACAACAGAACATAAAATTTCACAACAAATTATTTGTAGCTCATCTTTATTGACACTTTCCACTGTGTTTACCAAAATATTGCATTAGTTTCATTTATACTATGCTCACACAGTTTACTTATAAGAATATCAGGTCATACAGTGTCAAATTTCTGACTAAAGCCACAAGCTCTATTTCCCCACTATAAAAAATAATATTAAAGTGGGTTGACGTGACTTGCTTAGCTGTTAATGCCATTTTGTAAGTACCTAGAAATAATATAAATACTTTGTTGCATGATCTTTTCCTGTATTTTTTCCTGGGAACTCAGCTACAGATCACTGAATCTAAAATTCCTATTTTCTTGCTAAAATACAAGAATTATTTTTTGTGTCCCCCCTCCCCCCTTTTTTCCCCCTCCTGATGCTACTGGATTTGATAGTGTAATGCAGGTGTCATCTTCTGAAATTTCTGAGCCATCCTTACACAAGCATTCAGAAGAGATGACCAAAATGGTCCTGCCTGGCCTTGAAACATAGTGATCTGGGATATACGTACTTGACATCACCCCTGTTCACTCCAGACTGAAACACTGTTTGGCTCCAGATAAGATTAAGGCTGTCTCCAGTGGTTGTTCATCTTATAAAGTTTTCAAAGCAGCCAGTGAAGATCCTTCTGTATTCCCAGTTGACCGGTCCCAGTACTTAACTATAATTCCAGATGGATATTTTTCCTAATGTGTTATCCAGATCTCTATTATTTGAAATTAAGTGTTTGCTCCTTGCCTGATCTTTGATTGGTGTGTGAGACAACTGAACTCTTTATTTCACTTTCCTTCCTATTTGAACCCTGTTGTTGTGCTCCTTCGTAGTCTTTTCTAAATTGGTGAAACCTGAGTCCCTCTTTACACATCCTGTACCTTAAGCCTCTGAATTGTTGCTGATCTTTTTTTACATCCTCTTCAGCTGTTCTAGTAGATGGTGCCCAAAGCTGAATGAAGTATTCCAGCTGAAATTTCCAATGCTGTCTGTAAGCAGTATGAAAGGTAAAAAAATTTCTGTATTATGCACTGTATTCCTTTTACTACATTGTAGACCAACAGTTCTTTGGAACTGGACTGTAGGCTTGCATACATTTTAAAAATACATTCCAAAGTTTTCCCTCAGCCCTGTTTTATTTGTTGATGTTAAGAGTTCATTTCAGTGACAAAGTGTAATTCCACAAAATTGTGCTACTCCAAGGAAGGCAAAAACTCCTCATCAAACTTGTTCAGTTCAAAAGAATGAAAACAGAAAAAGCAAGCAATAACAAAAAAAAAATCCTAATTATAAGCTCTGCAAAGACAACTTGGCTAAACTGAATTTGTTTTTCCCCTGTGTACTAACACAAGGTCCAGCTGGCTCATGGCTCTTCAGAATTTAATTTGCTGCACCTAACGTGAAGGGAAATTCTCTATGTGGGTGATTTGGCTTCTCCAACACTGCAAGCAGAACCTTAGTCCCCTACAGGAATTAAACATAAATGCTTTCTAGTTTGTATTCTGGATTACAAGATGTCCCTCCCCTCTGGATGACAAGTTTCACCTTGGTTTCACAGATAGCAGACAGAGCAATGCTTCCTGATGTTGGATAAAAAAGACGAATGCATAAGGTGGAGGCAAACACGAAGTAGTGTTGGATACACAGGCAGCAGAGGTTAGCTGCTCATTCCAGGGATGTTCCTACAGCCAACATTAGAGTGCTTTTATAGGCAGTGACCCGCTTCCTCCATGCCTAAAGCTAGCCCTGTTTCAAATGAAGTCAGTGGGAATTCTGCTCAGTGCTTCCACATGAGCTCTGTGCTGAAGCTTAGTCATTTGCGTGATGCTCCAAACCTATCCATCCTGGTCTGAGCCATGACTCTGTCTTGCTAGCTCCTCTGAAAGAATTGCAATTTGCAGGACTTTAGCTACAGGCAAAAAAAGATGTAAATTTATACATAATTTTTTAATCAATAGCTGGAAGTCTCCTAGCCTATGATTTGTGATCCTTTTTGACATCTCGCTGTCTTTGTGGGAAGACAAGCGATTTGACAGTCCATGATAAGATGTCTGGTACATAAGATTCCAGAAGGTAATTAGCAGGACTGTTTCTGATTTAACACGTGAAGCTGGCACTGACACAGGGGCAATGCTAAAGTTCAGATAATAGCCTCAGCAGTCCTGGCCAGCTGTGCCAGGTGTGAAGTGTGGAGTCCCCAAAGTGAGAGAACTTAATTTCTAACTTCAGCAGCACTAACAAATAAGAAACACAAGACACAGGCTCACAGGGGGAATTTAGTCACTTTGACCCCTGGGCCGCACTAAGCACAGACTTTCTGTAAGGGGGATGCTGTCCTTGGGGACCGTGTTTCACAGATATGTTTGGAGTATGTGGCAAGGGAATGGGGGAGGTCATGGTGCTGTTGCACCATGATACCCATCCTACCCAGGTTTTAACAAGAGGTTTTCAACAATTCTAAGCTGCAAATAATATGGTACATTTATAGAGAGGTTATGCAGGAAGTGGCAACCTATACCACAGGCACCCTGGTCATGTTGAAGGGTGGTCTGCCAGCAGCGGTCCCTGCTTAGCAAGCATCTGTGAACACAGGAGTCTGTAGTCACTTCTGTCCCTGCTGTGTCGTACAGAGCTGTTTTCCTCTAGTGTGGTGACCTTTCTCCCACCACCACCACTGATACATGTGAGAGGCTTTGGATATTTTGCCCTGTGACAGGATTTGGTTTGCCTCTGCAGCTCTGATGACTGATGTTTGAAATCCATCTGGGCCAGTATCAGACCCTTATGATGTTTTGAGCGTAACAGAAGAGCTCAGCATCCCCCTCCAAAAATTCAAACCTGCTCTTTGCCCTCAGAGACAACTGCCAGAGCTCTTGTAAAATGGACTGTGGGATAATTAATATTAAGTTGTTGGTTGTGCTCATTGTAACCCATAAGTGATAGAATATTCCTGATGAGTATAGTTTCATTGGATGTAGGAATAAACACAACTTTGTGAATAAGTACCTTTTCCTTTTATGACTGGTTGGTATTGTTACACATATGTGAAATATAAGTAAACTAATCAGTAATATTTTCTTTTTTAACTGATAGTGCAATAGCAGAACAGAACGGCGGTCTGCTTAGCCTAGTGACCTTCCTCTTGAAGTGGTCAGTAGCAGATGGTCAGGGAGAACTGTAAGAAACCAGACAAGTTGTAAATTATTATTCTTCCTGTGATTCTCTTGGACTCTAGCTACCAGTATTTAAAAAAATTCCTTGAGGTTGCATCTGTTCTGTTATGTTTATGTACTCATTAACTCCTGAAGTCAATTAACTTATTTCTCTGACAAGAACTGCCTGCACTGTTATCATCAGTGACATCTCATGGTAATAAATTTATTATTAATAATTAATTAATTAATTAATTATGTGCTACTTGAAAATTCTTTCAGAATCTCCTTTTGTCTTAAACCCACTACCCTATAATTTCGTAGTGGGAAACGGCTTTTCACTGTTAATTGTCAGTGACATTTGCAGTTTGACAGCTAGACCATAACAACTCAGTCATCTCTTTTGCTCTGAAGAGCCCCTGCCTACTTTGCCTTTGTGTGGAAGTTACTCATAAGCTGTCCTGTACACATCACTCGTTACCCACTCAAAGTCTTGCTTTACTGTGGTGAAAAAAAACATAAAGTGCAGTTTTGGCCTCAGGGAAAGTCGTGAGTATGATCTAACTAGAGATAAACCACTGTGAACGCTGGGAAATTGGCATTTTAAGAAGCTCGCCGGGTTGTAAGCCTGCTAGGCTTATAGTGCTGGCCTTGGCAAGTTTACCTTGCTGTCAGGATACCTATTGTTCCAAGGTAAAAGCAATGAATAATTTGTACTGGTTAAGGGGAAAGGAGAGAATACATGCATCCTCATTAACCAGCATCAGAAGCCTGCAGACATAAGCAGAAGAAGGATCTGAGCTGAATTTTGAAGATTTCATGTCCTCAGAGTGTATTAATGTCCTTAAGTGTATTAACGAGATAAACTTTGTCCGCTCGTCATGCAAATTTGACTAACAGGAGCAATATGGGAGGATGTGGGTAGGAGACCTGTCATTGTCACGCTGAATGAGTCTGAAATCTCATGCTTCCAATTAGTTTGTTAGAATAATTATCTAAGCAAACTTCAAAAAGTGAGTGTATACTATTTTTTTAACTCAAACATTAGAAGCATTATAACGCAGGAGGTTAATGACCCAGCTTTTGGTTTTGTTGAAGTAACTTTATAATAAAGAGGGGATGGCCAGTCTTCCTGACTGACCTTTAGAGCCATGAACAACAAGAGTCTTTGTCTGGATGGGAGCCTCACCACATTTCCCATGGAAGAAGAGAGCCAAGGAGGTGGAGAACTCCCGGAATAGCAGGACATGATAACAGCTCTATCACTGCATTACATGGAAGTGAGTCACGTAACAATATCGTCCTGCGCAGTTTTGCTACTTTACTTTATACCATAGCTGGAGATTTGGACAACCTGACAGCTCCTTCTCTGGTACAACTTCACTGGGACGCTTGGCTCAAGTGACACAGGTTGACCGTGTCAGCTACTTGCAGATAAGCTGCTGTTCAGATACCTGAGTGCACCTACATCACAGAGGTGCAATCGATTAGTACGGCAAAAGGAATAATCTGAATAACCTTTATGTAGCAGAACAATGGTCAGGGCACTGGTGCAGCCTAAGTTCAATGCCAGCTTCATTCAACAGTGGTCAAACACATGGTTTTGAAAAACATCATCTGCATTTTTGAAAAGGCAGATAAGAATGTGGTTATTTTGTCTCTTCCTGTCTGAAGGCACGACTAACTGAAGAATAACTCATGTCTGTTAAATATCAGACATTTTTCTTAAAGAATAAATTTCTTTAATGCTACTTAGATCTCATACCCTTACAAACCTGTAAAATATTTGTTGTAATTGTGCTTCTGCATGCGTAGCTGCAAGTGTATTTGCATTTTCCGAGTAGATTGATGCATCTTCCATGCAATAGGAAAAAGCGTTTTCTAAGTGATAGGACACTATTTAGCGAACACATTATTTTCAGGTAGAATTTACATCTGGAGCTCAGCAGCTGGAAACTGCAGATCATAATAATGGCTTTCTTCTGATGATGCATAATAACATCATTCTTTTTTGTAGAATCTTGGCATTGTTCTAATTTTAGTCAAAATTTTTTCCACTGTTTATCGGAGTCTAAAGTTCTGTTAGATACTGAATTTCATTACCATATTTTGCAAATTGCTGTTGTCAGTTAGTTGAATTATAAGTTGTTGAGGATATATAACTACTTACTATTATGAAAAGGTCCATTTCTGACATCTAATTCCAGTTTATCAGCCAAACCAGTGAACTGGTGGCCCTGGTCAGCATGGTAGGATGATAAAACCCAGCTTTGAAGTATATAATCCTCTTATTAGTTATATAAGGCAGGCTAGCAGGAAATTTCCCAAATGAGGTCTTAAACTATGTTGTTCTTCAGTCATTCATAACCATCCTAGAATCTCAGTAATGACATTTCAAGCCTACCTTTGGATGGAAAGGAATTACTGTAATTTTTGGCATCTTTTATTAATCAGAAATAATCTCATCCTTTCTGCTCCCTCTCATTTTTCAGTCAACTATATATTTTTTTATTTGCTGCCAATTCTATCGATAAACACTTTTTAATAATCCTTTTCAAACATATTTGGGCGTTAAAGAGTTGGTTTCTTTTTTTCTCCTGAACAACGTTTTCAGTGGGAAAAGGGGCTGAGAAAGCATTAGGAATACACCCACCAGCAGCTTTGTTCCTTCCTTAATTTTTTGAACTTACTTCAAAGCCAGGAGCTCTATGGCCGTGTACTGAGTGTGTTCTTAGTTTACAGAAAATTGTTGGATTTAGAGGTTAGAGAGCTCCGTTCTCTCACTTAATGTTCTAAATTTGTGACATATTTTAATTCACAGAAGGGTCATGCTGATTTAGCTGATAATGGTTTCTATTAATTCCACATGCTGTACCAATTAAAATCTGGGCATGCAAATTAAAATCTTTATTCTGGATGAATGGGAGATGGGGGAGGTTATAAGCCCCAAATGCTTCTCTGAAGCGTGGCTCTATTTGAACAGAAAGAGCTTCTAAACATTATACCCTGCGTGCCTGTATGTATTATGTCTCAAGCAATCCTTATCAAATGCACCCAGGTTACAATAAACAAGGTTTTTATTTCCTTAGCTGCCAACCTTGACAAGCTGATGCAGTCTGTCAGAGCCAGACTGGGATCTTTCCATCACACGTTACATGACCAGTAAGAAAGATTCTGCCAGCCAAAATCTGTCCTCAGCTGCACTCCTGCAATCCTGTTACCTCCCTAGCGTGTCCTCAGTGACACCAGAGCAAATCCCTCCTGTGCAAGGGAGCTCTTCGGCTCTGTGGGAGACGAGGGAAGGGTGTTAGATGTAGCAAAGAGATCCGAGGAGGCGGCTGGTGCATTTTCCCCTTGCAAAGCTTGTCGTTTGTCTGTTTGTTTTGGCAAGACATGCATTTTTATTGAGAAAGGTAAAAACATAGGCCCTTGCTACTGTACATGGTAACCAATTAACATTTAGTGAGCAATATTGAAGAAGGCGAAAAAAAAGGGCCAGAATACAAGTTCATCCCTTGGTTTCTCTCTTTGAGCAATGTTCCTTGTATTTCCATTGTGTTAGTAAATGAAAAATTAATTTTAGAACAAAATTTAAAAAAATTAGTATTTTAAGGTCAGATTTGCAATATCAAGTGTTCTGGTTACTTTCTGAAATGATATATAGATTTTCCAATTAGTTTCTTCTGTCTAAACGAATAACTTACAGTAACAGCTTTTTGATAGCTTTTTGATAGTAACAGCAAAAATAACACTTTTTGATAAGTGCTGGTTACTTAGCACATTCAATACATTCATTTATTCCCTTTATAGCCAGGTATAAATGGATATATTGCTTATTTTTAGGCATGCATAGAATATTTTGAGGAAAAACATTGACAGAAGTATCAGATTATCAACACCATCCTTGCACTGCTTGTGACTTGTGATGGATAGTTATTGTTAAGTAGGATTAGGCTACTTCTGGAACTTTGTCTGCAATCTGCTCCATATGACGTAATTCATGTCCTAACAAGCTTTTTAAAAGGCAGATTAGGTGGCAAAAGACGTAAGAACCAGTACTCCTTCTGATACTGAAACTTTAACACCACGTGAACATTTTTCACGACTATCAGCAGTTCAAATATACAGGAACATAAACTGTGATGAGCATACACAGCAAGGCAAAACAACTGAGCAATTTTATTTGAAAAACATTTGCAAATAATTTTTTTTAGCAGTTGAAATAACTGTGATTATGAATATAAAGTATGTGATTGACAGAGTCAAGAGAATTGCTTTGAGTTTCACAGAATGGTGGTGCTTAATAGAATAAATGAAATTCATTTAAAATCATATAAATAAGCAGGTTTATTGTTCTGGCTTTAAGAACTAGAAATTTAGTTTCTCAAAGTGATGTCGCACTTAAATCTAGATTAGGATTTGTATTTTAACAATGGTGCAGGTTATGTGTAGCATCTAACCCTTTCTGGCAAAGTTACATTATGGAATTCATCACTCCTAAATCAAATTGCTGTCTTTGGTATATTTCAGTTTATGACCTGATTAAAATATTGCAGTGCCATCAAACTTTTAAAAGCTGTGGGATTATGTCATAATTTGCAGGGGTCAAGGGGAGGAGGCTGGTGGGGGGAAGAGGAGAAAAAGAAAAAAGAATTGTTAGAATGATCTTCAGCAAAGGAATAGTATTGGAAATACCTTGCACGTGTAGCTATCAATGTTTAAGGAAAAATATGAATAGCTTTAAGAAAATCTTACAATTGCATTTATTTTGAGAGATGCCTTTGGATACATTGCATTGTGAAAAAAATAACATGTATGTTTAACTTAGAAGACAGGCATAGATCTTGGTGATGGGCAGGTTAACAGAATTTACTTTTTGAAGTGGATGTTACTTCTATAATATTTGTTCGGTACAACTGCAGTCGTCAGAGAAGAAGAAATTTTTCTTGAAGTAAATTAACTGTTCTTTTAAATCATGGAAGTTAAAGGGAAGATTGCTTTAAAGAAAATCTAATTTGAGATTCTCTGGAGTCATGAAACATCTGAAAATCCAGCAGACTTACAGAGTCTTCTACTGTTCATAGAAAAAGTGTCATATAAATACTAGCCATCACTTGCATTAAACTAGTGACATTTGTAAACCATGTCTTCAGTTGTATGTCAAAAATTACATGGTTTTTATCTATGCTAATAAGTGTCACATGGCTGAAGTTAGCCATTGTCAGAGCTCTGCATTTATAACATATTGAAAGTATTGTTATCTGATAATAATTTGAATTATTTTTGCTTTACTGTATCTAATACTTTTTGGCCACTGTTTGACAACTTCCAAAAAAAAAAATCCACCATGTCAAAGTCCTGTTTTTACAAATATTTTTGAACTTTGCGTTGATTACAGCTATAGAGAACAAAGCCTTTGAGCACTAGAAATCTGACAGTTTGGCAAAATTTTAAGAAAATACTTGGCTTTGAAAAATAGTTTTGTATTAAAAACAAAATATCCAGTGGAATTTATATACAAAATAAAATAATGAGGATCTTATGGCTCTGGAACTTGAATTTTATTCAGTAATTCTTTTGACATACATTTAATACTCTCAGACTTTTAAATCAAGATTCAAAATTTTGTATATAAAAAATTAATTCAGCTGCAGGAAATAGTGATAGGATGAGGGGTAATAGTTTTAAATGGAAAGAGGGTAGATTTAGAATAGATATTAGGAAGAAATTCTTTACTGTGAGGGTGGTGAGGCAGTGGAACAGGTTGCCCAGGGATGCTGTGGATGCCCCAGCCCTGGAAGTGTTCAAGGCCAGGCTGGATGGGGCTTTGAGCAGCCTGGTCTAGTGGGAGGTGTCCCTGCCCATGGCATGGGGTTGGAACTAGGTGGTCCTGGGTCCCATCTAACCTAAACCGTTCTATGAGTCTATGATTCTATGAAATGATGATTAGTACAAGAATGCTAGGTAGGCAAAGTAATAACATTAGGTTGTAACAAAAGAAGGACCATTTTACTGAGGCAAAAGGGTACTGGTGAAGTTCCTCGAATTTTGTTCCAGTATTGACTCAATCTAGTACCTTCATTGTTGTACAAGTTAGCAGATGCTAATAAAATTTGCTGATGGTACATTGTTGGCAGGCATTGCCAGTTCATGGGAGGATTTGAATAGCAGGGACTCTTGAGAAGAAATTAAGAGGTATTGGGCATTTAAGTACTAATCAAAATTTTTTGCTGATAAGAGTGGTTTGAAAACGGTGGAGGAAGGAACATCAAGGTTAGTATTGATCCTATTATTGTCATCAGGATAAAGACACCTGTGAGTCCTGAAAAAAAATCTGCCAAGGTGTTTCAAGGAGAGATCAGAAGATATTTGGGTGTATTTTTCTACAAGGCACTGGTGAGATCTCACACATGATCCAACATGCAGTTCTGGTCACCATGGTGTAAGGAAGATGGATTTAAAATGCTGTATATGTAGAGAAGAACGTCCAGGGCAATTAGAAGGAGGAAGATCTTATCTTCACATAGCCAAAAGAGGAGGCAAACGGAAAGAGGCTAGGACTGTTATCAACAAACCTAGCAGGAGGGTAAACAATGGGGAAGGAAAGGACTTTGAAAGAAAATGCTGAAACAACAAATAGACAATAATTGGTCATGGGTAAACTTGGAAATTCAAAGATTTGTAATTGCTAAGGACTGGAATGTCTTCTAGTGGATTGACAGACAGAACTTGAACTCTTTGTGAATGGAGAAGATCTAAGGGAACCAGAAGTCCTTTCAGTAAAGCATCCTTACAGTGTTGTGTGCCCTTATATATTCAACCTGAACTGTCCTACTACTGAATGGAAACATCAGACAAGGTTAAGACATACTGTCTACGCTTTTGTACAGGGATTCCTATTCATCCTTTAATATCTCTTCAGAACTTAAGGGTTCCTTCCAGTTTCTTGACATCATTCCAGTGGTTGCACTTGAATAACCTTGTGATATCTGAAGGCCTGAGTGAGAACAGAGAAATTAATAGGAAGGTTTTGTTGTTCATAGGTCTTAAAGTTTTTTTTCTCTTGTTTGTTCATGTTCTACGTCCACCTTTTAATGTCTGTCTAGAGGCAGCTGAGTTAAGTGGCTTTGAATTCAGTAATATGCTCGGTAGTATGCTCATGTAAGAGCATTCAAGCCTAAGATATATGTATAAAATAATAATCAAGCATACTTAAAGTTTAATTGTATTTTAGTTCCAGAAAAGCAGTATGTGTCTGCTCCTCTATTTAAGAGTTAGTCTGGATCTTCATGACTGAGAATAACTGAAGTTATTTCCTTCAAGTTTATTTGGCACAGATTCATTCAAAGCAAATGACCTGTCTTTCATCTTGCCTTTTGCCTGGAGGCTGTGTCCATTACATGTGCTACCTAGCATTTTCAAACAGTTCAACTAAATGAAGAAACATGGCGTGGATGCAGCCACCAGAAAATACTCTGGAAAACAAAACAACACACACCTCCCACATGAAAGAAATCCAAAGAAGCCACTCCTTTATCTGTCTTTTTATTTCTACATACTCACATCTACATGCTGCTTTATAGTATTTAAGATACTAAAGGCATCTGTCCACCTTAAACCCCAGGGCTTTGAACAGCAACAGCTGGATTTGCAGCATATCATCCTTGCCTCCCCTTATTGTCTGTGATTCAGAAGAATAAACAGATTTTTCTTTGGCAAAGTCAGGACTTCTGGAAATCATAAAGATTCATGATATTACTGTTGGTGACAGTTCTTCCTCCTGGCAGAAACTCTGTGAAAGAGAGAAGGAATTTTGTATTGATGATAGTCAACAGTATTCAACACTTTTCTGGAAAGAAGTTTTAGAAGATTTCTCCTCTCTCTTGTTTTATGTGGGCTATTAATAAAGGTAAAAATCCATTGCTGTCATGGTCTTATTTATATATACTTCCATAAAACATAGCCTTATAACACTTGAAGCAACAGTGATGATCATTTTATGTAATGAGATTCCTGCCAGTTCTGGAGTACAGATGCTAAAGAGGGAAGGGGAATTACAAAAGGGCATAAGGATATGCTAATTCTTTTTTATTTTTTCTCCTTGTTTAGAAGCTTAGCAGGATAACTCTGATTAAACACTTGGAAGAAGAAAAGTAGGTGTGTCTGGATGCAAAATAGCCATATGTTTGCCATGCATCACTTTAAAGTGCTTTTAAGTTGGGGACTCTTTTTTCCTCACATGCATATGCACACTGCAGGCTGAAAGTTAGGTGGTCAGAGGCCTTACTAGAGCTGACCTACACTGAAAACAACAACAAAAACTACCAACAAACTTCAAAAGGACACATGCACTTTGGAAGAAGAATTTAAATACATTATTTGTGCTCGTAACTACTAGAGATGCTCTCTACTAGTGAAAGAGTACTGATATCCAGTATTTCCCAAAGTAGGAGTGCATTAATCTTTTTTTTTCTTGTTTCAGAATTAAGCGTTCAATACTGCACTTGTGTGCAGGGGATGCTTACAATTTGGTTTACCAACAGTCTCCTCCTGCTTGGTAGAATTGTGAGGTGCAGGCTGGTTCTCCAACAGCCCTCTCTAGCACCCTATGATTTCTCCTCCTGTCCGTGGTGTGAGTGCAGGAGGCTGCGCTGGGCTGCAGGAGGAGCTGGGGGACCCAAGGTTTACCTGTCTCACCTGGCATTTGCAGCTTGTGCCTTTATCTCTCCACCATCTGTCACAAATACCTCTCCCCTGACTTGCTTTTCCTGGCTGCTAATTCAGGGGAGGATTAGGATGGAGTTTTGTCGCCTAGATTCCGCACAGCTTCCATTGACCTCCTAAGGTGAGCCCTCCAGGAGTGAGCAGAAGCAGACCTAAATCCAGTAACTTATATAAAAGTAAACCTTGGATTTAGGCTTCCTTCTTTATTCAAAGGAGAAAAAAAATAATTATGTAAGCAGAACGTAGCTTTTCTGCTGTGTTTGCAGGTTGCTTCTTCAGGGGTCCCAGCAACAGACCTCTGGTGTGAAATGCATCCTGGCAGTCTTCTGGAGCACGCCAGGGCACAGGAGCCTGTTCTGCCTCCTCTCCTGCTAACAGCAGTTGTTGCGTTACAGCCATGGCTGCTGCCTTCCACGTTATCTAAAGTTGCTCCGTATCAACATTTGTAAATGCTAAGTGAAATATCTTTCTTTTTTTTCCCTCCACTGATTTCTCCAATCTAATTCTACCGGCAGTGATGTGTGATTATCTTTCAGCTGACTCAAAACCCAGACAAAATTGAAACGAACATTATTTTAAGACCTTTAGTGCTGCTAGGCAGCTACTTCCTTTATTCCCTACACATTTGTATGTACTGAACTCCTAGTATATTTTCCAAATGCTTTCTTCTTTTGTTCCTTTCTCCAACTGCCATCCTACAACATAAATGACTTTTCTCTAATAGCCACTTTCTTCTGATGCTGTAATAACATGACACACAGCCCTTCAGACTAAAAGTGGTAAAGAACTAAACCCTCAGTTGAATTAGGCTCTTGAATTGGAGTTAATTAAAAAAAAAAAAAATCTAAGGAAGGAAGAAAAAAAAGCAGCCTGCTTAGTATAGGAGGAAACATCTCTTAGAAGCAGCTGTAGAAACTGGAATTTTGAATCAGGTAAAATATACATGGAAGAATGTCACAATCAGTCAAGTAGCTGGTTTAAAATTTAAAAAAAAGTAAACAACTGAAAAATCCCCACTTTTTTCTTTACTTGTTTCCTTTTCTGTTGAGAACAATTATTTTTTTTTAAAATACTGATCGTTGCTTCTTATTATTTTAGTGTGCTCAGAATTTTATTAAAGTAGATTTGAGAACATGTCTTTGAGAAAATGTCATTGCCCTGATTGCTAGGTCTGCTTCAGATACATTTCTCACAGTGATGTAACAAGGGGACGGGGCTGCTTTCCGTCTCCTTTCACCTCTCCGCGTTCTCGGCCTTGTGAAGGGCATCCCACCTCCACTTGAACCTGGTGCAGTTTTATTTGGCTGACTGACTCCCTGTGCTGGACATTTCTGCACTGCAATAAGACTCTCTCCTTTCTTGCTCCTGTGGTCCCTTCCCTTGCAGAGAATAGCACCAGCCAGGCCAGTTTCACCACAAAGAAGCTGCTGTACTCTTACATGTGAAATAAAATCAGCACCTGGAGCTCAAGTTCTGTATGACGACTCCCCTAAACTTAAATTACTATTGTTAACTGCTACTGTTGGCATTAAATTATCGGACATTGACTTAAGCTGTGTGTCTTAATGTCTATATTTTGTCCATTATCCAGATGCAATCTATTGCAAATGCTACCGACTCGCATGTAAATGACAACACTGTTGAGGCCTTATTCAATTAAAATAATTTACTAATGCTATGCAGGAGGGGAAGAGGAGGAAAGAAAAGCGGGAATTAAACAGTGTGTTGGTGTGGTACTAGAAAGATTTTAAACGGCAGTTACCAGATTCAGGCCTTGCAATTCACGGATGCTGTGTTATCTTAATGTAGCAGAGAAGAATAAGAAATTGCAGGTACGTACTCCTGCCGTTTTTGAAAATAAAGCTCTTATGTATCCTTCTGACATCATTTAGGGCACATGATTTCTGGCTGCAACTATACAGTCTCAGTGCTTTAGCAGGAATTGCTTGTGCTTGTGACAACCCCCTGTTGCTCTCGTTATTATCAGAGAAATTCTACCCTCTGCCGAAGCTGATACTCTTTAACGACCTGTCACAGACTAACATTAAGAGTTGAAATCGCACTTGTTGATTTAGATTGTTCTGGGTTTTTTACGTTGTATAAGTGCATATGCATTATCCTTTAATGAGTCAGGTTATTTAAATTTCAGATCAGATTGGGGATGTAGCAAGTGTGATGGTTCTATATTCCTCTACCATCTGTCACTGAGGAACTCCTTAAAGCTGCAGCCTCGGTTAGAAGAACAGCTTGGTCCTATAATCTCTCTGTCGCTGTTTCTAAGCAAAGACTACAGACAGGCCTCTCATCTACCGAGAACAATTTTTTGAATGAAACCTTCATAGTGATTTCATAGACACGAAT
The DNA here is from genome assembly GCF_964199755.1 of Larus michahellis. Taxonomy (NCBI): domain Eukaryota; kingdom Metazoa; phylum Chordata; class Aves; order Charadriiformes; family Laridae; genus Larus; species Larus michahellis. Next base: position 17,214,958 of record NC_133930.1, read on the forward strand.
TCTATGTGGAATATTCAAACACTACTGTGTTGGCATTACAAACATGATGTGTACCTCAGGGGTTCAGACCAGGGATGTTTCCAGCAGGAACTCACGTCACGAGGTAGTAATTTAATGCAAATCCCTGGTGCTGAAGCAAGGCAGGTGACTCGCCCTCAGTTGCAGTCCCACATGGAAGGGAGGCATTCTCTGATCTTACGCTTCTTCTTCCTTTTGGTGCCCTTCAGTCAGATCTGACAACTCCAGCTGAAGCAGAGGAGTTCTTCGACCATTTCAGAAGTGAAACGGGACTGACCAAAAGAGACACTCTGCAAAGATGGTCTGAGATACTTCAGCCTTAGTGGGTCCTTGCAGGATTTGGGTGACAGCACGGAAAGAGCTAGGGATTGTTTCCTGAGAGGTTTTCCCTGTGGTGCTTTTGTTCTGAATAAATGGTGCTTCATCAAAGCTGGCTGGTTTTGATTCATGCTGTCCTTGGTCTCCGGAGACAGTTTGCAGGAGCTAAGTCAGTCTTGGTCAGGTGGATCACAGGGGGCTGTAGGCATCAGTTAGAGGCAAGAGCGGTGGCAGGTTGGAGGCCTGCAACCAAAGAGGAATGTCCTTAGGGAGCCCCTGACGGCACCAGAAGCCATAAGACTGGGTGCAGACAGCAAACAAGAGTCCTTGACAGAAAGTAGAAGAAACTGATCTGCAATTAGTTCTACTCCACCCCCGAGAGTACAGCAAGACCTGGTTTTTTGCCCCCTCCCCCCCAGCTCCCAAAAATATCTACGATATTTCCCCTCTCCTGCATGCCCATGTAATCTGTGCTGCTTTTGCTCAGCCAGAGGCCCAGTGGCATAGCTGATAAGGCACAGGGCTCAGGACACACAGTCTCATATCTCCTGCAATGATCGTTAACATTCTCTGCTCTCCCATTTTCTGCCATGTAGTTTGTAAACTCTCTAGGAACATCCTGTATGAGGGACCTGGATGTTTGTTCAGGCCTTCGCAAAAAAATAAAAATAAAAAATAAATGTAGTGATACTTCCGTAGCTTTACTGAATTTATCCAGTTCTTACTTGGCTTGAAATACCTGAGAAAGGAAGGAGGAAAGCTCCATTCTATTGCCCTTTTTAATAAATAAAATATAATAATAATAAATAAATAATAAATTGATCTATAAAAGCTATTGGATTGTTTTTAGTTTGTCTCTCAGTAAAGGCTCTACTGTTGATTTAGTGATGCTGGCTGGTGGGTAAATAATCTCTTATCAGTTTATTACAGAGTTTAAATGGGTTTTGGTATGATCTTTAAATAGCTTTGAGATACCACCCATCTACTGATACCTGTAGGCTATTGTATATATGAAAAAGTCACATGTAGAAATTGAACATACGATGTTTGCTAACAAGGAGACCTTTTCTACTGCTTTGGAGTACTGACGTGAAGTGCTTCCCTGATACGTGAAATCAGAAACATGAGCAAAGTCATAATCTGCCTTTTACACACGAATTTATTACGTGAACGAAATGGAGGCTGCTTTCTATTCCCAGCCTCACTCATGTCTCAGTAACATTAGAATAATTTTTGCCTTTATATTTCTAATTGGCTCCATGCTGCTGTGACTTGTTGAAATTCTGGCCTTGTCATATAAGTGTTGCTAACATTTTCCTGTGAAACTTGTCCTGAATTGTTAAAAGAAAGCACTTTCAAATGTTCCTGAGTCTTTGACTTCTTTCATTCTTTGGAGTATTTTCTTCTCTACAAAATGAACTTGCAAAGTAACACTGACTTCCCATCAAAAAGATGTTTTCTGCTGGACAAGTAGGACTTCAAGGCTGTAATTCAATATAAGTTGCTAACCACACTAAGCACAGTTGTGATTTCAGTGCCAGTATTGGAAAATAATAACATTTAAAATGACTTTTTTTTGCTTCTCTGTTCAATTTCAAAATACAGTCTCTACCACACGGATCTTTTCCATTGGTACACCTCAACTTCTTGAAATTACTAGATGAAAAATAGGCACTAGATTATAGGCTTGCACAGCGAACGTGACTTAAAACACGTACATCAGGATTTCTTTGAAGTGTCAGACCATGTATAAACACTGACAGAAATAAATCACTGAAAAAGGAGATTATTAGAATACTCTAAACACAAAACTTTCCCATTTCAAAGTACTACTTACCAGTGAGATAAAAAAAAAATCCCATTATAGCTAACATAATACTGTCATTACCTAAACTCCTGTTAGCTCTCAGTTTTCTGAGTGTAGAATGTATTGTACACAATCGTATATAGCTATTCCTAAAATCTTTGTTCTCTTGCAGTGCTCCAACATGACACACAACCCCTGCTGTGCTTTGGACAGGACCTTGAACAGCCTGGCTTAATGGAGAGGAAAGGGTGTCATTGCTGTGTGCAGTGAAAGAAGGACCATATGAATTCCGAGGAAAGACGATTACAGAATTGTAAAGGATATGGCAAAAAGGAAACACTAGGAATAGCTTAAAACATTAGAGAGGGAAGGTAAAATATGTGTATTTGAGAAGAGAAGAGGGATTATTGAAAACCTGCCTGCAGGTTTGGGTGAATACTGCCTGCCAGTTCCCCTGGGCACTATGAAACTGCAGATTTTAAATGTGTCACATAAGTGTCATTGCTCCCAATTCTACCTGCTGTGGCAGACATCTGCACTTCGGGAATCTGCCTTCCTAATACAAAAGGCAGCCAACAGCACTATAAAGAGTCAGCTCTCCTACCCTGCTGCAGTCAAAATGCATTTAGGTCAATGTTACACAGGGGTTGTTTTTATAGTTTAAAGAAAATTAAAGAAACAATAAGGATGCTCACACAAATGACTGTAGAGGTATATATCCAGATTGTCCAGGTCTGCTCTGGATCCCCTGCCAAAGGAAAAACCTGGCAGCTTCCACAGAGCAACACAACAACCCTCCATAGCATAAAGCAGAGCCTTCCTCCCTGCCTGCAGCACTAACTGTTGTCTCTGACCAGAGGCGGCAAAATTTCTGCAGCTAGGAATGATCTACCTGTGTCTCAAGAATGCAGATAGTGTGTCACATATATCTTCAAAACATTTCCCAAACTTTTTAAATCTTGCAGCAGCTCTGGAGGAAGGTGCACTACCCCTTTTTAAAGGACAAGGAGATGGATGCACTGGAAGAATTAATTCAGTCCTACTGGGAGAAATTATTTTGCAGCCGTGGCAGCTTCTTGTTTGTTCAGCCAGATCTGCCTACAGCAACTACCTCATGTAGTGTTCTCGTTCCTGTTTAATTCTCTTAACTTTGTTGAATCAATACAGCTGTAGGAAAATCTGTGGCCTCTGCTCCTCCTGTGTGCGATCAGTAGAACTCTTTATTAGGTCGCTTCCACGGAAAGGCAGAGATGGGAATTGCACTACTGTCCTCAAGGGACCATTTTGGGCGGCAGATTGTCACGTGCAGACCCACAATGCTCAACAAGAGCAAAGCCCAGCTTGACTTTCAGATTCCAGCTTGAGTTTGCAGGATTAATTGCTAGGAGTAAAGACTGAAGTCCAATCTTCTTTTATTCACAAACTGAAGAAAACATTGAGGGATGCGTGCAGAAGACCACAGTGGTAAACTAATTTCCCTTGTTCGTGATAAGTTCATGATAACCAGGTACATGTTTGTTTCTCCCTTGAGTATTATGATAAAGAGTGCCAGATAACAGACAAAGTATTACAGGAGAGCTGACATGGAAACAATTTGTCTGAACTCAGATGGTGAGTGGGTCAAAATCAGCTGCAACTAGATACCTTCCGACAGCCAGCTCCCTGCATGAATCTCATTTTGTTTCTAACAACTGGATGCCTGTAAAGCATGGTTCAGTGGCTCTGATCACCGTACAGATACTCATCTTGCTGTATGAAGATGGCTGTAGCAGAACTAATGGTCCTAAACTCTTGATAAAATTATTAGGGAGAAGTAAGTACATTCAGGGCACAGTTCTTCTCATCCTAAAGCATGTGTCTAAATCATGGCCTAAAAAGTCTTGTGTATACATTGAATGCAAAAGGACCTCTGGATGAGCAGTTCTGCTGTAGGTATTGATCAAGTAGATGTCAAAAGTTGTGGGATGCAAAAATGGGTCCATTTCATTTAGAAAAAAATCAGACTGGTATGTTTGACTTCTCTGGAAATTTTTAACCTTGCATTCTGAAAATAACCTTTTTTTTTCTATTTTTTTTTTCTTTTTCATTTCCAATCATATGGAGTAAGATTAAAGAGGCTGGAATGAAAACATAATGTTTTGATTTTGGTAAGAGAATCATTTTTCTCAAACTTTGTGGACTAACTTTTGTTCCAGACAGGTTTAGATTATAACTGTCAAAAATGCGTCATTTTCTGTGAAACAGGAATTCTTCGGTTTGAAGAGTTCTATAGCTCTACTCAGTTCTCTGAGTAAGAAATTTGTCCTTAAGTAATCACACATGTAGGCTTGCTAGGAAGTGTCCCCTTTTGGAAATTTAACCTAGACATGCTTTTTATTATTTATCCAATATCTTTGAGTGTAAATTCCGGTTTGATGACAGCTTCACATGGTCAGATGAACTGTACTGTGTGTTTAGCGAGGCCAACTTATCTGGCTTGCACGCATCTTCATGAGCAGGCATCTTCAACAGAGCTATGGTGACCCTCCTCTGTTCATTTGGTGAAAATGAAAGTGAACAAGAGGCAATGAGTGCACAGATAAGGAACTGAAGGGAAAAGAGGGCCATAGGCAAGGCAGGTGGAAAGAAGGATATTTTCATAAAGGTGCAGATTTCATCATCCTGTTCAGATAGGTTTTTAGTTAGAGATTGTGTATGTAAGCTAAACCAGTTTGTTCTGGAGGAGCTCTTTAAACAGAGGTACACTGTGTCACTGTGGTAGTATGTGGCGTTAAAACCCTAACCCAGCCTGACACTTGGGCACAAGCCCTGCTGCTCCCCACAGCAGTCCTCTGCCTGCCTGGCAGCACAGCCTCATCCATGGCTGTGTGCACAGGAGCCCCGAGGCTCCTCTCCATCCCGTGTCCTGCTTTGCAGTTGTTTTCCTCCGTTTTCTTGCTTTTACCTTCTCATGGTGTATTCCTCCTCCTCTCTTTTTCCATCTTCAGCTAACATTAAGTTGTCAGTGCTGGTATCTATTTATTTTGCCACACTGCAAGTTTTTAAATGTCTAAATAAGAATAAGCAAATAAGATCTAGAAAGAATTTTTAATTAGGTGTTAACTGCTGCTTAAAAATTAATGGTAAGGTGACCGCGAGGTAAGGTGACCATAAGAATTCGCACTTGATTTAGGGGCATTTCCCTTCCCTTCTCTCCCCACGTGCCCTCTGTGCCTGGGCACTGTTTGCTGAGGTTTCTCAGGCATCTGCTCCTTCTTTACGCAGTTGAGGACCAGTGGCTGTTGTGCACCTTTTGTAACTGTACTGTTATTTCATGACACTTCTCTGGGGGCAGTGATGGAGCTGGCTTTGAGGATGCTCTTGTATTTGCCCACATACTTCCCTCTTTTCCTTCCCACCTCCTTTCTTCCCTGTTTGCCTTTCCCTTAGTTGTGGTGTTACATGTGTTTGATGGGACTGCATAGCATACAGCATCAGTGAAATGAGGGAGTTAGAAAAAAAATAAATCCTCATTTGTATCAGCAAAATGTAGAGAGGACAACAGACAATGGTGAAAGGGAAAAAGCAGACGACAGGAAACTAAAACTGTCCAGACCATCAAAGTGGGGTTGTCTTACAAGTACATTCTGTATTACCTAAGCTGACTCTACGTGCTTGGACCCAGATCACAGATTCACTGTAAATATTACCCTCTGCAATGGAGTTGTATGTGGATGTGATTCCCAGCTCGACTTTGCCAGCAACCAGCTTGCTTTCCTCTGAGGGTGAATGGAGGCTCCTCTAGTGAAAATGTGTGGTCCTGCTGGAGGTGGGTGGGGAAAGGTCAAGGCTGTGCTTCCCTCCTATGCACCAGCTGCTCCTGGGGATGGAGTGCTTCGTTATACCTTAGCTATTCACAAAGCCTTTCTCAGCTTCTCCTCAGATAAAGCCTATTCATGCTGTCCTCAAGAAAAGATGTCAGCTTAGTCGTGCTGTGGTTTTCAAATAAATCTAAGTGATTTGGGCGCCCAGTTTATTTGAAATTAAAAGTACATGTCCAAATTTAGATGGCTTTGAAAACTCCCAGCTGGAGTCTGCTTAGTGGTAGAAAAGGAACAGACTGATAAAGCAACCTTGGCCACAACACTGAAAAATGACTCAGTGCTATAATTCAGCTTACAGCCCCCATTATATTTAACAGTATTTATTCATTACTTGTCCTAAATTTTTTTTTTTTTTTCTTCCTTCCACTTTCTTATCAGGGACAGATTTGTTTCAGATCTAGTGAAGAGAACATTTCTTTCAAGGACATTCTGGAGGAGTTGTTTGTACAAGGCTGATCAAAAATTGCAAAACTGAATAAAAAAGTTTATGTACTGAAATATGGAAAACAATAATGGCAAACGTTTCACAATAAGAAATAAAACAGGAAATAAGACATGCAACCATTTACTCAAAGAATCATTTCTTTAATGCATGGGGTGCTTTTCAACACTGGGGACTAATTTATTCTGAACCACAATAGCTGAGAAATGGCAGTCTTTGCCATGAGTGAAAAAGGTGATACTATACACGTTTTAGGTAGCTAATTCATATGACTGTCTGATATGTCCCTGGTGGACAATGCTGTGCGGTATGGAGAAGGATGAGCTAGTCCCAAATGAACAGGTCTTGCTATCAGAAGTGGGGTAGCTGGAGATCTATGCAGCTGCATTTGTTCTAGTTTTCACTTTTCAATCATCTCTAATTCAGACGTACTTTATGAATCATGGAAAAAAATGTCCTGCCTCCTTGCTTCCAGCTTACGTTATCAGAGAAAAACTTTACAAATATTCTGTGAACTGTGCTCACGCCATTTGTTAACAAATTTCTGGTGCTTTACTTCAGCAAACAACTTTCTGTTGGAAAACCAAACCGTAAAAGATGAGTTTTTCAAAAATAAAGCAATGCCAAACTGTATGTTAGATAAATATTACATTATACTCTGCATGCCAATGAAAGCCATTGAGAATGCAAATGTACTGACATAGTCTAGGTCTTCCCATCCTCCAGTCCAATTTTTGGGGTTTTTTGAGGCTGACTTACAATTTTAAAAGCATCTGAGTAACTACTTCAAAAAAACATTAGACAGCGTATCATTCTTCAACTTAAAATTTTCTTGTAGGCTGCACATTTTTGTTAGACCCAATTGTGTAGGAGGCGGTAAGTTTCATATGGGTGCATTTGATTCAATTAGTTGTCTTGATGTATGTACTTGTGTCTGCTCTGAATGTCAGGCCATAGTGTCAGCTGGCCTAAAGCAGTAGTCTTCTATTCCATCCAAAGAGAGTACATGAATTTACATCCTCTGAGGAAAAGGAGCTCTGTCTGCATTAGCAGTATCTATATAGAAATACAAAACCCAAATTCAAATTGTTGGTGAAAACTCAAGTATGAAAAGAAATCATGATTTATAGTTCACAGTCTGAGCATCTTCACTTGATCATGTAGTTGGTGAATTCATGCTTCTTGTAATCTACCCCAGGCTGAAAAAGGAAAGCCATTTTATGGCACCTATAAACCCAGCTGTCAGCTCTTTAAGATTTGTTTTCCTCATTTATTTTGCTTTTTTATGATTTCCTGAGGCCTCATGAAAACTTGTTTTGCTGTACCCACGGTTTTGTTTTGCATTTTCCATAGAGGAGTTAAATAATTCACATACAAATTTAAGCTGCAGAATGAAACTTTTAAAACTTAATTGTGTCTTCTCTTGTTACAAGAAGAAAAATTGCAAGAATTTCCCTGGATACCTAGTGAAATAAATAATTTTTAAAATTCGGCTCTTGTTGAACCTACCTTACGACAGGTGTTTGGGTGTGCATTGCCGTGGTATCCACCAGAACTTCACCTGCAGCGTGCTTACCTGTAATATGGAAGTACATGAACACAGCATCGGACTTGGCATGTATTAGATCATGGAACATGCCCAGATTGACCCTACAGCATCCATAAAATGAATCAAACAACTCAGGGATATGTCAGATTTACTCCACCTGGTCTGCAACAGCAAACTGAAGAACATCGTCTATTGCATGGGCTCAGGCCGGCAGCCCGGCAGCCTGGGCCCGCCCTGCTCCGCCTGGGCGCTCCGGGGAGCAGCCTCCACTTCTGGTTTTGCAATGAGGAAGAACCCGTCCAGCGCTGCTTTGAGCTTGTCTCCAAGATCCTTCATCTAAAGACTAAACAAGAGACATTTCTCAGTTCTTAAATTTATTTCCTCTTTGCTGCAACAGTAGCCTCATTTGTTCTGCTCCAGGTACATGAGAAGCTCAGTTGAGTCAGTCTCTGATTGGGGCAGGGACTAGTAAATTTTAGAGCTATTATGTGGGTGAATTTTTATTAAATTCCTGTGTCAAACAGAAATCCTTTGATGGGACCATTTAGAGAATATGCTGTCATACACTTACACATCTATATTGCCTTCCTTCATTAGCCGAACTATTAACATTCTCTCTCTTAATAAAAGAAAAAGTTATAGTCTAGAAATGGTATGAAGCAAATTCATATGGACCTTTAAAAATAATCTCAGTAATTAATGAATGCCCTTTCACTGGCTTTGCAGTTATTCATGTCCCAGTTAGAAAGTTAATACTCAGAAGTGTTACTTCTGCCATAGGACTTGTGGCAGAAGTCCCTTGATTTCTTTTGACTTCACACTTTCGCACCTTGAATTAACACTACCTACACTTTACTGTCAGTGTCAGTATACTAGCAGCTAACTACAGTTTCTGAAAAGGCATTTCTTGATGATTACCTACAAAAATTATAATTGTGCATCATTAGAGATCAGCAAGTTCAACAAGGTTTAAATGATGTTCTGCAAAGCTGCAGAGCTGAGGGTGATTTACAGACCTGTTAGCAGTATGAAGCAAGACGGATATTTTCCTGTAGTCAGTAAGCAAATTACTCTTCCTTTCATGCCTGCTGCATTTGATGTTTACAATATTTACATTTACACTATTTACAATAATATTTAGTATGTGCTTCTGATTCATATGAAGATCATGAAGATGTAAATTTTATGCAGTTATGTGTTTCTAATGCATTTTGGCTATGGCAAGCTCTTGGTTTTCCTAAGTGTACTCGAGGCTGAGTTTGTAGGGTCTGCAGCCAGCAGCAGTAGTGGTCACTTGTTTTTAACATTCACACGTGTGCAGAATGGAATTTTCTCACTCTTCTTTTTATATATGCAAATACATATTAGAAGACATAAGAGTACCTATTTATTTCTTGTTTGATCAGACTGCCCTAATAATTTAGACCTGAAGGTTACTTTTCAGCAAGAAAAGTCCTGGAAGCAGAGCAAGGACTTTCTCTCTTGAACTAAGCAGTACTATTTGCTGTGTGAGAGCTCCCTGCATTTCTACGCAGGCTGTCACAGATAGTGTTTTTTTCAATATGTTTCCCAGAAGGTGGATCACTGAGAGTGTTCAGCGACATCAGCCTGGTTGTCACTGCACAATGACACATGGTATTCTCCAGGGTCCGCTCTGGCTACTGCTGGCGTGTGAAGCTCCAGTTGGCATGGCAGAGGCTTCCCTAATTGCTTACAGGTGCTGTGCAAAGCCATCCTCGCTACTGCCTGTCAAAATTGAGTTATTCACAGCTGACACATTCTTCCTGAGCCTATGGCTGAATTTTTCTGTTTTCTGGGTTTTTTTGGGTTTTGTTTGGTTGGTTGGTTTTTGTTTTTTTCCGCTTTCGTTTTCGTTTGGGTGGGGTTTTTTTGGTTTTTTTGCATTTTTTTGGTGGTTGTTTTTACCTTGCTTGTAGCCCATACTTGTATGTATTTTTCTCCTAGATAAAGGAAAAATTTCTAAAAGAAGAAAAAGGCAGATACTTTGAGTTGGAGCCTGATCTATTTATGAATGCTACTTCTGTCATGTGCAAGAACAGGAAGCAGAGCAATTCTCCTCTAAGCATATATCCTACAGCTTGCCTCTGTAGCCTATTTCTCTGTTTATCTGGATTACGACAAACTAAATTTCATACAAATGTTGAAATGTTCCCGGGGGGCACAAATGATTACACCAGTTGCTATGCAGAACCTCTAAACTTCTGTTTCAGTAACTGAGTAAACTTAATATTTTAGTAGAACTGTTTTGCTTGTGTATTTCTGTTACAGTCAATAAGTAAGTTCTTGTTTTTGAATGACTGAATGATAAAGTGGCAGTGGAAATTCTGTGTAGATAAATGTGAAGTGATACATTAAGGAAAATATTTTAATTTTGCATTAACAATAACAGGAACTGAGTGAATATTAATATTCAAGAATAATATTTTGGGATTACAAGACTTACATAGGAACGTGAACTCATTACCCAATAAGACTTAACTCCCCTGCACTCCCCAAATATGCTATAAATGAGAAGGAAAAAGCATAAACCAGAAAAAGTAATTTTACTAATGTATAAATCCATGGTATGTCTGAATCTTGAACAAAGTGTGCAATTCTAATCTTGCTAATTAAGAAAGATGTCATAGAATAGGAAAAAACTTAGAGAAGAACAGTAAGGATGAAGAAGTTATAGAGTGGTGCACATATATGGCAAGTAGACAAGAGCATTTTTGGAATGGTGGAAAACAAGGGGCTGTAGACTCATAAATGACCAGGAGAAGGTGGTTAGGGAATAACTGGAAATTGATTATTGGCCTGAGGATACCTATGGTTTGAACTAATACGATTGTTCTTTTCAAAGAACAGAAGGCCTTTGTGATGATACCTAAAAGACATTGAGTTTGCTTAGAATTTTCTGTTGGAATACACCAATGAACCTGAGCTATGTTCAAACTGGCACAGTTTGGAAATTTGGGTATAATTCTATTTTAGTGAAGCCTCTTGAAACTGCTGCAAAATTCTTCACAGACAGCAAATTGTTTTTTGGAGCATCAATAGAAAAAATGGTTTTAGTTTCTTTACCTTCTTTGTGGTTAATGTATTGACCTCTCATTTAATAAAATTTTGTTGTATGCTTTGATAGTGCCTGGATTTCTCCCTTGAGCGCCTTCAAACTGTGCCATGAGGAGCTTCAGCTATGAAGCTGTAATTGAACGTTGACCTAGATGTTGAACAGTCCTTTCCCCACATTGTTCTGGGTGATAATTAATCAGCATGATCTGATGCCTCCAATTCTGTCTGTAACATGCCAAGTACTGAGGAGGAGGGGAAAGGATAAGAGCTGGAGGCTAGGGAGAGACTGTTCTTTATTTACCTGCTATAAAGAAGAAAAATTATGCAAGCAATGTCTAATCCCAAACATGAGCACTCAAAGGGTAATTTGTCCATCTAAATTGTAAGGACAGGCATGTTTAAATTCTAGTTAAAGCTTTGAATCACATTTACCCAGGAAGGTCTCAGAGATAGTTTTCTTTAAAAGCTCACTGCTGTGTAAATGTACATAAAAAGTGTCTAATAGCTTGCTAGAGAAGACGCCAGTTATGAAGTGGGTTCTATTTCAAAATCATTCTTCAAAAGACTTTTTGAGTTATAATAAAATTTCACAGAAATAACCAAATGAACTCCCTATATGATGTTCTGACTTTACTGCCTATTGCTAAATCAGCCTGGAAGGACGGGAGTGAGTGATCAGGATTCACCACTGTACTTATCCTAGTACTCCACTGGTTGCAATTGGCTGTAACCAGAGTAGGACATCACAAGCTCAAATGTGGTTTAATAGTGAATAAATAGGACCTAATTTTTGTGAAGATCCAGCTGACCTCCAGGACCACCTTACACATTGACATGTTTTCTCACCCATCTTATCTGTGACATCTTACCCATGGGGGTGCAGAGTTCTCTTCTTTCCTCCTTTCTGCTCTTTTGTTGTTGTTGTTTAATCAGCTACATTCCCCCAAGATATCCTTTCCCCATGCCACAAATATGCAGTTTCTCAGGGCTAAATTAGCCACAGGAGAAAGACTCTTGTCCACAGTAGAAATAATAAATTAATAAAAATGAGATAATTAAATTTTAGATGAGTGTAACATAGTTCAGGGAATTTGCAGAATTTTTTCATGATGTTTACTATTTGCATGAAACATTTGCATTTAATTTCACATGTATTTAATTTTCTGTCCCATAGAAAGAGAGCAGTGAAGAAGAATTAATGACAGTTTCCACTTTTTTATTCAGCTTTTAAAAAATTATTATTATTTTTGTGTTTGTGTGCATCACTGAATTAAATAATTCCATGGAATAGAAAAGAAAAGGTAATACTCAGTCAACATGAGGAATAATCTTTCTACAAACCAATTGCACTCAACTCATTTACATAAAGATAAAAGAGCACTATTTCTGAATTAAGGAAAGGGAAATAATCTTACCTTTGAAAATCTAATTAAATCGTAAGTTACCTCAATTTTTATCTACCAGGTTTGATAAAACAAATATTTCTGAAAAGTAATAAAGCTCCACAAAAGTGACTTAGTTCTGGAATGTGACGATCCTCCCTGTATATATTTGGATACAAATATAGAGGAGAAAGCTACAACAATGAGGAAGTACTGATATTAAAATACCACCACTCCTAGGAGCAATAAAGTGTGCAAGCAAAGTGAGAACCCTCTGCACAGGCACTCCTGCCTTGGGGCGCAGCGCAGACCAGATGACTGCTGAGCACCTTTCCAGGCGTGATTGTTCTGCACCTGTAAGTGCAGGTCCCAGCCTGGCAGGGTGATGACACGGCCATTGCACCCCGCACTTCTGCAGCCATAGTGTGCAGCCTCTCCTTTGGTGTGTTGTATTTTTGAGTGGAAACATAGCCCACATTTGGGTAGGTTTGAGTCCCTTCCTGATAGGCTTGTGTTTTTGTCCTTCCTTGATGTAGTTCTGTACTCAGGAGGCATCACCTCCTTCTATACCTTAGTGTCATTCTTTTGCCAGCCACTTGCCAGAACCCATTGTGCTGTAAGGATGGCAATATGCCCTAAAAATGCTGTCTAGCAACTGATTCAGAGTCTCCATGGCCCCAGAATTTCTTGGTTTGGATATTGGCAGCAAGGCAAAGCTGATCTTTAGGAAGCAGATTTTCTCCTCTATGCAACAGGACTAAAAATAAAAAACTTTCTTTCTGTAGATTTCATATGAAGCAGGCATACTATTTTTTTTTCCAGCTTTTAATTAAAAACGTGGTATATTAAGTAAAAGAGCTGAATGAAGACATCAATAGTAAACATTTTTGTTCAAATACTAATTTTCATATAAAACTTATAGCCATTTACCTCTACTTATTAGAAAAAAAAGTTCCAGAATTAAATGACAAGGATTATTTTATTACTTTTTTGTGAAAAAACTGGCTGTTTTTTTGTATAATACTTCCTCATTCCAACATTGACTGTTACGGATAGGTGGATAAGTAGAGAAACAGTTCTCTGAAATGCGTGTTAGAAGTGACTGCCATTTCAAAGACATTCTCTCTATATATTGCTAGCCATGAATTCCAAAAATAAGCTTTAATCTCTATCTCTGATTTTCCTATAGACTGCTAAGCAGCCAACATGTTGTCAAAGCTTCAAAAACTGATTCTCTGCATGCCAGTAAAGAAGAAAGTAAACCTCTGAATATTGAGCTGACACTTTCATCAAATACTTGTTTATGGTAATGTTCAGATAAACAATCTTTTCTAAAATGTCATCATCTTTCATCTTCAGACTACTATGTAGCTCATTATATAAAAATTCTATTGAACTGCACTTCTGATAAATAAATTCTAGTGCATTTTTAAATATGAACTCCCAGTTACCTTGCTGCTAGTGCTGTCAGCTTGTCTAGTATTGGAAAAAAAATATATCCATCTATCAGATGAAGTGATATTCTCCTTTATAACAAAAGGATTGGGTTGCTGTTGTTGTTTTATTAACCATGCAGTGTGTCAGGAGTTTCATGGGCCTTTTATTTTGGGGAAAAGAAGAGCGGGCATTCTGGGAACTTCATTTAGTTGTTTCTGCAATCCTTCTTCAGTAAGCTGCTGCTAGCACTTCACTCTCATGTGTCTTTAACACTGTTTATACAGTTACAGATGATAAAGTAGAAGAAAGACCATGGCAAATAACAGAAAATTTGATTTAACAAGCTTTGACTAATACAAGGTACCAATTGAGATCTAGACATGAAAAAAAGCATTTAATTTTTGGAGTCAATGTTGGTGACTCTTGTCGGATTTCTGACGACCTGAACCAGATTTAGGGAATAACAGAAGAAAATAATTTTTAAAAATCTGTTTTCTTCTCCCATGTCTGACTTTTCATCCTTCTCCATTTCTGATATTGGTGTATTTTGATTATTTTTAATGGCATGTAATTCAATGACACACTTAAAATAAGTTATATAGTTATTTGCTGTTGAGTTCATGAATTTGCATATTAAATATCCAATTTATTCGTGAATATTTATCTCAGCCTCAGCTGCAGCATTTATTGGTCAGCATCTCGCTCTTCAATTTGAACTGTGACACACAGGCTTTTGCTAAATATATGTACTAAGTTTCTGAGTGTTCCAAGTGTAGTATTGACAGAGCCATTTGGATGGCAAGAAATGCATTGCAGCATGACAACAGAAATGCCAAAAATGAATGAGAGGAACATATATGATGAGAAAAAACCTCAGCATTTCTCAGACTGTGCCCTATTTTTTGCTAGTTATATTAATACATAAAATGAGAGTAGGACTAGAGCTCAATTTGTGCAGAAAATTGCAACAGTGCTATGTGGGCCATCTGCTAAATTTTGTTGCACAACAATAAAAAGCCCAGTCTTTTTAATGTGCAGGTTTTGATTCACTCTCTCTGTCTTCTAAATTTATATGTGCATTTTAGAGATAGAGGAAATACTTAAGTATTGCTTATAGGCCTCTGGGCTTGAGCCTTGAAGGCGCTTTATCCCTCATACTGAAAATACACAGATGGAGTGAAACACCTGATAAGCAGCTGCCAGTGCGCCTGTCCTCTTATAAACTTGTTCAGCTCATCCACCCATTAGTGCCATCCAAGTCTCAGCCTCCTTTGTTGTAAACGCTTAATTTCTCGTTACAGGTACAACTGCTGGTTTTCTGGTCTTCCAACTCACTGTAAGCTTAATATATTTACAGTTTGTGAATAAAGTCCTGAATGACACACACTTCTTACATCAGCTGGCCTGCAACCACTAAATGATAATCATGTGCTTAGAACAAGAAGATTATCATTTAGATAGAAAAATCAAATTCCCAGAAGTAAAGAAATGCCAGATTTACCATCGTCCACCCAAACCTACCTCCCTTTACTGGCCATCTGTTTCAGTCATTGTGCAAAAGCAAGCTGAGTCCAGCTTGCACAGTGAAGCTCATATTTGTGTAGTTTTTCTAAGGGAAAAAAGTTAATCACGTTAAGCACCATTAAGGATAACTGTGTTGTAGTTCTAGAGCTTGCTGTGACTCCTCAAACCTTAATAGCCACCCGCTTAGTACTTGAACTGTGGGATGGACCTCATAGCCATGTAGACTTATTCTGGTCTCCCTGCTCCCACAGCAGTTTCTACAGCTATTGTAAGTGCAAAGTCTCAGCCATTTTAAGTGGCTGTTTTGAGTGGTTTTACCTTGGCAAAATCTTCCAAGAAGCACAAGTGGCAGAAGGAAAACACCGTTTCTACCTCCTCTTAAATCATCCTGTAAAATTTGAGTGAAATTGCATAGAATAAATTTTAAATACAAGATGCCACCAGGCAATTTATACCTCCTGACTTTTAAGGGCCAGCAAAAGCATTGTCCTTCAGTACAATTCTCAAAGTAATGTTTCCTGCAGAATGCTCTGTAGCATCAGGTAATCAAACCATGCCACCAAATCTACCTTACAATAAAAGGAAATGACTAATACTTATAGCTGAATTAAGAAAATGGTATGCGTATTTAGAGGATTCAATTGAAATTCTGCAAACTGAGGGCTGACAGCATTGAGCTTTGAACCAGGTAATATTTTTAAGTTCTTTGAAGTTTAAAAATAGTTCCTAGCATTGTGTTGTTATGGTGGTACAGAGGACTAACGGACAAACTTGCATCCAAGCCCTTGCTTCTGATCCACGTTTCGGCCTCTGCATCCACCCATGTAAAATCTAAGAAATGTCACTGTCCTTTGTTCGACTGCATGTGTGGACCTTGTTATGGGCCAGGACTCCATTGTGCTAAGTGGTATACAAACACACAGCACCAAAAAGTGGCTGCTCCAGAGACTTTCTGCTTTTACTGTATGTTGTATTTGTCTCTGCAATAACTCAGTGCCTTCCAGTAGCACACTGAGCGATATGACTACCATCTGGCATGTGTTTGTTCGCTCACTCTCTCCCTGGGGGGAGAAGTGTGTGCAGTGGAGTGTTATGTTTCTGAATTTTTATACATAGATACTGACACATGCTGTTATATGTGCTTACGCTAGAAATGACAAGGTCAAATAATATGCCTTGCACTTGGAGTGAAAAATGGTGATGTTTAGGATGTTCCTTAGCTAATTTTATGTGTGCAGGGTCTGTAGAAAGATCTCCCTGTTGCATAAGAAGTTGTTGTATTTTGAATTTAATGCAGCATTTTCCCATCTTGCATAGCCTCCAGTCACCCTCTGTCTTTAGGAAGGAGTTGCCAGCGGCTTACATCCCTTTCTCCAGATGGTGTTGGGAGCTGAAGGCAAGAAAAGGGAAAAGGAAAAGTTAAATTTAAAAGTGTTCAAGCTCACAGAAATTAAATCTGTTCTTTCTGAGACTAGGAAAAGTCATGACACAACAAATTCTCCACTCATTCACATCCTGTGCAATGCCATCTAAGACAAGATGCTGTTGCATGTGTAAATACATGCAGCACTTCATCATTACAAATACATTAGTGCTTGCAATCTTGGAATCAAATATAAATGCACATCTTTGGTATTTGCTGAAACAAAACAAAACAGAAAAAGTGTTCATCATTATCATCGTTCACAAATGGACCCAGAAGGGAGATAATAATTATTGAAAAAAGAGTTGTTCAAAGTACGATTTTTTCAGATGTCCCAGAGTCTTACATATAAAGGCAATCTGTTACACTAGTGCCTTAGCCCAGCTGAAATGCCAGGGAAGAGTATTTCTGACAAGATAGGCATCTACGTTTCTTTAGTTATTTCATAACCCAGACAGGTGTCATGTGGAATATGTGTATTTATGCTTGAAAAGGGAAAGAAACCTACTGCTTAAAGATTTTTTTCCAAAGGGAATTTCCAGAAGACTTCTGAAGAAGTCAACATGAGTTCACTTGTAATTGTTCAGGAGCCTCTGGATGTGTTGTAATGAAGTGATCTCTTCCTTGCGTGTGTTCTAAGTGGATGGGATGTCTGTCAGTTCCCTAACTCTTTTCCTTTGCAGTTATTTTTTATTGCTGCACAGCCTTTATGTGGAAGCTGCAAATCTAGCCATGCTCTTTCAAAAGTCTCCTATTATGACATCTTTGTCCCCTGTAGATCAATTGTTTATGAATTTAGCAGCAGAAATTGGTGATTAACCCATTATTAACAATTTGGGAGTGGAGCAATTCTTTAAAAAAAAAAGTATGATACAAGGGTCAGAGCAGGTCACTGGGAGACAAGGCTTTGAAATTCCATCCTGAATTCTGCCAGTAATTTCCTGTGTGGTTTTACGACGTTACTTAGCTTCTCTGTAGCTGAGTTTTCCCATCTGTTGATAAAACACATAACCTTGTCTAACAGAGATATCTAACAGAGCATTTAACTTTTGAATTAAACACTTGTGCATTTTGGTTTCTGTAAATGACGGTTTTCTCTTAAATCTTTGTTAGGCTTTTACAGAGCAAATTAATTTGGATTAATTGTTATGATGCTTTTGTTGCTCATGATATAAATTAGTAGCCTCCCCTTTCAAAGGTCATATAAAGTGCCTTCAGTCAATTTAAACTTGTGATTTTCAGAATATCACATGGAAACTCATCTTTGTGAAGAGTGATGCTGCAGATTTTCATCTGGTCTTGTAGTTAATGGTGGGATAAACTACAAAAAACATTAAGAACATTCCCTAGGTCACAGAGCATATAGTTTCCTGTAAACTTTGTAATGAATTACCCAAGATGATCCTTAATCCCAATTTAATCCCATAAAATTATCTTTAGGTTTTTTATTAAACATGGAAGCACCTTTGCAAGTGGACGGCTTCCTACTTCTGCTATGGAAATAGAGTTATTTTAAATTAGGCATGGAAGACTATTTTTCATATCACTGTTTATAAGTGTTGTTATCTTCTCACTGTCCTCTAATTTAGGTGGTTATGCCAGAGCAGCTGAGCATCCTTCTAAATTTTTTTGTTCTGTTTTATTTGCCTACTATGGATTTTTTGCAAATATAGTTTTTGTCGTATATTTTGCCTTATGCTCTTGTCATGATATTTGTCACAGGACTAATGGATTCTGCTCCTTATTCTCTGATTTGCCTAGATGCATTGGGAAATGGCAATCTAGGGCTTAACTAGACTAATGTCCCTTTCACATGGTAAACCACAGACTTGCCTTTATATACACTGGTAGAATCAGTGCTTTGCCTGTTCCAGTGTTTGAAGCTGTGTTCAGCTTCAGAAGAAGCGTTCCTCTTCTATTAAGGGCAAAATATAGGGAACAAAGTCTTCTGTGTGCCTTACAGTTTTGCAATAAGGAGCTACGTACTTTTGAAATGACCTTTCGAATCTGTAGGCCCCAGGTACAAGCCTGTATGCCAATTGCAGAAGTCTGCAAAGGAGGGCTCTGCACTCAGGCCCCATCATCCGTTCTTTCTTTACAGGTCCAGATCCATCAGCTCCTGTTTAAGTGCATTGCAAGGATATTGGAGGCTTTAATTTCCTCAGCTGTTGGCTACCAGCCATACTCTTTTATGCCAAAAGACCATATCAGGGATGTTGATTGTTTCTTGGGAATACAAAGATCCAGCACAAGAGGGCATTTACTTAGCACATGCTGTAGCCTCATAGGTGCTTCTATAAGATGTGCAACTTGAAAGCTTAAATAAGGCCTATCTAGAAACTGGGCTTCTCATTTCCTAGGGAAGCGCTCTTTATTACATGCATTTAATGAGAAACGGGCATGACTTTTGCTGAAATGGACACAATCAGCTATGTTGTAACACAAGTGCGTATCAATATACGTATTCATATCACTCTTGGAGCACACCTAGAAAACCAGGCCTTCAGTAGGCTGAAGACATGGGGAAAGTTGGGGTGAGTGTTACTGCATTTGGAAGTAGACATCTAAAATAGCCTGGGAAGTTATGGCTTAGAATTGCCCGTTTCTCTTCAGTGGCTCTGAAGAGAGACAAGAGAAATAGTTCAAGTGACTTCCTTGTGGGTGAGGAGCATGTCATCTTCTGTTTATGGTTTTGGAAAGGCAATAGGTGTAAGAAATACTCATGCACCTGTTTTGTCCACTCAGCTTGGGAAGGTTTCTTTGTTGTGGCACTTCTGCATTAGGAAAGCTTGGCAGACCCTCTGGTACCCAAGCAATTAGACGTGGGTAAGGAATTGATTTCTACTGCTGAAATCTGTAAGTCCATTGAGATGTACTTAAACCCTGTTACAAAATAAAATAGGTAAGCCAGTGACAGTCAAAGTAGGTCTAGTCTTAAATTGGTGTGTAAAAGAACCAGTGTGGAGGAGGATGGTGGCTTAAAGACACATGTTTCAACTGTAGGAAATAGTGAAGATTATAAGGCAATTTCATCCTAAGTGGGGTCATCTGAAGTTTATGGAAAGTGGCAGAGGTGCTGGAGAGAGATGACAAAATGCTGAACTTCCTACCCTGGTTCAGTATTTCATGATCTGCACCAGCAATGCTGAGACTCCCATTTCCCACCACATTCCAGAGCCTTCCAGGAAGAGAGTTCCTCAGCCATTGCTCATAATTTTGAAAAGAAATGAATTATCTTTTTAAAGTTTTACATAATTCCATGTATTTATAATTTTTATATACCTTTCTAAAAAGCAACAGAGAAATTTTCAGCTGGTTCTTTAGATGTATCATATCTGGGCATTGGTAATTCACAACAGAGATGGGACGTCTTTATTCAAATTAAAGTGTTATCAAAATCATGGAATGATGCTGCCAGCTATGCCATTTCCAGCATAAAACATGGTTTCCTTTTTAAATGAATGAAAACCTTCCCTAATACGATTACACTTGTGGGAACATTTGTCAGACAGAATGCAAGCCAATTAGGGATTTCTTTATGAAGATCCACTACACTTCATTCTAAATCATCTATGAATATTACCAAATAGTTCCATTTAAATTGTTATCTGCTACTGTCAATCTAGGTCTTTCACAAATGAATTTTATCAGAATAAAGAGCTGACAGCACTTTTTAAACAGAACCACAGGAGTCGGGGTTATAGTCCATAATTTCCAGTGTCCTCCCATACCCTCAGTATCTGCTGGATGAAAACTGTTACTTAATTCATGTGGCCCTTTCATCCACTTTTGCTCTTGAAGGTTGTAAATGTGTTGAGATTTCTTAAGCCAGGCCAGATAAAACTGAATATCTAGCTTAGGAAATCTTGACAAAAGTGTATGTAAGCTTTATTTAAAAAAAAAAAAAAGTTCCCAATTTGTTAAAAATACTTGAGTGTCTTATAAGTGAAGGAAGAATGCGACTAGGTAAGTAACTAAGGTAAGAGCTCTGTTGTGTTCAACACTTACACTAATGGTTAGATAAACTACAGCTCTTTTCCACTTTTTGAGGAATGCCTGGTAACTCAGGAGGGAAATGATCAGCCACTGATGGCCTTTAAAGGAACTCCAAAGTGCTATTAAGCCTTATACCTTCCACAGAATGCAATCATTCCTAATAGTGATTGTCCTCAGCTTTTACAACTGAATTGAGTGTGTTAACTATATTTTTTTTCTTTTCTGTCTTTCTACTGAAGACCAGTGTGCTGTAAGGTATCTGTGCTTGCATTCCCCGAGAGGCTTGATGCTGTGAGTGTTAATAGGGGAAGACTACTAAATATTGGTTGTATCAGGTCAGTCACTAATTTTAGTTGTGTTCTTTTTCTTTTGGAAAAGGTATGTGCTGCAGTCTGCCGTTTATAGAACTCCCCTGTACAACTCCCTTAGCAGGAACTGGTGAGCCTCTTCCATTTCTTCATAGATGCATCTTCTGCTTTGTCCAGAAGTATGCGTTTTTTCCACCATGCTGTAAGCTTTTCTGATTGGAAACCACTTTCCAATTCCTTTTTTTTGAAGCTAAGGCAATATAAAGCAAGAAAAGAGAGAGTGCTGATGCCAGAGACATGGAGTAGGGCCAAGTGTTAAGGCAAGAGAGTCAGCAGAAACTACTGTTCCTCCCCCTTATGCTACTTCTAGCCCTTTTCCCCTAAATCCCTCATTTCTCAGCTAAACAATACATGGGCATGAGCCCAAGCCACTCACTAGGTGGGAGGGAGATGAGTTGGCCTGTCTACACAAGATGCGATGGCCAAGTTTGTAGGCAGAATTGATTTTTAACATTTTCCAAATTTGATTGAATTTTTTCCAGCACAGGTCTGATGAAGGGAGAAAAAGAGAAGAGAAAGCCTGTACAGTAACTAGTCATTCATTAGAGAATAGTGTTTTCTTCTGTATAGTTTATGAGTTTTAGTCATTGATTAAAATAACCGGACATAACTTTTCAGGCTGTTTGAGCCCTTGTATCTTCTGTATCTTCTGCTCTGTGCTCACTCTACCTCATAAATGTTGCATTTGTTGCTGTTGGTGACCCGAACTAAATAGGAGTCCTGAAGCCTATGCTTATGGACTCATTTTAAGAGATGTGGATTGGTTAGGCTGAGGATGGAACTGTCAGAAAGAAAATCATATAAATGATACACACTATCACACTTGTTTAGGAGTCCAGAGTGACACCATTATTTTTTTTTAAAGACTAGACTGAAATGTTATGCAGGAGTGAATGGGGCATGGCAGAAGCTTGCTTGAAAAGTAAGGTAAGACCTGTTGGATCCCACTAATAGGTCTGGTGGGATGTCTGAAGAAGGTCAGCAGACCATTATGAAGGCAGGCTTGACAGCATGTGTTCTCTCACACAAAGGGCCCACAGTCATACGGAGGTGATTCTGTACTCTCATGCTAGAAGCTTGTGTGCCCATCTTCCTCATCTCTTCCCTGTATTGGGAGTCCATCTCCTCACGGATGGTATCAAAGCACAGAAGCTGAAATATCACACTTCCTATCAGAACAGACTGGATACAAGAAGCAAGTGATTGTGCAGGTAGCAGTCAGGGGCAGGGAAGGCAGGTAGGGAGCAGATACTTGTGAATTCTCAAAAGAGGCAAGAAAGACCTGGAATGGCATCTCTCCAATTACACTTTTGTTTTCATAGTGATTTGAAACTCTCTTTTTAGTGTTGCCAACCACTCCAACTAATTAAGGAGTTAGTTCTTACTGTTCTTTTTCATAGGATTGCTTAGGCTAATTTTCAGCTACCTATAAACAATAAATAATTTACAATTCTACAGAGACATGTCTTTTACTGCTTGAGTAGTCGCTTGACAACTTGTTAAGTGGGAGTTGAGTAATTGGGAGCTGAGAAAATCCTATGGTGGCAGCAGAAAATTATACGATTTAAAAGAAGCTTATGAAAGCACAAAAAGCCAAGAAAAAAAAAAGCAATAGGTTTAATATCCTTCAAGCTCAGCTGCAAGGAAGAATTATTCTCACTGTGCTGGTCCAGGAGGCTCAGAGTAGAGTTCTGGCAGTGCAAGTGAGAAGTGAACAGTTCAAATATAGCCTATCGATTCAGATTATCAAAAATGAAGAGGAAAAAAACCACATAAATAAATAAGAGAATTATTTAAGCTAGAGAAATAGTCTCTGGTTTACATTTTCCTGCACTTACTTAAGTGTGACTCAGTCTTCAGACCTCTGAAATTGGTGATTTATTTCTACCGAGTCTTAGTAGAGAGTCTCCACTACTAAAACATTAAAAGGAACTACTTTAAAGTGTGCATAAATGTACATATAAATGCATATAAAGGAATAAATTGAAACTTCAATTTCTAGAGAGTCATTCTGTACTCGTGGAGTAAGAGCTACCAGTTGGCAGAACACGTAGTATAGTATTTCTGTAAAGCAGCATGTAATCCTACTTTAGGTGTGGGCTTGATTGCAAGTAGTATATTATTAATTTACTGGACAGTAGAAGCTCATTTTTCATATAGAAAGTATTGGGAAAGCAACCAAAATGCTTTCCTCATGGGCTCAGCCAAGTCCGTCTACACTGAATAAATATTCACTTTCTTCTGCAGATAAGAGTCAGTTAGATTCTCAGAGCTGTTTCTTGTTGGACCAATTATTGCCAGAGTCTGCCATCAATGTCTTAGTACCTGGAATGGTTTCACAGATAACTGCTCTTTTTATGTGCTAATTCATGTTTGACTAGCACAACATTTGCAGCTGACTATATTTTTGTGTCAGTAGCTGAATCCACTGAACTATCCACCAGTTTGTTCTCCAATTGGTTACTGCATAACTATCAGAATATACTTACACACTTCTGGACAATAATTATAAAGTATGAACTGATCTCTCTTTATACAGTTTTAATACAGCCAAATACACTAGCTGCAAAATTAAACATATGTATATCTATGATAGGGAGATCTGTGTGTTCTATGTCAGGCATCTGCTATTTACAACCAATTTGTTGAATGCAAGAATCAATATTTAATCAGAATGTTCATCAGTCTATCTTCAAGTTTCAGAAATCATGATCCAGTTTCAGAAAATGCAATTAGAGGCCCTCTGACACTTCAGAAAGTAGGAAATACTGTACACAACCTAGGCTGTCAAATGTGGAAAAAAAGAAAGTCTGATTAGTTAGTTGTGCTGCTGGAATGCTGACTTGAATAATACATATAGCTGCTTTATGCCTTTCCATGGAAATGGGAGAACTATCTAATTTGATTGGAACTCATTTTTAGGTCTCAAGTGCCTGTCTGCTTAATCAACATTCCACAGTCTAAAAGGCAGCATTTGGCTGCCTGGGCAACCTGTCCCAGAAACAGGGGAGCCCCAGATTATCTCCTAGCTTGGTCACTGGCTTCTCCTCTCTGTGTTGCTCACTCCCCTCCCTGTGACAATTCTCCCGTGCCACTTAGGGTCGCCATGCCTCTGACTGTAGACATGGGGTGTAGGTGTGTTTCACTCCTCACATCCATAAAACCATGTGGAATAATTCCCTGCAGGCTGTTTTTCTTTGCTGGGTAACTCAAGCAGCGCTGGTTCCTACACCCTGTTGTTCCCCTGTGCAGGAATGGGAGAGCTTTGCGTCCCCATTGCTGCTGAAAACCTTCCTGCTGAGAGGAACGCTTGCAGGGCAGCAATTGAAATTCCTCAGCTGTTGTGCTGGGTCTACACTGAAGGCTGAGCTGTGTTGGTTTCATCAAGAACTGCTTCACACTCATAAGCACTCAGCAATGCTTTCCACTATGTGGGACGTGTCAGGGATTTGTGCTTTGATTGGATTAGTGTCTGGTTGGTGGTTACAGCGTATGGGCAGCCCTAATTCTTTCAAAAGCATCTTCTAAGGAAACATTGTTAGGAATTGGACCAAATGAGACACAGATCTTAAAATGCTGGGTGAAAGAAAGGTCAGAGTAGTCTGAAACCTGAATGATTAGTATTTAACATCCAGCTGTGATCTCTATTGTTGTGCAATTTGTCAGTAAGGAAGTTTGGTTTGAGACGTCTACACATTACAAAGGGTATATTTACTCATATGCAGCAGATGGAAATGGGTACTTACTGTTGGGGATTTTTTTTTTTTTTTTTTTTTTAAGGGGTTTTACAAAACTTGGGGGAAACGAGGGAAGAGTTGCCATCCAGAGGAACCTGGACAACCTCAAGCAGTGGGCCTGCGTGAACCTCATGAGTGAGCCTGTGTGAACCTTCAACAAGGCCAAGTGTAAGGTCCTGCATCTGGGCCAGGGCAACCCCCAGTATCAATACAGGCTGGGGGATGAAGGGATTGAGAGCAGCCCTGCTGAGAAGGAGTTGGGGTACTGGTGGATGAAAAGATGGACATGAGCCAGCAATGTGCGCTTGCAGACCAGAACGCCAACTGTATCCTGGTCTGCATTAAAAGAGGCATGGCCAGCAGGTTGAGAGAGGTGGCTCCGCTTTGGTGAGACCCCACCTGGAGTATTGTGTCCAGCTCTGGAGTCCTCAGTACAAGAAAGACACGGACCTGTTGGAGTGGGTCTAGAGGAGGTCCACGAAGATGAACGAACAGAGGGATAGAACAGCCTTTCCTATGAGGACTGGCTGAGACAGCTGGCGTTATTCAGCCTGGAGAAGAGAAGGCTCTGGCAAGACCTATTTGCAGCTTTCCAGTACGTAAATGGGGCTTATAAGATGGGGATAAACTTTTTAGCGGGGCCTGTTGTAATAGGACTAAGGGTAATGGTTTTAAACTTAAAGAGGGCTTAAACTAAATTTTAAACTAAATTCAAGACTACAAATAAGGAAGAAATTTTTTACAATGGGTGTGGTGAAACACTGGAACAGGTTGCTCAGAGAGGTGGTAGCTGCCCCATCCCTGGAAACATTCAAGGTCAGGTTGGACGGGGTTCTGAGCAACCTGATCTAGTTGAAGATGTCCCTGCCTATTGCAGGGGGATTGGACTAGATGACCTTAAAAGGTCCCTTCCAACCCAAAACATTCTATGATTCTATGATTCTTTTGCTGTGCCCCTGTGCGAGCCTGAGGAGTTGTGCATGCCTGTTTTGCACCGGCTGCACCCATACTAGATGGAGGAAGGTGAGAGTGGGTGTTATTAGTGGAGAATGAAACAGGGACATGTCCAGGGGAACAGGAATGAATGTGAGAGCTGAGATGCTGAAGGAGAGATACGAGGAAATGAAAGAACAAGCAGACCAGTGAAAGGGACCAGGAGGAGAGGGATGAACACAGGTAACCAGGCCAGATAGTCAGAAGAGAACTGGAGGGTGATTTCCAATGTGAGTTTTTTAAACAAATGTCAAAGTCAAGTTACTGTGCCAATATGTGGAAAGCTGATCTCATAGGTCAGTCACTTTGAGCAGCAGGTTACGTCCTCTTGTCTCCCTTCTTCTCCCCATGGATTTCCCATCCATCTCTGCTATGTGCTGCTGCCACTTGTGACTGCTCTGGTGCTCACTGGTCCTCTCTGTAGCTGTTCATAAACATGGCAGAAAAATAAACTAGAAAAATGCAGGGTAGTCTCCTGAGATGCATTCTGCTGCTTGTGCTACAGAAGTGTTCAATTAGTGCCTTAACTGGCTCAAGGGAGAAAATAGTCCAGAATGGGTATGAGGAGTGAGAAAGTGAAGAAACAGGAAGGGGTGGCATGGGATGGGAGCAATGCTTCTCTTCTTTTGGTGACAGTGATCCATGTGGCAGACTTAGCCATTTGTAGAGATGCAGCCTGAATCTAATTCATGCTCCAAAATAATTTGTAGGAAAGCTGGGTCCCACACTTTTCTATTCAAGATCAAACATTAAAGCAATCTGAAAACACATCAGTAGAAATCACAGACCTCGGCACTGCTCTAGTATTTGTAAACGCAGAGTCTGCTGTAGGGAAAGAGTGCCTTCCTGTGAGACAGTGCTGATAGCAGTTCAGCAGAATTCAAAAAGGCAAGGCATTGATGCTGTGAAAGGATTACCTGTCTATTTTTCTCTTCATTTTCCTCCCTGCAATTCCTGCCACCATTAAACTCAGTGAGTGCTTTTGCGTTCAGATTAAACCTTTAAATCACTTGCAGTGTGCTTTCCCCTAGCAATTATATGTGTCTGCACAAGAGCTTTGCCAAATATAACAATTCTGTTTTGCTGATCTTGGAGCAAACCATTTTTCTGTGTGTGTGATTTACAAGTTTGGATTACTTGAGTTTCTCCTTAGAATTTGGGTTCAAAGCTTTCCTGGTTTCAATCATAGACAATAAATTGGCTCCTGCTCATTCAAACCCCAAGGCAAATTTCTGAAATGTGTTTCAGTTCTCCATGAATCTTCACTAAGTGTGCTGAATTTTAAGCCTGTTGCTTGTCTGCGATTAGCAGAGCTATCAGTGAAGCATAAATCAAGTCACCACAAATTATCTAATTGAAGTCTATTTGTCAATGTTACACCAGCATAAGGGAACAAAAATATTTTTATTTTTTTTGTATCTACATATCTGTGATGTACCCATCAGATACCTCCAGAGTGTGACAACTCTTCTGTTTGGGAGCAGGACTGTCTGGGACATTATATTCTGAGCAATTCATAGATGAATTCACTGAAGCGCTGCCCCAGAAAGACTGTTTCCTCTATGGTTGTACATTGTCATTATGATGCATCCCTCCTGGAACTGGATCCAGGTGAGTCAGTAAAAGGTTGCGTTTATGATGGCACTGGGCAGGACAGAAGGGCCGGGGAAATGAGGAGAGTCCCTCATGTGTGGAATCAGGAAGACAAGAACTTCTAAAACAGTTGAAGGCACACAAATTGCTTTAACATGTGCAGTTCGCCCTGTTTCTGTTCTTACCCTTGCACACACACTTCTGTCACCTGTGAATCTCAGTTTATTCCCACCTTTTCTATCTTCTTCCTATAGATAAAAAACCCACAACAATCCGTTAGTCACTGTTGCCAGCTCAAGGGGGAAAAGATGGGATATAGACAGGTGGATTGTACATGTCTGTAGAAATGGCCTCATTAGAGGTGATAATGAAGCACAGTTTTAATTGATTAATACTGGTAATTAATTAACTGTCACTATATTTCTTCTTGTTATTCAATATTATTTCCTCTTCCATTTCTGTTCATGTAGTTCATGTTTGAGCTACTTTTTATTTACTGTTCCATTGTGGTGGATTAAAGCAAGAACACCAGTCAAGATCCCTGTAGAACAACACCTTAAATTGGCTGAACAGAGCATGTAAAAATAATAACTGAGTAACTAGTGATTTCAGCTGAGAAAAGAGCAGAAAATTACTATCAGGTCATGCAGGATCACTACCTTTTGTGTTTAAATCTGCTTTCCACAATGACAGATAATTCACTCTGAAACTAAGGAAGCTGCCTTTTCCTTGTCTAGGACAATGAAATTGATTTTCTGCATCTGTTATGGTGACTTTTTGCTTGGTGTGCTGGGGTATGTCTCACAGTATCATCAATTGTCAAGTCCATTTATTAGATTCTGGGCCAGGTTCTGCTCTGAACAGAACTAGTTAAAATCTGAAGTAACACCAGTGAAATTAAACAGTTTGCGAGGTTGAAACAGAAGTACAAATGTTTTCAAGAATTGCATCTTGTATAACCAATTCATCATAAAGTTGGAGGCCCTGTACCATTGATATGCTAGGAAAAAAGCAGCTCTCAGAGGCATTGTGAGATTTATCCTCCTGATAGCAAAGCTTTGGAATATACCTTTGCATAGGTGAGGTTATTTGTGTAGGGAATAACATTTTCTGGCTTATAAGTCTCTACATTTATGTCAAAGAGAAGCAGGTTAAAATAAACATGAAAACCTAGGATAAATGGCTCTCATGGAATTCTTTCAGCTGAGTCACTTTCCCAAATGCAATATTAAGGGACAAACCCCAACGTTTCTCTAGTGTCCTATGAGTGGTCTTTAACAGTAGAATTGGGTAATTTTGCATTACAGAAACCAAAGAGGAGCCTGGATCCGCTGTCTGTATAGAAGGGAGATACAGTGCTACTTTGTCCTGATTTTGTAAGGCGTAAAAGTCTTTTGAGGTAAAGACTAAGAAATAGATTCAAGCCCATTCTGACACTAGAGAAGAATTCCAGCAGCTTTCCAGTACTTCCACTACTTTCCCAGTAAGCTACTCTAGAATTAATTAGTAAGTGCAACAGAGGTTCTAAAACCTTGTAAAAAGTCTACCAGTTTTTTGTTAAGTTTTGGAATTTCTGGAGTGATATTCAGAGAAAACAAGTGGGATAGCTTTTTAAATACAGTATGCGATGGCATGGGGTTTTCTACAGTGACATGAGTGTTATGCTTCATCCTTTACCTTCGTCCCTTATATTGTCTCATAGCATTGGAACCAGAACTTCCCTCACCTATCACTGCAGGAGATGAGGGCACATGAACTAAATGCCTCTTCATTTAACTGGGGTTTTTTTCTCCTTGTCCACACTTGAAGCTAGAATGAAGCTAGCAAAGAATAAGGGTTCCCAGTGACACAATTTTTTCGTTGACATACTCTTGGGAAATTGTATCATCTTAGGGTGGAGTTGTCATGTCACACTCCTTAGTCCACTTACACTTCTGTTACATCCCTTTGAGTAGGGAACTCACGTTGCACTGTGAGAATACGGTGCTGTTTTTCTTCATGTAAACCGGACACGTAACTCATGGCAGCAATGCACCTCCAGTTACAGGTCATCCACCTGTCATTGCCAGCAGACTCATAGGGAGGAGGTTTTGCTTCAAATTAGACAGAATGGAGAGTCAAATCTGAGTCTTGAACATCACAGAAATGATTGCCTGAGGATTCTGCTCTGCATCCTGATATTTGTAAAAGTTAATTATAGTTGTTTTAAATTTTAAAGCCTGTTATTCTAAGAACACTAAAGGGGGGAGCTGTCATTTTCTATATGCATCTCTGACAGTCTTTCAAATGGTTTGTTTTTATGAACTGCAGTATATTTGCTGTAGCAGAATTCATTACTGCATTGAAAAATAATAAAACATTTCTAACAAATTATCAAAGGAAAAAAATGCTAAACCCCTGAAATGTGTATTTTTCACCCATTGCCCAAAGGCAGCAAACATAGTTTAAAATTAAGGATAAGGGTGGCTAAATAGCTTAGATATGATCAACCTCTATCTGACCTACTTTCTCCAGAGTGATTTTTACTGTAAAGTAATCTTTACAATGTCAGTTCCAAAACATTATCAGTGTCATTAATGCATCCTTCCCATCAGCAGTGTGGTCAAAGATTTGCTGATGATGCCACTTCTCAGACTCCCACTGACTCACTGTCTAACATGTTGTGGTAACTGAACACACCATACCCAAAAACCCTCCCTGTAAGGAAATTCTGTCCATCTCCAACACTGGACCTTGGTATATGATATGTGGTGAACGTATATTTTTTTTTTTTAGTTAGGCCAGAGGTTATAGTAGACTAGGCAAAGGTATGTCAAACTTTGACATTTTTTCTTCATTGCTGGGTTTAAGTTTGGTGAAATCATGGGGTTGGAAACCACAGCCTCTTTGCATCTAGCTCCTCTCTATCGTACTCTGCATTTGAAACGTGTCCTCTCAGCAAAAATCTGCCTTCAAAACAGGATTTCTTCATTTACCACTTATTTTGAATCTATTTGCTTCTAACATTTATCCACAGTTTTCTCATAGAACCATAGAATAGTTGTGGTTGGAACAGACCTTTAAGATCATCAAGTCCAACCATTAACCTAGCACTACCAAGTTACTACTAGACCACATCTACCCATCTTTTAAATACCTCCAGGGATGGTGACTCAACCACTTCCCGGGCAGCCTGTTACAATGCTTGACAACCCTTTTAGTGAATAAGTTTTTCTTAATATCCATCTTAAACCCTACCTGGTGCAACTTGAGACCATTTCCTCTGGCCCTATGCCTTGTTGCTTGAGAAAAGAGACCGACCCCCACCTTGCTGCAACCTCCTTTCAGGTAGTTGTAGAGAGCGATAAGGTCTCTCTTCAGTCTCCTTTCCTCCAGTTCCCTCAGCTGCTTCTCATAAGTCTTGTTCTCTAGACCCCTCCCCAGCTTGTTTGCCCTTCTCTGAACACACTCCAGCACCTCAATGTCTTAACTGTAGTGAGGGGCCCAAAGCCAAACACAGTATTTGAGGTATGGTCTCATCAGGGCCAAGTACAGGGTAATGATCACTTCTCTAGTGATTCTGGCCACACGGTTTCTGATACACGCCAGGATGCTACTGGTCTTCTTGCCCACCGGGGCACAATACTGGCTCATATTTAGCAGGCTGCCAACCAACATCCTCAGATCCTTTCCTGCTGGGCAGCTCTCCAGCCACTCTTCCCCAGGCCTGTAGTGTTGCATGGGGTTGTTGTGACTCAAGTGTATGACCCGGCACTTGGGCTTGTTGTATCTCATACACTTGGCCTCAACCCATTGATTCAGCCTGTCCAGATACCTCTGTAGACTTCCAACGCTCAGGTAGATCAACAGTCCTGCACGACTTGGTGTCATCTGCAAACTTACTGAGGGAGCACTCAATCCCCTCATTCAGATCACTAACAAAGATATTAAGCAGAGCTGGCCACAATACTGAGCCCTGGGGAACACAACTTGTGACAGGCCAACTGGATTTAACTCCATTCACCAGCACACTTTAGGCTTGGACATCCAGCCTGTTTTTTACCCAGTGACACATGAGCCCATCCAAGTCATGAGCAGCCAGTTTCTCCAGGAGAATGTTATGGGAAATATTGTCAAAGGCTTTACTAAAGTCCAGGTAAAACAACATCCACAGGCTTTCCCTCATCCACTAAGCGGGTCACTTTGTCATAGAAGGAGATCAGGTTAGTCATGCAGTACCTGCCTTTCATAAACACACGCTGACAGTGCCTCATCACCTGGTTGTCCTGTATGTGCTACATGATGTCACTCAAGATGATCTGCTCCATAACCTTCCGTGGCATCGAGGTCAGACTGACAGGCCTGTATTTACCTGGATCATCCTTCTGGCCCTTCTTGTAGATGATCATCACATTTGCTAACCTCCAGTCAGCTGGGACCTCCCTGGTGAGCCAGGACCGCTGATAAATGATGGAATGTGGCTCGGTGAGCACTTCCACAGCTCCCTCAGTACCTTGGGTGGATCCCATCTGGCCCCATAGACTTGTGTGCATCTAAATGGTGTAGCAGCTTGTTAACCATTTCCCCTTCTATTCATTCTGCTTCCCATCCCTGTCGTCTAGCTTAGGGAGCTGGGTACTCAGAGACCAGGTCTTACTATTAAAGACTGAGGCAAAGAAAGCATAAAGTACCTCAGCCTTTTCATCATCCTTGGTCACTATGTTTACCCCCGCATCCAATAAAGGATGAAGATTCTCCTTAGCCCTCCTTTTGTTGTTAATGTGTTTATAGAAACTTTTTTTATCATCTTTTACAGCAGTAGCCAGATTAAGTTCTAGCTGGACTTTGGCCCTTCTAATTTTCTCCCTACATACCCTCATGCAATCTTTGTAGTCTTCCTGAGTGGCCTGCCCCTTCTTCTATAGGCCGTATAGGCTTTTTCTCCCTGAGTTCCAGCTAGAGCTCTCTGTTTGGCCAGGCTGGTCTTCTTCCCTGGCGGCTTGTCTTACAGCACATTGGAATGGCCTGCTCCTGTGCCTTAAAGATTTCCTTCTTGAAGAATGTCCAGACTTTGCCCTTCAGGACTGCCTCCCCAGGGACTCTGTCAACCAGGCTCCTAAACAGGCCAAAGTCTGCCCTCTGGAAGTCCAAGGTGATAGTTCTACTAACCTCCCTCCTTACTTCTCTAAGACTCAAAAACTCAATGATAATTTCTTGATCACTGTGCCCAAGATGTCACCCATAAGTCCTTTTCTATTTACAAACAACAGGTCCAGCAGGGCAGCTTCTGTAGCTGGCTTGCTCACCAGCTGTGTCAGGAAGTTATCGTCCACACAGTCCAGGAGCCTCATAGACTGTTTCCTCTCCGCTGTATTGTATTTCCAGCAGATATCTGGTAAGTTGAAGTCCCTCATGAGAAGAAGTGGTAGTGATTGTGAGACTTCTCTCAGCTGTTTATAGAATATTTCATCTGCCTCTTGAGGCTTGTTGGGCAGTCTATAACAGATTCCCAACTGCCAGCTGCCTTGCTGGCCTTTCCCCTGTTTCTTGCCCATAAACACTTGACCCTATTGTCACCATCATTAAGTTTAAGACAATCAAAACACTCCCTAATATACAGGGCCACTCCACTGCCTCTCCTTCCTGGCCTATCTCTTCTGAAGAATTCATAGTCATCCAGTGCAGCACTTCAGTTGTGTGAGTCATCCCACCATGTTTCTGAGATAGCAACTATATCATAGTTTTCCTGCTGCACAATGGCTTCCAGTTCCTCCCGTTTGTTGCCCACGCTGCCTACATTGGTGTAGATCACAGAATCACAGAATGGTAAGGGTTGGAAGGGACCTCTGGAGATCATCTAGTTCAACCCCCCTGCCAAAGTAGGATCACCTAGAGCAGGTTGCACAGGAATACATCCAGGCAGGTTTTGAATGTCTTCAGAGAAGGAGACTCCACCACCTCTCTGGGCAGCCTGTTCCAGTGCTCTGTCATCCTCAAAGTAAATAAATTCCTCCTCATGTTTAGATGGAACTTCCTATGTTCAAGTTTGTGCCCGTTACCTCTTGTCCTGTCACTGGGCACTATTGAAAAAAGACTGGCCTCAGCTTCCTGACACCCACCCTTTAAGTATTTATAAGCATTGATAAGATGCCCCCTCAGTCTTCTCTTTTCCAGACTAAAAATACCCAAGTCCCTTAGCCTTTCCTCATAAGAGAGATGTTCTAATCCCCTGGTCATCTTCATAGCCCTTTGCTATACCCTCTTCCAGCAGCTCCCTGTACTGGACACAGTACGCCAGATGTGGCCTCACCAGGACACAGCAGAGGGGAAGGATAACATCCTTCAATCTGCTTGACACACTTTTCTTGATGCACCCCAGTTTGGGTATTGATCCCATCACCTTTTTGGCTATTGATCCCATCACCCCTTCGGGGAGAGAAGCCCTAATTCCTACCTGACCATTCCCAGGCTCTTCCATGATTTCTAGCCCATCAATATCCCCTGCATCTCTGCTATTGCATAGCACTCCATCCCATACCTCCACTGGATGGCAAACCAAAGGACCTCGCTAGCACGCCATCACACAAACATTGATGTGCCTCATGACCAGTATAAACCCACCTCTCTTGAGTCAGTCTGCTAATCTGAAAGGCTTGTCTTTTTCCTCTGCATTATATTCCACTTTGTTTTTTTCCAGCCAGTTTACAAACAAGTATCTGTAAACCAATGAGTTTGAGCAACTGAACTGAACCAAGGGGCCGTGTTAGCCTTCATCTATAATAATATGGCACACATACTCTCACCTATGCTGCTAAATTAATCTCAGAAAGACTATTCCTGCAATAAGGCTTTAGCTAGTAGCAAGAGTAGCAGCACATGACTTGAAAGAGATTGCATATCTCACACTATAAAATACACTTTAGATAAAGTATCTTAGCTGGTGGCACTTTGATGTGGAAATTTGTACTGTTACATCCTCATAGACTACTGCACTCACTTCTGAGATTACTATTTTTGAATGAAAATTGTTAGAGAGGACCTAATGAGGTTAGACTTTGCAGCCCAATTTCCTAGCAAAAGAAAGATTATTTTGGGACTTCTGTCTACTTTATTGATAATATAACCCCTCAGGTTTCTAGATAACACTGAAATTTTTTAATTCAGCACAAATTCTGGGATTTACCTAGGCTTTAAAGGCTAAGAATAACTAACAAAATCTTCAATCTTCATTAAGGAGAAGGAAATAAAAAATATGACAAAGAACTTAACTGCAGCCCTAGTCATTGTGACCAATGACAGAAAGCACAAAGGGCAGATCTTTAACTGGTTTAGTGTGAAGTCATTGGAACTGTTTTTCAGACTAACTAAAAACTGTTCCAGAATATTCCTAGTTAGTTTTAAACATAAAATGCTTCTGGGCTAGGAGTAAAAGCTTCTGTTATCAAGGTTGAGGGGGACTGGGAGAGAAAATCAAAGTACTGTCTGAGATTATTTTAACACCTCTTCTTGTAATTGGAAAGTACAAATTCATCAAAATCTAATCTGCTTGTGAGAAAAGACTGGTTTCATTTTGTTTCATCTTTCCATAATGTATTGGGGGAAAAGGTTTCAAAATTGGTGATACTTCCTTTTTTAATATTTTCAAGACAAAAATAGTTTGAAATAATGGTGTTATTTCATAAGATAAACTGTAATAAATAACATGTAAAAATTCAAAACTAGATCAAAACCCTGTGAAAACCCAAACTGATCACTGGGCATGACTTTCTGTTGCTGTTGTTGAAATTCCCCACTTCAGAGAAAATGTGCAAAATCTCAATTTGTCCTCTTGAGGAAAAAACTGATCTCTGAAACCTATGAGATATATTTATATATATATACACATATATACACACACACACATATATATTTATATATATATATATAAAAATATATACATATATATAAATTCTTTAAATGAAAAAACTATTAAATTTGTTATTCTTTATCTTAGAATAACACTGAGGATATACGTCAGTTAGTTCATTATCTTCTAGTAACAAACCATATTGATCAGGAAAACAAGCCAATATTAGAGGAAAACACATGAATAAGAGGACTTCCTATTAACAGTAAAGTAGCAATGATTTTAGCAATAAGATTATCCTTAGATTTTTTAAAATTACACTGATTTTCAGAACCTGTTAAGAAAATCTCTTTTGCTAAAATGTTTGATTTTTCTCCAACGCATCACTGTATTTACTGTTCTCATCCCTCATATGTACAGGGTGGTAAGAATTTTTGGTTTTTTTTTTCCTGAGACATCAAGATGCTATTAAACACAACAAAAGCAGGAAGCATCTAATTTACATGAAGAGAATAAGGAATTCAGATATTGCCTCTGTATTCACTAGACTATATTCTTTCTTTGCTCTCTCTATTTAGTGTTCAACCAGAAACAGAAGAATACCCTGTTGCCTGAGCAGAATGCTGGGAACAAAATGAGCTCTCTTGAACAGGCCCATGTTAATACTTTTCTTTATTTTCCTCATAATTTTCTTTAATAACTAACTAGTTCTGAAGCAAAATATGTAGTATGTACACCTTGAGTATAATTTAGTACATAATAACCCATACTTATTTGCTAGCGCTGTATAATCTAAACTGGATAAAATTATGTCTCAGAACATTGTTTGAATCAATAAAGTAAAATCAGTAATTAGGCTGTGCATAAAAAGGTAACATAAAAAGCTGTTGCCACTGAGTTTGGATTAGTGTGGTGGTACATTACTGAATCAGTTTTGGCTCTTGATAGATACCCATACTTAGTTATAGATGTACTGGAGTACACAATACATAAACACAGAATACATATTTCTTATTTAAGAAAGCAGATTGAAAGAGCCTGGCAAAATTAAAAAGCAATATCTGTTAAATATAGGATGGAATATGATACAGAGTATAATTTGCACATTAGTATAGTATCATACTTATCATTCTTAGAATCAGAAGGCAACTGGACATGGCAATAACGTTTATGGTATGTGTGTCTTCGAATTTGGGATAATAATCATCCTAAAAAGAAGATCAAATATAGAGGGAATACTACTAAGTAGTTAATTTCACAAACAGTGGAAACAGCTTGAAAGCCTGATAGTATCAGAAGCCACTATTGAATTTGAATCTGGGATGTTAATCTTTACATATCTATTTAAATATGTGTGTGTACATGTTTGTATATGCATTTATGTAGACATGCACACACACGGAGTTAAAAAGCTGAACTGAGCACTGAACTAAACTACTGAACAATGGTGACATTTTCTGTTGAGATGTCTTTTCACGACATATGCATTTGAATACAGGTTTTGCTGGAAAAACAGTAGTGAAAAAGAGAAAATTGTGGCAGACATGATTTTGCAATATTCATCAAAGATTTAAATAGTTCCAAATGGACAGTCCAAAACTTCTGATCATCTGAAGGCACCAAATGCACCAAAATGATAGCTAAAATCTGGAAAAGATGACATGAATTGCCCTGCAGCCTGTCTCTTTGCCAAGTTAATGCATTTTACCAATTTGATGTTATTTTTAATATTGATTTACAGGAGATTCTTTTACACTTAGGGTCCTAATTTTCAGAGCCTCTCAGCAATCACTCTATTGTGACTATTGAGTTATTTCAGTTTTTATCACTCCTCAAGTGAGAATGAAGCGTACCATATACTATTATTTATTTTGGCTTCTCTTCCCATTGTCATTGAGCATATACTTACTGTGTTTTACTTCTTCAGCCATTTATGTGCCAGCATTTACACACATTGTGTTATTTTATAAAGCATGAAATATGTTTTTGCACACAGTCAACGCTCTGCCTCGTAGCAAATTTACAAAGTATTCATGCATGGGGATATTTAGGAGATGGCCTAAATTTGGGTTTTTACTATCTCTGATAATGGAGACTTCACAGCTTCTCCGGGCAACCCTTTCCCATGTTTTACCCCCTGTCACTGTAAAAAAGTTTCTGTTTAAATATAATTTCCTGTAATTCTGTTCATGTTCATTGCCTTTTGTCCTGTCACTGGGCATCACTGAGAAGAGTCTGGCTCCATCATTACTAAAATGAACTCAGGCTAGACTGTTGAAAGCTTGCCCGGCAGCTTCTGTTGGCCATCAGCATCCATCTTCATTAAACAAGAGATCACTAAAAAGTCATACATTAACTACATCTGCAAACAACTTACACAGGTATGGCATTTCACTGACTAGACAAGTTGGATGTGAGCCTCTAGACAGATGTTTTGTTCAGTAATACAGCAACATCTGTCCAAATATATATTGGGATAACATCACTGTGACAGCTGAGCTCCATAAAGCGAGACTACCTCGATTGTCTACACAGTGTCATAAACTGGACTTCCCACCTAGACACCCCTACCGCTCCCCAGCTAAAAAGCTGAGCTGTGAATTACTACTTGTTTTCCTGCTGTCTCAGTGAGGAAGCTCAGGCCCTCATCCCCTCTGTGAATCCCTTCTCCAACTTCTTGATTCACTTGCCAGTGCTATTTGGGTACCTATTGTGGCAATACCAGCAGGGAGCGAGAGATGGGACCTACGGGGACTTTCCCAGCTTGTAGAAGCATAAAATAATTGAGCCGTTTCTACATTACTTATGCAATTCTTGTACCTTTCTTACGTTGCTCAGAAATTAATGCAGAGGAAAGACTGAAAGACTTACTCAAGTTTATATGATAGCAGCCAGGCAATCTAGTAGATCCGTGCCTGACATCTGTTCAATCTTCTCTGTAATTTTGCTCACTGTTTCTTGTAACAATTAAAGGATTGTGTGAAGTCACCAACTATGAGACATGAACCTAAAATTGCTTTATGAAGGTCAGCTAAAATAGATGAAGTCCAGTGACAAATAGATGCTGATGAAGGTCTAGGGAAGGTGCTAGACATTTCAACATCAGGCGCTCAGACTGATTCTGCATTGCTGAAAGAACTCACTGGTAAGTCAGAATTTGCAGCACAAATCTCATGTGTGCACACATGTGAGGACAATGTTATTAAGAAAACTTAAAACCAGTGCAAACTACATATTTTATGTGATTTTTTTCTAACAGAGACAAATTCCTTTGAAGCTCATTTTTTCTGTCTGCTAAATTATTTTTAGACCACCTTGGGCTTTAGGGGCTTTTTGACAGGGGGAGGCTACTTTTAGACTGTGGTGAGTTAGGCATACCCTAGATTCTAGCAATGGTTATCTAGTTAGAAAAATTATGTATGTAACAGTGTGACAGTTCAGAACACTTGTAAATATGAATACTTGCAGCCTTACCTTTACTAGCATTGCACTGCACGAAAAATAATCTTGTGGGCTACCGGTGGCCTATACGCTCTCTTTCTTCTAGACTGTAATATCAGCATTGATAAAAGCATTTCGAGTTATGTCTACAATTTTTCTTTTGAACCAGCTCCTTTTGTGCAAATGATTCTTATAAGATGCTTGCTGCCATGTCAACAGTCATGCTGTTAAAATGTTTGTTTCAAAATAAAGTCAAGCTCAGCCTTTTAAAAGAACCACCTTATTTAGCAACATGCCTTTTTTTTTTTTTGTCTTTTGCAAAGCTTTCCTTCACTTACTTTGTGAATCCCACTCCATTTTCTAAGCTTTTATATATATTTTAAAAGTTACTCTCATCTCATGGACATCTACTGTCAATGGCCATGGTTCACCTCACATCAACCAAGCATCAAATGTCCCTACACGAGGTCCTGTCCTGTCACTTCAGGGGAAGTAGTGCAGATGTACAGAAAAAAGATGCACCAAATGGTCATGGCCGTAAGCAATATGGGAGAAGCCTCAATGGGCCACAACTGAAGCTGTTTTAATCAGCCACAGCAGCTGTAAGGGAGATATGTCATTTTATGCTGGGTAGGGATGTGGTTGGGATTTTCCTTTGAAACAGCTTATTTATCCATCCATAATACCTATAGCTGTGTATTATTATATATAATAAATATATATAAAGTGACTAGGATTCTTAGAGAATTATCTTTCTCATTAATTTTGGTTTTATTTTTCCTCTCCTCAGATGACTTGTTAGTTCACAGACAGACATGTAACATTTGATTTATCTTCCTTTCTCCTCAGTATCTCTACACCATGCAATGCAGTGCCAGGCACAGACATTTGACCTAGCTGTGAGCAAGGTTTCTTGGGTGCTGGCAGCAGCATGACCATATTCAGCATGATCTGAGCCTCCCCTGAGTGGCAAATTAGCCCTCTGGCATTGCTCTGCTAAGTCGCCAATATGGCTCTCTGGACTGAGGCTAGTTACTCTACAGCTCTGTCGTACTCTTGACCTGTGTTCAGATCAGGAACTGCAAAATTGTGAGAAGCATCTGCTTATTCCTTGTATGTCTTGGGAACTGCAAGAGAAATTTATGTCACTGAAGCTTTAGATTAGTGGAAAATAATAAAAAAAAGAATAAATCTTTTGAAAAACTAGTAACATCTGTTGCAGTTTCTTTTTTTCTTTTTTTTTTTTTGTGTCACAGCAGTAGTGACCTTATTGCTGGTGAAATTTCAGACTGGTATTAACTTAATACAACAACAATTCATTGTGAACATCTGGCCTCTTTTCTTTTCGTCTGTCACAGCCCATTCTGACCCAAGAGCATTGCCCTGGTGGGTGGTAAACAAGTACAAGGGAAAATAAAGCATACCATCTGCCTCCTTTTGTGTTTGCCCATAATAAGTTTTCATGCTATTTATTCACTAAGCAGGGTCAAGAGCTTGAGTGCGGTCAAAAATATGTAGCAAGATAGATTTGACTTATGGCACAGCTTCCATGAACATAGCCCTAAACAGTGGAATAGTCTTGACACACTGGGCAGCATGGTCTAGAGGAAAATACTGTCTCATGGCTTTCAGTC
This sequence comes from Larus michahellis, assembly GCF_964199755.1. NCBI lineage: Eukaryota > Metazoa > Chordata > Aves > Charadriiformes > Laridae > Larus > Larus michahellis. The sequence continues at coordinate 17,255,383 of NC_133930.1, forward strand.
CGGTTGGGAACCTACTTGGAGAGTTATTTTGAATAACTCTATGCCATTATGAAAACTGAGGGGACATCCAGTGATATTCTGTAAGGGTTGCTCTGACCCTGCTCCTACTCCGTGGTTTTGTTGATGGCCAGATGCTAATAGAGGGTGCAAAGAGCCAGGAAGGGTCTTCTGGTGAGTTAGCTGAAAGTTTTTGAAATTACATGATGTGGAGAAATTGGAGAAATACTCTGAAAAAGATAAATTAGCATTTGACATGGATAAACATTGAGTCCTGGCCTTGGCAGGGATAAATAGCTATGCAGATGTTGGACACAATACTGGCACTGTAGCTGCCTATGGGTTCAGAGGGCTCTGGACCATAAACTGAACATGAGACAGCACTGACGTCTTACAAAGAAAAGATCGCCCTGGAAAAAAAGAATGAATAATACTTTGAGATAAGCAATATAACCTTGTTCTATGCGAAAAGAGTAAAGCATTAACCTAGAGTCAGTTACTTCACTCTGAGGGAGACTTGGACAACCTGAAAACATTTCAGTAGGACACAACTCCTAAGCATCCAGAAAATATTTCCTACAGAACTTAAAGATTCAAGATTGTTTAGACTAAAGAAGAAATGGTGGAGGAGGTGCATGTGAAAGTAGTCTCAACCTTGTAAGAAAAATAGTAGAATTTTGTTGCAGCAACAAAGATTCACACCAGGTGTTAGGAAGGACAGCCTCTGTACAGACTCTCCGGGGAGAGTAACAAGGCTTTATCTGTGCAAGTCATCACTGAAATGGTGGACAAGTAAACATTGAGAGATATATTGGTAGAGCTGGTCTTACCTTGCTTGTAGGAATGAATGAAATTACATCTTCTAGGTATCCTTCTAGCTTAACATTGCTGGATCTTGACAGCAAACAAGCTTTTGCACGTAATTCAAGAATGGTTCCTTTACTAAACAAACACAGTTAGAGTAAATATAATGGCAATGAGAGATGTATTAACCTTTTGTTCCTTTGCTTTCACTCTGTTAAGTACTGTTAACCTACTAGATTACTAAAAAATAATTCTACAATTAAGAAACTATACTACGTCAGATTGTCAATGTCTTACAATCCTGGCACTTGGTCACCAGCTTACTATATTTATGTTCATCGTGACCTGTAAGACAATTATTCTTCCTAGAAAAATAAGGCTGAGAATATCATGGTTCAAACTAACATACAGCAGAGTCAGAGTCGTGTTGGTAGTAAATTTTAAGGTGCTTGAAGTTTATAGAAGAGAAACAGTGACCCTTTTATGATTTGGAATAAAAGGCAATATAAGCCTTTAATGCATACATTGCTTCAGTGAACATTTTCCAAGAAGAGACTAATAAACATAATAAGGTAATGCAAATTTATAATCTAGTTATCAATGAATCATGTATTTATATATAAAGATGGATCAGTCACACTCAGTTATTTAGTATTAATCAAAAAAATGCAAAGTTATTTTATTCTCCCTGAGAATTTTGAAAACTTCTAGATCGCAGGACCATGGCAATCTATTTAGATGTCTCCCCTTTCTGCTATGAGGGCAGTGATTCTGCTGAAATGCACCCTGACGCTTACATGAATAATTCCCTTGCAGGAAGTGGGCTATGAGTTTTGTGACTAGAAGAGATTTTATCTATTCAATTATGCAGCTGAAATACCTCCTCAATAGCTTGGGAAGGCACACCAACCCTGGAACAGCTAACTTTATTAAATCAGTCTTTATGTATTTGTGTGGGTGTTTCAAATAATGCTCTGGTGTACAATGTGGAATGTAAATGGCAACAATAAGCTAGAGAATTTCTAGGCTATTTAAATTCCTCAAAATAGATGTTTAACTTCGAAAGCTCTTCAAGTTATGGAATAATTCTGATGCATGTTCAAAATTATAACAGAGTTTGGGATTTTTTGAAATTGTTACTTTTTTTTTTTTGCCTGCAGCTACATTTATTGTTTGAAGTGAGGTCTTTCAGTGAATATATCAAATTTTATTTTTCCTTAAACTGACCTGATTTTTAATAGAACTAAAAATTGCATTTCTTTGCAAGTCTGCAGCACAAATCTGAGTCAGAAGATGCAGCTAGGTAGTTAAATAAAGTGCTACTGAGGTAGTTAAATAAAGTGCTTTTAATACTCCTTCCCCCCGCTTAGTTATTATGGTCCTGTTTAGTTTTTCTCTGAAAAGATATATGATTCAATTTAGTTTGGCTTAATATTATAGCAGTAGCATGCTATATGTTTAAAGGAATCTTAGAAAAACACATCTGATAAACTCACTGGTTTGATCAGAGGTTTTGGAAAGCAATATAGCTCAAATAAATTGTATTAGTGCAATGATAGCATTTCTAGAGACATAATTTAATCTATTTATTTTCCCTGTGAAAAAGATTTATTGAAGAACTGTTTCATTTCTCATATTATCTTTTACAAATATTTAATTCATGAAAAGCCAAACAAACTGTTAATTCATAGTGTTAGATCAAGGCTAACTTGCATATGAATTTTTTTTTCTTGGTGTAGAGAAACTGATGTAATGCTAAATGTAGTCACAACTGCAGAGACAAAGATGTCAGATTGTAAAAAAATTTATGATTTTGATAAATCTTTTATCATGTGAATTTATCATATAATTTCCAATAGCTTTGTATTCTTTAAAGAGACAGACAATACATCTTATAAAGTCCAGGATGTTCAGAAGTGTCTATATCCAACACAAGGCATAAGCTTCCTACTACATTTCTATGGAGGAAGGGCCATTTTTGAAACACTTATAAAATGTGTTGATCAAGAATTGGTGTGGTGTCACCCTGGCATTTTATTCCATTTCAGAGTGAAAAATAAAAATATTGAAGCTGTTGTAGAAAGTCTTTATATGCAATAATTAAAATGAAACACTTTGGATTATAAAATTGTATTTGTTGAATCTATTTCATTTAATTATAATGCGATTTCAAAAATTTTGCTTATGTCCCCTCTCCTCTTCTCAGCTGTTCTCCTAAGTATACAGCTCTGGTTCCTGGGGGCGTGTGGAGTGGATGGAGCTTTAGGAACAGGAGATGCTAAAGTGAGTCCTATCATTTTTAGTGACTTTCAAACTTCTGAAAAAGGAGAGACAAATCCCTTAAGTACAGCAATTCTGAGTATGTAGAACATTTGCAAGCTTTTTGGTGGTGGCAGTGAAAAATAAAACAACCTTTCATATCTACCAATTTATATTTTGAGTTCTGCCTCTGAAAGCAAAAGAGCTGGAGTTTTAATTTAGCAGTTATATAACTTTAAGTCTCCAGCCATATTACAGTAAGACTGCTGGAACCAATGTTTCATAACAATACTACCAGTTTAAAATAGAAGATTAAAATTCATTTTAATCAACAAAATTTAAGCAGAAGTAGAGTCATGGATCTTTTACTTCATTCCTGCTTCTATGATTTACTGTCAAGTACCAAATGACTATCTAACCAAAGCAGAAGACTTTTTGAGTTCTGATGAGTTCTTCTGTTTTTCAGGACACTACAGTACAGAAATTGTTCATTTTACTGAAAAACTTACAAGACAAAACTCTACCTTGGCCTAGAGAAATCAGTTTTGAAGCTGTGATTTGCATCTATGTGTTGACTTTAATATAGGTTTATAAGAGAAATTCACGTTTAACTGCAGAATATATGGTCCATTCTGCGAAGACCTTTTTATGTACTTAATCTCCAGGTTTTCTACAAGTTTTATATGTAGTTTCAGTGAGAAATAACAGGTTATCTCAAATACATCTGAAAAAATTCTGTATGTAAGTTCCATGTTTTGTATATATTTTAGGTTTCTTCAGGAGAGCCATACAGTGAATCTTCTCCAGAAACTTAGGATAAAGGTCATCTCACCAGACTGTAGTTGGCTAAAAATCAGGTGTCTGATCAACTTTCACGGCATTAGGGTGCCCTTGTAGTCAGTGGAGACAAGCAGTTTCAGCAGCACTTCATTCCCTTGTTAAATAGATTCGCAGAACTGTTGGAATTAAAACCTACTGTGGATTTCGGATGGTAGAAGTCAAGTGAGATGAATCCCACTCCTTTTGTTCTTCATTATTTATATTGTACATGTGGTACATTTCTATTATGAATAAGTTTGTTCTTGTGTTCATATGTCTTTACTATACACAGCATCAACATTGCTCTGTTATATTGGATAATCTAATTCCTGTTATTAAAATAAAACTCAGACTATACTGATGAATTCAGTGGGAATACCTGTCAGAGGTTTTAGACCTTTCACCACTAGGGATGGCTGGAAGCTCTCTGTGCCTGGTAAGAAGTGTCGAACCTCCAGGAATAGGACTAATAGAGAAATTATCTCTGTGAAGCATATCTCAGTGGTTTAATTATTATTTCATTTCACTAGTTCTATTCATTTGAGAGAGAATTAGTTGTGTAAAAAAGCTTGGCACAGATTAAGTCCGTTTAATGGTAATCTCTTTGGTGTTATAAAAAATACTGCTCTGGAACTCCCCTTTTTTCATAATAGATTTGATGGCAATACAAGTATTTTGCTATTATATTTGTGCTGACAGTAATAGACTCATTCTTGTATGAGTTCTGAAAATGCTTCTGTGTTTACTAAACTCCTTGCTTGATGCTTTGCAATGGACGTTTGGGAATGGAGGTTCCTTGCCTCAGTTACTCTGGATACAATAATGTGTTATATTAGAGGTAGAGTTGTAGAGTGTATTTTTGTGTGCTATAACAGAGAGTTGTAGAGTGTATCTTTTTCTTCAGGATAGAGATTTTTTTCATGTGGTATAGTATATTGAATGATATTTGTGTTTGACTGTAAACATTTTGTGGATATGATTACCACCGTAGTGACTTTGTTTTAATGATCCTGTGAAGCGTAATCTGATTTACTGTACTATATCAGACTTTTGGCACTCGCTAATGCTTTAAAGTGACCTTATCAGATTAACAAATTTACAGGAAACTGGCTAGGATTACATGTTCTCTGTGTACAAAACCCCCATAATATGCCTGGATTTTTCTCATTAATGGTCCTAAATAGATATTCCAAGAAAATTTGTATCACATATCTAATAAAGATCAGTATAAGCATCTTTTTTACTAGCCATCATATAAGCTATGTAGAGCTGGGAGGAGCTCTATTTAAACAAAGGAACTGAAGTTTAATTTTTTTGGCATCAATGGTAGTGTACCCAGTAACACCTTCCCCCCATCCCCCAAGTTGTTATGGAACTGCAATGCAAAGCTTATTTGAATTAGTTGTGTTCACAGGGACTTTTTAGATGATTGACTAAGCACGAAAATCATGGAACTGTTAAAGGTCAAAGGCAAACCTTGATGAAATGCAACATGAGAGAAAAAGCCCAACAAAATTCATAGTTGATTGAGTGAGCCACATGGGGGGAATTCAGACAAAACTCTGGCATCAGGTAAAGGGATATTTGATTTTTTGGTGTTTTACAGCTAAAATGAAATGGTACCCTTATGTACAACTGAAAGATCTTGGGGCATGCTTGCAGATAGTATCAGCCTCAGAACCATCTTTGCCTTCCAACTTGCCTGGTTGAGTTGTGTGAACCTCAGCTATCTGTAATTTTCAGAGTTGCTCTCTTTCACTTTTCATTGGTGCTACACTGCTGTTGTTAACTAAGCACATGTCAGAGGAAGCTGAAATACAACAACATATAAATAGAAAAATTAAAACTGAGAAAGGGTTTTCAGTGAACAAAAATTTACAGGAATATTCAAACCCCCTAAATTCCTATTGCTTCCATCAGGTGTCTCTTTTTGGAGACAGAAGGCTTGATTTTCTAGAGGTAAGGTTCACACAAAGGACTGAATTCAAGACAGAATAATAAGTAGTTAATAGTACAGAAGGTGGCTTGAAAAATCTCTTTGTCTTGCCAATCTAGAGAAACAGTAACAATTTACGGAGAACTAATAAACAGGAGAAGAATGGGAATGCAAATACATTTATTCCTGTTCCTTTCTGTGATTATAATATTGCCCAAGGTATCATTACAAGGAAAGGGCAATTTACCTGCAAAATGCTGATGTTTAGTTTTCCTTTGTCATATCCAATTGCATACACGTACAGAGAAATAAACAGTGTACTAGATTACTCTATGGCTGGATAACAACATTTTACTATCACACTTCTGAAGATTTCTCAGAAACTGTGTCCTCATATGATATAGAACAGTGTCTGGTCTCATATAATAAAACATGAATGACCGAAGAAATATCACTTGCCAGGGTATACAGGGTGAAACTTAAAGCAGCAGAGAAAATCTGCCAGATGAAGTGGTAAGGTAGTTGGACAAATGATGAATTCTGAGGGAAAAATGCTTTTTTGCAGACAAATTGTTTTGTGGTAGACAGAAGGAATTTTTTAAAAGTCTACTTTATTCCAGTTACAGAATTAATTTCCTCAAAAGTCTATTTACCTTCTGTCAACAAAAAATAATTCTGTTAAGCTTCTTATTTCTTTCAGTGGATAAAATATGTTCCAGTGCACTACTGCCAACCAAATGTTGCTATCATTTTAGCAGCAGAAGGAAACATAGAGAAAGTTACTTTCCTAATAAAATTGAGACTTACCTTTATTTTGGGATACATTTTTAGTAGTCACCCTGAAATTCAGTAAAGTTTTCTCAGCTGACACACAAACCGGTTGACATTTATACAAAAATGCAGGCTGTCTTAATAGGAAAGACAATGTGATCAGGCTACAAACTTTGTGAGAAAGCAGAAAGATTGGAAAGACCTCTTGGCATGTTTTGTGGGTGACGTGTCGAAGGAGACTGCAGTACTCCATTGAGGATTTTTCAGGCTTAGTAATTGTATTGAAAGTACATGTATAATTTTCTGCTACCGATCTAACATGGCTTTTAGGAAAAAATATTGTGTAGAGGAATGGTCAAAGGATTATTTCAGACTAGCTTGCAACTGAAAATGAGTTTTCAGCTAAAACAAAATTTCAAGAGGAGTCTCTGCTTTCTTTAACTATTTTAATGTTTTTCTTTCACTTCATCAGGAAACTCAGTGATGCTTTGCCAGAAAAAAGAAGCCGGTACAAGTGGTCAGATTTTAAAAGATATTTAGGTTCTCCATGCCCATTGATATTAGTAAGAACTAGAAACTTAAAATGTCATTGAAATACCTTATCTGTGGTACTTCAAAATGGATACCTATCACAAAAATAAAATGGTGAATACTTCTGGGACTGATTTTCTGACAGAAACCTGCTAGTAATCAGGAATTATATGCTGAGATAGTGACAGATACAGCAGAAAAGCAGGAATCATGGCCTGAAAGGTTTTCTTGCAATTAATAGGTTTTGATGCCTCTTGGATCTATCTTTCCATGGCTCTTGAAAAATCTGATAAATTCAGGAGGCATATTTGAGTTGAAAGCTTTATATTGTACTTACCCTTTCACATTCCCCCATCTTGGGATACTGGGAAGTGGAAGGACAGGTAATGGTACCTAATGATGTGTAAATTTATCTGAATTATGTTTAAAACCGTGGCAGAAAGTTGTTTTTAAACTAAGATTAACTCCTGGGTGATACCTCAGATCGGCAATTCTACCTTCAGACACATCTATCATCGAGTTCTGCTCTGTTTCAAAAGGGGACCATTACCTGTCCTTCTACCTGCTATTTTTCCTGGAAAATGGCATGGCTATGAATAAGTATTGTACATCGAGATTCAGCTTTTGAATTATGCAATCCTGTCACAAAGCTTCTCTCTTCTGCAGTTTGGTACAAGGTGTGTGTTTCCACCATAAGTGACACAAAGGGTTCCTTCAAGTGTTTAGTTACAGTGATACTTTTCTGATTTTTCTTTTGTCTTCTTTAGGAACAGGGACTAAAGAAGAAATAGAAATGTGTAAGTTCTGATTTCTCCAAGCACAGTAGGAGAGAGTTGTCTGAGCATTGTACAAGGTCTCACTCTAAATAAGAGTTTATCCTTAAAATCCTGCCTGTCAAGCAAGTTATTTCTTACCCTGCTTCTTTGGTTTTCCTAGGAACATGCTACAAGGACATTAATAGCTGTATGTTGGCTTCTGCTTTCTGTTATTTTTTTTAATCAAAACCATATTCTGTCCATTTTTTTGTTCACCAGACTTACATGAAATCCGATGGATCTCAGCACTTTTATGGAGGTGGTGATTTCCATGCTTGAGTGGTGATTTTTCTACTACTTAATGTGAAGTTCATGAAGGTAGTTCTATTATTTCTTCATTTTCACTGACTGGAGTCTATTCTGCCAAATATTTTTTCCATTAGTTCCACTGACAGGTCCTTTTAAGTTGCCAGAACTCAGGATAACAGGAGTTCAGACAAAACTTTCAGGTTTTGTGTGTGCATGTTAAATTTATCTTCACAATTTAACAGGAGAGGAAGAGAACTGTACTGCATCGAAATAGCCTGTCTTTTCTGCTTCTCCCACCTCCTGACAAATTCCAATACCTTTACAGCAGAGAGTAAGATAAGACCAAACTCAAGTAACCTTTTCTTCTACAGACTGCTATACATCGTAAATTACTTCTAAGACTTAAAGCTTGTAATAGATTTATATTTGTCTTAAATAATAAAAGAAAATGTCTTTAGCATTTAAAAGTACCTTTTTATCTCTCGTGTGTTTATGTTCATAGATTAGGAATATGATCTGCATAGAATAAAAGAAAAAACCTATCTGAAACTTGACTTTGTTTATATGGCTCCGTTCACCTCATATATCCCAAAGCATTTCACATATTATATGCATATCAGCAACAAATGTTAGAAGTTATAATAAAATATTTGAGAAACCTGTACCATAAAGAGGCCGCGAGTAGTTTCCACGATTCCAGTAGCCCTGTTAACAGCTCTGTTCTCGCTGGAGAGTGCGGCAAGCCAATGAGGGAGACCATGGTATATGCAAACCTACTTCTTTCTCGGTTTCCTTGATCTAGCCAGGGCTACAACATACATGCTAAAATATTAGGGGTGCTCACCTGTTGTAGCTGTATAAAACTAAATGCATCATATTTTAGGAGAGATCCTGTCTTGCCTTTTCTGTTGCAAATCTCAGAGGCTCTAGTTTGGATCCGCATCTAACTATACGGTGCTCGGCAAAACCATTCTGCTGGTATTTTTTGTGAATCTCCACTTTGATATATTGCCCTGTCTTGATACTTTGTTGTTGCTACTTGGTTTCAGCAAGTGTTTTATGCTGCCGAATAACTGTCATAGAGAAAAGTTGCGGATTCTTGAAGAATCAGGCCATGACTCCATGAGCTCCTTTTTAAGCTTTCCACATGCAGACATGCTTCCCTGTGCTGCCCTTATGGCACAAGGCAGAGCTGATCCTGCCTAGGGCTGCTGGCAAATATGGCACTGCAAACGCTCATACGTATGACAAAAGAATACGGAGGCAAAATGAGGACAAAACAATTGTGCAAGCAGCTGTAATTGAGGTGAAAGCAATTCTCCGAGTTTACATCATTTGTCTAGCATTTAAGTGCCACAATTCAATATGCCCAACAATAATTTGCAGCAATAGAAGTTAGACAGTGCCAGCCTTAGAAGCAAATATGGATCTGATAAGAAGACTATCCATCATAAAGGGGGACATTTGTGAAATGTGAATTATTCACTCATATCTACTTACTATTTATTATCTTTTTATGTCTTCATCTATTCTATTTCATCTCCTTACAAAGCATAACTGGAAATGACATTTCTATGCCTGTAATTATGAGGAAAACCATGCAAAATTAATTCCGTTAGAAGTAAACAACACTAGTTTTGTTCTTAGGATTTCAGTTCTTAAAGACCATCAGTAGAGATAAAATTTAAAAAGGCTGCAGAAATTGGAGCTTGCTTTTACATTGTTTCATTCTTCTAGGTTGTGAGTGACTGCATGTCGAAGGACAAAGGAGGAGAGAGAGGTAACTTTTATGTAGTCTGGATATATAAAAAAGGCTGAACTGAAATTTCTGTTGCAGCAGGCTTTTATAAAATTGCTTGTATTGTCTAAGCATCAACAGCTCAGTTTTTATAGGTTATCAGTAGAGCATGCTGGCAACTATTTAACACTTTGGAAATTTTTTTCATTATAAAAAGAGACTGATCAAAACAAAAATATTTCCTAGGAAGTCACCAGTTATAAATTTCTTGTAAGCCTTTTTGTATATTGGAGAACGTTTTGAAAATGTCAGAATGTTCTTGCTGCCTTCTTAAAAATGAGACTAAAGTCCAATAAGCTTTTTTACACAGATATTTCTGCCAGTTGCAGAACAGAAATATTGAAAAAATGAGACAGCAAAAAAAACTAATTTATTTTGATTGATCAGATATTATTTCCAGATATATAGTTTACATTATGGTTTATGTTGTGATTATATTATATTATGGTTTATGGGTTTGAGATTTTGTGTTTATAGGAGTTATTTATGTGAAAACCTGAATCTTTTTTACAACCGAAACATTTTTTCTATGCATTTGAAGTTACTGTGTTAAATATCAGAATTAAGAGGAATCTAATGTTGGCAGATAATTTACCAGTATACCTGAGCTTTATCTTTTCTTGCAAAATAAAAGTGTCCTGTGTTGGAAATTTTCTAGTGGTAACTTATAAGAAATTGTTTTAACATTCAAGTAGTGTATTTGTTGTCAAAGGTAACAAACTTTTGATAACTTGATGAACTTCAGGATCATGGAACAGAATCATGAGATAATTTATGTTGGGAGGAAGCAGTGAAAGTTGGCTGGTCCAGCCTCCTCACTGAAGAGCCAGCCGTGAAGCCGCATTAGGTTCCTCAGGAACTTGCTCAGTTGTGTTTTGAACACGTCCAAGGATGGATACTCAGCAGCCCCTCTGGACAGTGGGCTTCTCTTGCTGCAACCTGTGTCTGTAGCCTCTCGTCCTGACTGTGCATCTCTGAGAAGTGTCTTAGGTAGCCGAAAGCAGCTGCTAGATTCTTCCCTTGGCTTTTTCAGGTTTTCACCCCAATTTTTCAAAGCAGCAGATTCATGAAAGAGTGTGGCACAGACCAGCTCTGATTTGTGAATCTCATTGTGATCTTGGTTTGAATCTAGGCCAGTACTGTCCAAAAACTGTTACCTCCGTGACCTGGTGAGAGTAATATATTAAGATTATGTCAGTACCTGCGCACTAATGTGGCATGGAGATAACATGGGCTGGCAGCAGAGAGTCTAAAGCCACTCAGCCCTAGGGGAAAGAAAAAGAGTGGGAAAGATGAGAATGAATTTTCTTCAGTCCAGACTAATGTGAGAACAATTTGGCAAAAGATTTTTTCTTATACGTGTAGTGATTTAATCAATGATTTAACATAAACAATTGATATGATAGACTGCAGCGGTATAATTTTTATTTAATCTGGAAATATTCAAGGCAGCTTAATACAATATTGATACTACTGTAGAAAGCCTAAAGATACAGCGGTCTGGTGGGAGGAAAACTGAAAGATTTATATATAATATGCTTAGAATCAAACTATATCCATACCAACACCCAGCCTGAAGTGATTTTTTTTTTTTCCTGAATTGTAATCTTCTGAATAATGGGATTAATAATGGAATGGCCTAGCAGTACAATGATGCTATATTTTACATTCTTACATCTTGTCTAGTTGTCTCTACATGAATGAAAAGAAACATGTAGAAATTGTCCTGACAGTGGGCTACATGACCAAAAAGAAAGTGAGAAAAAAATTATATTATGGTAAAAAAATAAAAAGCAAAAAAGTTTAAAATTTTTAATTAGAGGAAAATCAAACATTCTCTAAAAATACAATTTTAAAAGAAAGCAGTGTACTGTTACAGATTAGGAAAACTACAAGATATTTCTTTCTCTAACGAGTTATACTATGAGAGTCAGCTTTTCACACTACCTGCTAAAGTTCTTTTCTCCTCCCAAATTGTCAAGTCAAATAAGTTCGTAACATGTGAAGTCTATGAAGTCTAATATTTTAAAGCACCCAAATGCAGATTTTTTAGAAATAACAAAACTGAAAGGTGGCAAAGCAGCTATGGTTATATATCTAATAACACAAGGACTTTATGCAGTAGTGAGAACACATATAGTGCTGACAGCTATAATATGATTTAAGAACATGTAAAGCAATTTCAGATATACCTCTGTGGAGTTGATTTGACAATGAAAAGTGACTGTATATTGCCTTGATCCAAACTAAAAGTTCCCTGAAAACTCTCTCTAAACAAAGAGGAGCTTATTGAAATGATGGAAAACCTCACCAACAGTGAGGTTTCTTTATAAGAAAATGCAAGTCGGTCTTCTAGGTTTCTGTACCCAATGTTATGTACATCCGCATTTGTTGGGCCTACCTCAGGACCAGAAACTACAAGCAATCTTTGCAAACTATCACAGCAGGATTTTAAACCAATTCTTCATAGTTGTAAGCACTGCATTTGATAAGAAAGGGTGAAAAGTTGGGATGTTTAGCTGAATTGCCCTGGAACGGGCTTTCCTCAGTTTGCTCTGTTTGATGAATGAGGCGTTCCACAGGCACAGGACAGTGTGAGTTGGTGGTTTTAAGGTAGTAGTTCACATAAACTAGGGGTCTGTGATTATGGAGAATTCCAAACTGCTGTTCAATTCAATACACAGTTTAAGAGAAGACACCAGATTAATACACTAGGGTGTTTGGCAGTATGCAGTAAGGCTACAGTGTGGATTTGCCAGCTATTCAAAACACATATGAAAATTCACTTGTATTTAAACAGGAAGGTGTCAGATTTCACAGAAGTGGGAAAGAACTCCTGAAAATAGTACAGTTAAAATTCTGCATAAATCTTTGAAATGTATCCAGTTTTAACAAAAAAAAGGCCCAACAAACCTGACTAAAAATCAGTTCTGAAATTCTGAGTAAATAATAGTAGGCTGTAGCACTTGTTTCCTTTTTTTAGGGTAACGTAAGCTAAAAGAGAATCACACATTGGGCAACAATTATGTTGCTCTCAGGTGTGTGAAATGACAGATTCACCTCAGGCAATCACATTTAACAAATGTGCTGTTTCCTGGGAGAATGATGGATCCTTGCCAATTTTAATGGCATTGTTCAACTAGCTAGTGATAAAAGTGATTACATTTCTTCAACCAAAACAATCGCATACCCCAAATCTGTACACCATGATAGTGAGTAAAAAAGATGATGTACTCGCATGTTCATATTGCTCCATATTATGACAAAACATTTTTTTTAAATTTTCACTTTTGTTTTTGAAATGATGCAAAGTAGAAAGAAAAGCAATTAAGGAGAATACAACCACAGCTAAGTAACAAAATGTATTTCAACAGCAAACAAAAATAAAGTCATACCTTTAGAATATGAAAACAAAAGTTCCAGATATAGGGATGGGAGTTTAGCCTGAAAGCTGACTAAAACCATTTCCAATTCTAGTAAGTAAACAAGTAGATCGCAAGAAAAGTCTACGCTAGTGCAAAGTGGTTTAGCTCCTAGCTCTTAGAGTCCCAGTAGTTATTTAATCACCTGACTGAGATGCCTAGATTCCCTAGGCATTTCAGGGTTAACGTTCATGAAGAGTTTCATGTTAACACTAAATTCTGAGTATGACTATGGGCTACCTAACCAATATAAAATTGTGAGGACACAGATTGTAAGTAAATCTTTCCCAAGATATAGGCATACTTTGCAGAAGTGAAGACAGTTGTAGAACTGTAAGATTATTCAGGTTGGAATGGACCTCTGGAGACCATCTGCTTCTCCCTCCCCTTCAAAGCAGGGCCAATTTTTAAGATGTATCCAACTTCAAGATTGGATGAGGTTTCTTAGGGCCTTCTCCAGCTGAATTTTGAATTTTTCCAAGAATGGAGATTCCACAGCTTCTCTGGGCCTGTGTTCCCCGTCTTCTTTTTGGAATTTAAAAAGATATTTATTCCTCTATGAAATACAAAAGGAGAAAGAAGCACCATTACTAAAGAAACCACTGTATCACATGGCAGGTTCAGGATCAGTTCTCTCCTCCATTGAAAGGAAGTCTTACATGAGTACCACCATCTACAGAATATTATACAGTCCTGGAGGGACGGGAGGCAGGGGTGGTGGGAGAAGACAAACTCTAGAAGCTGCTTGCTTTCCAACATGTCCATTGCAGTTCGTTTATTTTATGTGGAATAAATAGATGCCATAGAAACAGAGAGTCTGGAGATAGAAAAAAGCCTTTGTCTTTCCCATAGTAGGTAAGATATGCCTTTGTGCAGAAAAAGAAATTTAAGTATTCTTAATTGTTGTATGTTTGTGTAAGGATGGCTGTAACTAAGGTTGCTTATATCATATATTCTTCTTAATGGGCACTTATTTCAAGCAAAGTTGGATCAGCTCTGGAAGGAAGGGCTAAAAGGGCAACTGTAAGTGATAGAAGTAGGTTTCATTTTGAACTGGCAAAGGGGGAACTTGACTCTGCAACTTTTACTGCTGAACTTGGGTAAAAGCTACTTTGCAGCAGGGAAGGTAATATCTCTTTATTTGGCTGAGGTCAGCCAGTTGAGCTTTAAGACTACCACATAGGTTTGGCAGGAAATAAAAGTGAGCATATGGCTAGTTTATGCCTTGCTATAGGGTGTAAAAGTGAGCTAGGTCCTAACTGCTGAACAGTCATAAAATCAAAATGACTTAAACTAAGATTGAATTTGTAGCTACCCTGAAAAAAAGATGGGGGCACCTGTGAAAAAGTGGGTGTTTATCACTGAGGCAGTAGCTAAGCTTTGAGGATGTGAAAGCTCCTAGCTTGTTCAATAGGTGTAAAAGGTGCTCTCAATCAAACCAAAAATAGGTGAGACCTCTCCTTTTGACACTGAATAAGAGATTAAAGACACTCCTACAATACCTCAGTGTGGAAATGTCAAGGCAATATTAGCTACAGATATGCAGCTACATTTGTGTTTGTTTTAGTGTATACTTGCCATCCTCAAACTGCGAAAAGGACACTCATGGGTTTCAAATGTTTCAGGAACAGCAACAAAAACTATCATCTAAGGTGTTAAAACTAGTTTTTCAGTAACACAATAGAGAAATTTAGTCTAGTCATCAAAAGGAAACTAATTGGGTGATTTTGTTATTCCTATGTGGAAAAGAACTTTCTGGTAGTAGACGGGTCTGTATTTTATCAGAAGAAAAGGTTTAATGGACACTGAAGTTAGATTAATTCGTAATAGAAATTAGGTGCAATTCTTTTTTTTAACAATGAGGATAATGAATAATTAAAATAACCTATTACTCACGTGGAAGTTACAGATTTCACAAAGAAATTACAGCAGAATGTCCTTTGCCAATTCTGTAAAGAAGAAGAGGCTATATAAATGGATTTAGCCTCTTTTGTTTTCAAATAAACTGTTCTATTAATCTAACTGATTTATTTGCTTCAGTCTTCACCAAAAAAAAGGGAGAAACATGTATCTCTAATCCATATTTTTTGGTTTAACCAAATAGTAGCACCGAACAGCGAATATGTCAAAGTAAGAGAAGGTGAGGTGAATTAAGAAACAAAAAACTAACAATTTACTGGCTGCACAGTGCAAGTGGCTTTCCAAGTTACCTCCATGATTAAAAATCAGTTTTCCCTGTGTTAATGCCCTGTGTTACTATTGGCCCACTTAATCTTCCTCTCCACAGTCCTTCCTATCTCACTTGAGCTCAAGTAATTTGTAACCTGTAACTATTTCTTTATTTTATTTTCTAATAATGTCATTTGCTATTAATTTTATAATTTTAGACCAAAAACATTGACAACTCAAATGGGTACCCAGCTTGTCACTGACAGTAAAACCAGGAATAAAACACTGGTTTAGTCATTCTCAAATAAGGTTCCCTCTAAAGTTCAAAGGTGTAGGCATAAGTCAAAGGACTCTTTATTGCATCCCCTGCGTTCAGACAAAAAAAACCCAAGAAAGACAATTAGTTATCAAACTTCTACTTAACACAAGTGCTAAGTTTAATTCCATGAACTAAACAGCACTTTAAAATGAATTAAAAATATAAAGGAATAGATATAATCCATCAAGGGCATCTAATACCATAGCAGCTACTGATTCAAAGTTGTAATCAGAATATTCACCTACAGGAAATCACAAATAACACATATCTACTTATCACTCTAGCGTTATAATGTATCCTCAAACACTTTTATCTTTAATAGAATAGTAATCTTCAAAGAACCAAGGTACAGTTTATAAAAATTAGGCCTATATAATTCCTATAATAGTTTCATAAGATTTTAAATTTACATAATTCTGAGCAGGAAATGCAGCAGCAATACTTGATCTGAGATATTTAATGGGTGATAAGCACACTTCATATAATTCCAGCGCTTCAGAACGCTGTAACTAAAGTGATTACAGATAGTTTCAAGTATGTGAAAAATTAAGACTCAGATGCTCTGCCAGGCAATATTACAAGTTTTATAGTATGATTAGAAAGTCTGTGAAGTGATTTCAGTCAGTATTTGGTGATTTTTCTACTCTTTCAATGACTAATATTTGCTGCTGTCCAATAACTTGCTGTCCAAGATATATTTTTCTACTTCCCCTGCTTTCATGGAAGCATCTCGTAGTATTGTATTTGCAGACACTTCTCATTTCCTTCAATTAGAGGCATTTTTTGTCAGTTTTCTGCTGATAATTATAGAATCATAGAACAGTTTAAGTTGGAAGGGACCTGAAAGATCATCTAGTTCCATCCCCCCTGCCCTGGGCAGGGACACCTCCCACTAGACCAGGCTGCTCAAAGCCCCATCCAGCCTGGCCTTGAACACCTCCAGGGATGGGGCATCCACAATCACTCTGGGAAACCTGGATGTACTGACATAGAAGCTTTTACTTTTACAGAGTTACTTGAACATTACTATAACACACGTACTGAATCATGAAACTAGAATTACAAAAAGAGTTATTTATACTAAAGTAATAAATTCCCAATGACTTATACTCAACTGCATTGCTCTTATCTCATCACCTTGTGAGTCTTAAGAAGCAGGAGAAATGAGTTTCCATATTGTAGCTCATCATTTACAGTCCACACTGTATGCAACATAAAAAAAAGTAGCTCCAAATATCCCACGACAGCTGGAACAGTATTTGTTACTAAAATATTACTAAAATCAATATATTCCATAAACTGCTTCACATACAAGTGGCCACAGAGTACCTTGGTAATGTACAGTGTACATTTATCATTCTTACAGTTCTTTTGAAGATTTTAATAACTGTGTGACTGACTCTGTAAAGGAGAGTGTGTAAATCCTATGGTGAAAATGTATTACCCTCACAGTGTGAAAGATCTGGTATTACAATCCAGGCTGAGTGTCAGTATTTCTTATCTTTTACATATCATTATCAACTTACCTTTAATGTTGGGTAAGATGAAACTTCAGTGACAAGTGTGACCCTTGACTGTTAATCTCTGCCTTGATCTTTAGGGGAGAAAATAATGGCTTTTATCTTTCTGAAATACAAGTTTTTATCTCGAGAGCTTTGGGCGATACACTGGAGTTGCATCCAACCCAAAAGACCATGCTAAAATATTAAATGTTTCAGCCATTGCTTTAGCATTGAGAAAGTGTAAAAAAGCAATTTTTTTTTTTTAACTTCATAAGGTATATTTAAGAAGAAGAGACCACTATGACTATATTAGTTTACTTGAGAGCACACTATATTTAACTGTCTGGCCCATATACAGAGGAGATTTAAAAAACTGATTGACATCTGAATGTGGCTTAATTTAGATCTTTCTTACAATCCATTCTAGAGGGGCTGGATTGAGGCTAAAATCAGTCTAGCTATGATTTCTTATTCAACCATGCTGAGCTGAGTGTATTCTTTTGAGAATGGATGAACCAGTTTTTGCCTTGCTTTGCTTGTAAACCACATATATAGGAGCTACGTTGGCAATTATTAGGGGGAAGAAAGGGCTCAAGAATAATACTTATCTATGCTGCTTGTTACAGAAGATGGTACAGAAGATACTAACAGCAGATCTCACAGTTCCCCTTAAAAGTAGGATAGAGTAGCAGTGAGAAATGCAGCCCTTCTTTCTGGGCAATTCCAGTAACAACACCATCACCAGCAGCCAGAACGGCTCCAGCCATTTGCCCAACCCCGGTTGACACAAAAAAACCCCTTAGAGATTGCAACAGTCTGGCAGCCTGTGCCAGAAATATGTGACTGCTCACGCCACTAACAAATGATCCAGCGACATCTATTAGGTCATTGGAGCAGTTAAATCACCACCTTGTGTACAAAATAGAAATGAGAACAGTTTCCTGGCCAAAAACAGAGCAGCAGTGATACCTAGAGGGAAGTGGGTCTTCGCTATGTGACACTTGTTCCCTTTAGATTCTTTATTCTCTCTAGTGAAGTTATGCTTGAACAAAAGAGGAGATTGAATTTTGCACTTCAGGGAATGGGTTAAGAAAAGCAACCACCTGTGTATACAGGTGTGTTTCTGTTACAAGGAACACAGGCCTCATAGTGAGTAGGACTAAAGAGAGAATTGCAACGAGAAAATCAACAACCCATGAAGAGTACCTAGCCTGTTACAGAGAACACTGCACAGTAAGAGAGACCACGCATTAGGAAGGTGAAGTAGAGGTGTAATTATTAGAAGAGAAAATAAATAACATGTAATGAATTAGATTATAAATGAGCTGAAGAGGTAATGAAGTTTGCATTTTACAATGAAACGAAATTAAAAAGCTCCTTCTATAAGAATTTGAACACTGACTGTACAAGCAAGGCATCAGGGAGTCCTAATCCTATTAAATCTAATCACCACAGTGTCTGTTTCTGCATACACAATGAGTTTGCACACAGGAGAATAAATTAAAACACATTGTAGTGTTTCATACTTATCTCCAGACAACATGATGGGACAAATTCTGCCCTTCTGAAATGCGTACACAGTCTCAACTTCTGATACATTCATATCATTAAGCAACTTAGGTGTTACTCAAGACATACAAGGTGTGATGATCTTCTTAATCTCCTTTTCACGCTTTCTGTGAATTTCAACAAGTCACTTCAAGTTTCCGTGTCATGGTTACCTACTTATTCCTTGCTAGTAACACCCACCTTCTCTCAGCTAAAAGAAAAAGAAGAATATATTTTTTAGCCAGCTAAAGGTGAAAAGAAAAAAATTAACACAACATTAGAATCATCTCCATTATCATCACAGGAGTCATGTTAATGTCATAATATACATGATGATTGCACTACAGACAATTTTTTCCTAACTCCTTTCCTTTCTCATCTCTCTTTTCAGTTCCAAATTACTTTCCGGTTCTGGCAATGGAAATAAAAAAGGAAAGGCATCTTCCAGACCCAAATGGACTATGGTGACAGACAGATGAAAAAACATTCCCTATGATTATTGAAGGACGTGTGACATAAGAGAAGGGAAAGAGCATAGAGAGAGGACAGCTAGAGGAGGATGGAGAGTTTGATGAAGCTGTAGCTTTTTGAAATCTTTGTAATTTTTCAGGGTGAACACTTGTGGGATAATGAGCAAGTCTCTGATCTTGGGCACATGAACAGATGAAAAGTTAAAAAGTGGTTTTAATCCCTTTCTCTCATCCCTGAGCCATCAATCTGGTTGATTTTCTCTTCTGCAGTATGAATGTGCTGGTTCACAGAGATGGTGTTCTTAGTGTAGCTATACTTAGTGTGACCTTAATCTTGCATGCACTTAGGGACCAGCTCCGTTGAACTTGATATATTTCAGGGGTGCTTCACGATACCCACTGTGAACATCAGGAAAGAATTTTCCTAAGCAGTCACGTATATTACCTGCTTTACTATTTTTTTGTTTTGTCCCTACTCTGAAGCATAAGGAATACTCTGTCACCCAAAAATGGGATCCTGCGTTTACTGTACAGAATGAATATACTGGTTTAGTATGACAAATCCTATATCCCTTCAAGGGTGACATTTCATTTATCTTTTTCTTGGAGCATTTCACCTTTGGTACTGGTGCTGACTGAATTGTATAAGAGTGGGACTAGAGAAGACATCACGGGAATAATTGCACATAAATTTTCCCCGCAGGAAGTGTAGAACGTAATACTTGCACAGAAGGAGAAGGACCATTTAGCAGAAAGATGCCTCTACCAAAATAACTAATACGAATAAAAATCTACCTGGTGTGACAATCGCAAGTACAGCTTCTTTTAAGTCAGTTTCCCCAGAGAGTATACCACTGGCATTTTATGTTGCTGGGATTAGTCCCATCTTTGGCTTTACATGGGGTCTTCAAAGTGCTTTGGATCACAAGAACCTAACAATAGAATTGTAATTAACTTGGATTTCAGTTTCCCTAAAAGAAATTTCACGGATGTGGATCACTGTAAGAACATGGGCCTTTTGTAGAGGTGAACTGATCTTATAGTGGTGAGGCTCAGTTGTGAAGGAAAAGTAAGTTGATAGTGCTTATGAGCAGGATATGTCTGGGTCACTCTGTGAACGCCATGCTGTACTTACGAAAGAGAGATAACACTAGACATATCTGATAACTTACTTTGATAAAATAAGACCATGTTAGACAAGGGAAATGAAGTAGATGTAATCTATCTGAATTTCAGTAAAGCATTTGATGTGACAAACATTATTTAAAAGGGAGAAGATAAGGATTAGTGCATGAATTGTATAGAAGATAAGGGATGGGCTAAAGCAGAGAGAGTAACTGATTGTGCTGAAAGTGAAAGAAAGAGTTTACTAGTGAAACATGAGAATGGTTCATGCAATTCATCTTGTCTAACATGTACATTTTTGAACTGCTTGAAAAGTAGAAATGTACAAATGAAAATGATAGAGATTTACAGACATTTAGGAAGATTCTTCTTCTAAGAAAAAACAAAAAGGAAGCAAGAAAAAGTGAATATCATAATAATAATTTAAAAAGTACCTTAAAGATTTTGCAGATTTTCGTAATAGAAATAGGATTTGTTTTTAAAGTACAAAGCAGAAGAGTTTAGGAATTAATAGAATTTCTGCTATAATGTTTTCATTGGCAAATGGTAAGGGCAATTGCTCTGTGGGGTAGTTAACAGCAAAGGAGGTGTTTTTCACCAAACTGTAGCCACCTACAGACCAGTGGGGAGAGACCAGCACCTCAGAGGATGATTCTTGCAACCTTAAAATAGATGTCCAAGATATATGGGAAATATGATACAATTCCTGCAGAGAGGAGTCAGTGGTTCAGAACATGCTACATTCCGTGTTGTGGCTGCCATCAAGGTCTGTCCAGGGGAGGGCATGGAGGAAAACGGGCATTCTGGAAAGTATGAGCTATCAGCAAAGACCAAGAGGGTTAGGACTGTTAAGAGTAAGGACAACAAAAATCAGGGGTGGAAGTTATTTCAGTGTTTTTCTGTAAGCAGATGATGAAATGAGGAATGGAGCAATCTTGAGAAGGTTCAAAATTTATGAAAAAATCAGCAACTATCAGAAATGATGCATTCATTCTAAAACTGCTATTCTTGTGACTCTTGAGGCCACTTCTCTGTGATTATTGGCATTGATCTCTAAAACCTTTCTGGGATAAAAGCAGGAATATTGACTCTGATTGACTCTCAAGTTCTTAAAAGTCACTGGGAAACAATTGTCTCCATACAATGGTCGAGGAAGATGAGAAACAGGTTTCATAGCTGAGCATCCATTCAAAAGGATACTGTGTTTCAGAAGGACCACACTGAGAGGTGCTGGAAAGAAAAGCAGAAGTGAGACTTCATCTAGATTGAAATGCCAAAAAGTCTCCTACCACATAGCAGGATGAGACTATATAAGAGACAAGAGCATTTCAGAATATTTGCAAACCTTTGTAACTCTTTTTTTCTTTAGAGTAAAGTTGTGGTTTGGGATGGGTTGGCCAAGGACAAGATGACAGATGCTCTCCCCCACCTCTCGCTCTGAGGAAGAAGAAAGATAAAGAGAGTTAAGAGTTTAGAAAAAAAATAAAGTACTTTTGAATGAAAAATTAATAATAAATTTTAAAAAAGGATATCATAAAATAGATACAATATATACAAATATACACAGAACCATACCAAGCTCCTAGGGAGATGTCACTGGTAGGCACTGTGAAGGTTCCAGACTGGACTCAGTGACAAACGGGACCACGCTGACTGGGATCGAAAGGCAGATGAGCTGACAAACCTTATGAAGAACGACTGAGGGAGCTGGGGTTGTTTAGCCTGGAGAAGAGGAGGCTGAGGGGAGACCTTATCACCCTCTACAACTACCTGAAAGGAGGTTGTAGAGAGATGGGGGCTGACCTCTTCTCCCTGGTGACAAGTGATAGGACGAGGGGAAACGGGTTCAAGTTACGTCAGGGGAGGTTTAGATTAGATATTAGGAGACATTTTTTCACTGAACGGGTTATTAAACATTGGAATAGGCTGCCCAGGGAGGTGGTGGATTCACCATCTCTGGAGGTGTTTAAAAAAAGGGTAGATGGGGCACTGAGGGACATGGTTTAGAAGTGGCTCTTGTCAGGGTAGGCTAAAGGTTGGACTCGATGATCTTAAAGGTCCCTTCCAACCTCAACAATTCTATGATTCTATGATTCTATGATTCTATGACAGGGTCCTCATCAGACGTCAGTCATTGAAGAAACAGTCCATTGAAGAAGAGCCCACTGGAGAAGAATCCTTGGAGGGGGGCCAACCTGATCCCTGTGGTCCCTCAGCTTTTATACTGAGCAAATTTAGAATCTGCGCAATGTACAAGTCAGTAGTATCAGAGTGCGTGTCAGCATTTTGGATATGCACAGGGGCAAGTTAACTTAATTTGCTGCCAGCAGCAGGCGTGACAGGGAAGATGTGGGTACCTGCGCAGAGCTCCTGAACAAGCTCTGTGCGAGGCCGGAGCTGTGCTCCGAGCTGCGGAGACGGTGACTGATGGGGGGTCAGTGCAGATCAGAGCAGAACAGCGCGTTCCCATCCCAGGTGGTGTAATGAGGCAGATACAAAAATAAGGTTTAAATGCTTGATTCAGTTCAGCTTTTCTGTTAAGTGACATAAATCATGAGGAGAATTTGACTTGCATGTGAGAGTCTGATTTTATTAAAGGTGTTAATGGTACCACTAACCATCTTGCCAACAGCTCTGCACAATTCCCATTCAGGACAGCGCTCTGCCCTTTTAACAGCACGATTATTCTGTTCGGTTGTTTACTGTTGATTTCTTTCTCCATCCATACTCTTTAAATGTGTGGCCGATGTCAGTGTAAACCTATTAGAAATGTTGCATACATGTAAGACACCAATTCCTAGCTAGTGTAATCCTGAATATTTTTAGCTACTTCTGTTAATCTGAAGAATAAATTCATCTGAAAAGCTGGCTGAGCAGTTTGAATTTGATGGGGCTAAATCTGTGTACCTCTGGTTTTAGTACTTCATCACAGAAATCTTTCTGGTCTCAGACTTCTTGAAAGGGTCTGTCACTTACTGGTAGATCATATTTTAAAAAAAAAGAGCCCAGCACCTCTCACAGGAGATGTTCCTTTGCATTTTCATTTATTTGACTCAAGAGATGAATCTTCATCTCCCTGATTTTTCAGTTTTCTCTGCATTTTTTATAAATCCATAGTGATGGCATTTGCAGACTTCACTTAACAAATATATTCAAGTAGCAATTCCATTTCACTTCGTATTTCCATTTCTTTCCATTTCACTTCATATTTCCATTTGTTTCCATTTCCATCTTACTTTAATCTTTTTCTTTAGACCGCTTACATTTAATGTGATTGTAATAATAAAACAGCTTTGCTTTGGGAGTGTAAATTATATATGAAATCCATGTAAGCTCAATCTCTTAAAAATACACATTTTGATAGAAGGAAATTGAAAGTTGAATGCTAATGCTTGTGATTTACAGTGAGTTCTGGCTCCACGTGAAGTGCAATTGAAAGGGTCATTTTCCTTTCCCTTATTTTTGTTAAAAATGTAGTTTATTTAATATAAATGGTCATTTTTCTGCATATTGGCAGGTGATACCTTTTGCCTCAATTGCATGCTATAGGGAATTTAAAAGATTGCTAAATAAACAACTTTAACCCCTCCATTTTCATTCTTTTCTTACTGACAGAGAAGAAATATGTCACTGTTTTGATTGTTTTTAAAAAATTAACTTGAAGTATTTTTGCTATCTTGAAGCCTATTTTTATGGCAATTACAGCTGGTAACATTTATCGTGAATATAACACTTTTTATGTACATTTTATATAACTTCATTTTTTTAATATTCTGTAGATCTGTTATATAACAGACCAACATGCTACTTCAGTAATTTATATTTCAGGATAAAACACAAAGAGTTTTAAAAATCTCCTGGAAAAATTGGTGGTGGTTTTAATCAACTACAATGTGAAGTTCTGTGCTTTTGCTGAATAGTTATTTTTGAAAGATGCGGATTAAGCATCATTAAAGGATCTTCTCATTTACAGTGCTACATATCTCAGCGAATGCATCTGTTCTCCAGGCCCTTGGTGCACACTCACAGCCAGAAAAAAAAACCTGATTTGAAAGCAGAGATGGAAGGCATCTGGGATCAAAGAAAGAAATAATAAGGGAATCTGGGAGAAAGAGAAGGTAGTGCTCAATGGGCTTGGTACACCCTGAACCTGCATTGTCTGCCCAGGAGGATCAGTGATGAGACTTTTTCTTTAGATAAGAAAGATCTGAAGATGGCTTTTTTATCCCGAGCTGAGCTGAGGGAGCCATCTTCAGTGGTTTTGTAAAGTATTCAGATGATGTTTGTTGTGGTTGGTGTTTCTTTTAGTCTAGCCATCTCTTTTAAATAAGATTTATTTTTGTAGATGAAAGTTCTCAGTCACTAAGGAGAAACATGGCAGGTAAAGACAGCATCTGCACTCCAAAGCACTGCTCACACACTTGACACTTACGTGTGTTGTAAAATTCAGAGTATAAATATTTGCAAAATCTAAAAACACACAGAAAAGACATGTTTGGAAAGGGCAGCGAACGTCAGTATATGTGTGTGAGAGCTAACATACACTGAAGGCGCATTTAAATATTAAACAAAATCAGGACTTTGAAAATTCCATTTTTCTTTTTAAATTCTGGAAAACTGAAAAGAATGTTGAACATGCCTGGAACTGACTACTACTCTGTGTACATTATCATCTCCAAAGACCTCTCTTCATCCTTCCCTGTGACACATCTGCCATCTCTCCCCGCTTTCCCTTCCCTGTCTTTCCATAATTTGACCGCCTGAAACCACTGCTCAGGGCAGACAAATGGCAGAGATGAACAGAATAATCTGACGTTCAGCCTGGGCCAGGCGGGCTCAGCTGGAGTTCCTCACCCCACAGTCTGCTGTGAAGTCTCCGTCCCTTGAATTTCAGATCCCTTTTTATGAAAAGGCCCTTTTTGATCTCCAAAGAAGATAGCACTTCTGCTTTTCACATCCTTTTACAACATGGGGCAGAGGTTATCTGAAACGTCATCTGTAAGTTTCTTTCCTCTGAATAAAATGTGTCCCTGGTAACATCCTGGTGAGGAGATAAACCCATTTTCCTAAAAAATAGTCACTATCAACAATGGTCCATACGTCTTAGCATGTTTGATGGTGTTGCACAACTTGCACTTTCCATGCATTTATCTTACAGAAGGGCACTATGTGGTAGATGGAGATTTTGCATCTGTGAATAAGTAAGATTAAGTATGTTTATAAATATAATATAATGGGTGACTAGAATGAGGTGACAGATCACCAAAAAAGAATCATTGTAATACAAGAGGGTCATTTTCTATGTTCTTAACTCCAGAGCACAAACACTTTCCATGAATTTCTTTTTCATTTTAAGCCCCAATATTAATGAGAAAGTAGTTATGCTTTTTTCTGTCATCTCCCTCTCCGTCCTCCAATTTCAGTCCAGTTCTGCTACATTAAAGATTCTTAGGCAAAACTAGCAGATGTTTTTACTTGAGTTACTACTTTAGAAGAAATATTAGCACAGTATCTTAAACTGTGGCTTGGCCCTGTTCTTCCTGAGCATTTAATAGATCACCTGTGACCATTATCTTGTGGTATTCCTAACAAGCTCTCTGCAGTCTGCAGAGCTGAGGCAGCTGTTTCTAACTTCTTTCTCTTTCAGAGCATATTTTTATATGGCCAGCAGGAGGAAAATGATAACATTTGGCTCAAGCCTGCATTACAGCTCACCACGAGTGAAGTCTCTGTTGATATTTTATTGTATAAAGTGTTCTCGTAAGACCTTACGCAGGCTGATTTGATTTGGCTAATATCACTTTATTAGACTAATGCAAGGTGTTTTACATCTGCTGCGATCACGTTGTTGATAACACAAGCTTGCTGAAATGACATTTGGTCTGATCTAGAGATAATGGATTTCTGCACTGTAGGAGAATGGGTAACCAAATTAAGAAACTACCTGAAAAAATTATCTTGCTACTCTGCAAAGCTTTTCAATGCTGTGGAAAGACTCTGGAAAATTTCATTTCTTCATAGATGTGAGATTCCATATGAAAAGGGAAAGGAACGACACTGCAGAACAGCAATGAAGATTGTAGAGATCCTAAATATACTGTGAAATACTGTACTGAAATACTACTACTACTATTCTGTAGTACTTTTGCTACCGTGAAGTAAATGTACTAGACTTGTACTATACTACTTCTTCTCCTACTACTCACCCTGCCTCTCTTTTGGCACTAAAGGAGGAAGTCTGCTCTTATTAAGCTCCCCAGGAAGAAGAAAACTTGTTCAGAGAGGGTTTCAGAGTGCTTATACTAACATCTTGCCCATACGCCTGTGACTCAGGACTGGTCTCCTGAGTTCTCTAATATTAGTCAGCATGAATATTACCCTTAAAATAGCCCTTTTGGTGTTGACTTTTCAGTGGAGGAAAGTACTGCATGCCCACAAGCAGTAGGACATTCCCTTGTGGACTGCAGCAGACATTGCATCTAATAATTATTTTTCTGCACTTGTGTAAAGTATTCGTAACCTGTGCACTTTCATTATTAATGGTTAAACCAAGCCACTGGTGTAGAAATAGCTGTGATTGCTGAGACAGCTTTACAGAAGACTCTTGATTTAAATCAAATTTCATGTGCTTGAAAATGTCTTTCCTGACTTTTTAACACAATCATCTGCACTAATATGATAGAAGTCCCATTATTGTATAGCATTGAAGTCTAAGGTTTTTTTTTGGCGGAGATATTACAGAAAATGTAGGTAAGTATGGAAGCCAAAATCTGCTGAGCTACACAGTTTACCATGTCAAGTCTCTACTGCATTCCTCTATGGATATTTCATTCATCAGTGCCTCCCTAGTCCCTAATGAATCATTTAATTTGCCACGATAAATGGCCGTTTAAGAGCTGCTATTTATAGCAGTATAGTATTTAACTCAGCTTCTTTTTCAAACTGAGCACTTATGGCTATTTCAGATCTATCTAGCCACTGGTCTCGTTTGAATGTCTTAATTTCCTCCTTTCACTGTGCTTTAAATTAATGTTTGTTGCTATACTTATAAATGTAGCTAATGGCGTAAGTACCTGATGAAAGAGTTAGTATTCTTTCAGAACAGCCAGTTCACCCAAATAAATTCAGGTGTGAATATAAAGGAGATTACCTATGTAGTACTTGATTCACAGTTGCATATATAGTTTCCACGAACACCATCAAGAAATTATTTTGTCATTTATTACCGCAAATGAGCATGTAGCTGGGGGGAAAAAGGAGGTATTTTTCTGTGCAAAAAATGGATCACAGTATGATATCTGATACTCAGTCCTAAGAAAACCATATGGAATCCACAGCCCCAAGTTACCATCCGTTAGGTCTGTCAAGGTGTTTTACTTACCATGACAATTAAATTCCTAAGGTTTGATTGCTGAATAACTCAGCAGAAACAATATCTTGACAAAATGTGGGTTACTGTTAGACAATGTGTTACTAACATTTATGCTGGGAAAACTGGAATTAGTTGTACATTCCACTATTTTTGTATTATGTACAGAATTTGTGCTGATCCATGAAGGTGAAAATAATTAAGTTCTTGCTGACTCACTAGCGTATTTATAACAGATTCTGAGTTCAACAGGAGTCAGGAATGCTGTAATGACCTATAGGTTGTCAACACTGAAATACATGAGAAAGCCAGTTACAGTTTACAAAAGATGCAGGAAAAAAAGATAAACTAACATTCATTACATCATCTGCGTAACATTCTCTTCCATATATGACATGGCTTCAGTTTATTTCCAGAATAAATCAAGTGGAACCAGTCTGAGGCCCCTCTTGTGAAGAAATGACCAAACAGAAATTTAGTGATGTTGAACCAACTTATACAATTTTCCTGAGTGTCTGTGTATAAACAGACTTAAAGGACTGACCTATTGCCAAGTGTTTGTTGTGTAACTGTCCCTTCTAAATATGAACTAGCTTTGATACCAGCTGTGATATCCTGCTGGGACTCATTATCGAATACTGTTTTGGTTTACTCTGTGTGGCCTCCTCCCCCTCTAATAAGTATTTCACAAATGGCATCCTGTTCTGGTTAGGTAAGCAAGGTGTGATCCTACTCTGTAGTAGGATATTATTTTCCCAGCTCATAAACCACAGCATGATCTTTTTTATAGCTTTGTTGGCATTGTACAAAGACCAAAAGTTAGAGTAAAGCTGGCTGTAGGTATCAAGGTACTGGATTTGTGTTTGTAGCAAAGACTTTAGCCATACAGAAAATAGAGCAAATATAACCCCATGCCCTACAAGGTTCTGCAGAGATAGTAGCACTTTTTGCAATATATAGAGAGGGAGAGACATATGTCTATACAGCGCTAGGGTTTATGTTTTGACTGTGATTGTCAGTTGATCCTGTAGCACTGTAGCACGGTAATTACAATGGTAGCACTGCTGGTAACAGACACGAACTTTAAGTCAGCACTGAGGCTTGTGATGCTTGCTTCACCTGAACTTGTGTTGACCTGCCTGGAGCTTTGTTTGTACTTGATTTAGCTGTAACAATTTTTTCAATGGCTATGACTAATTTATTTACTTTTCTTCACATGGTGTAGCCATATTTTTATAGAGATAGTATAAAACGTATTCTGCATAGAATAAGATATTTATGAGCCTGGTATAAAGATACACTGTAGAGAAAACCCCAGCATGGTATGATAGCTGAGGTGTTGAGAAGAGGGGACAGAGGACACAACATGGGGCACAAGCTGGCACTGGAGACCTGTCTATCACATCTCACCAGTGGTCAGTTATTCAGTTATTCTGCCCTGGAGCTTGGCAGAATACAGTTAGGAGAAACAGAACAAAGAAACTACATTAAAACCACCATATATAATAAATAGGAAGTAACATTAGACCAATGAAGAAAGAGCAAGTTGTAAAAAACACGTTAGCAAAGATAATTACATCAGGTAGATCATAGACTGAGGAAGACAAGACTGTCAATAACAGCAGCACACACCTCCTGGCAAAGGACATAAGATTGTGATGACCTGTTGTCGACTCCATCACTACCACCAAATGGACACTATCAGCATTAGGACTCCAAGAGGCAGTGAAAGGGCACACATAACACAAAAGAAAGGCATAGACACTGGGCAGTATTTATGTGCATTTTGTGTATTAATTTCAATTGTATCATCTTGAAACTTATTTTCTGTAACAGTTTTCGTCATTTTTATTTATTTTTCCATTAAAGAAAATAGATCTTCACTAACAATATCTTCTCAATTAAAATTGTTAAGATTTCATTTATACTAGCTATTATTCTCCTTCACAATCCCACAATACAACTTCTAAAGCAGGCTAGAATAATTGATACATGATTTGATGTGACATTGCATACTGAGCTGTCAAAATCTGAGCAGGTTAACTTGGATGTTCTTGAGTAGTCAAATGGAAAATTAGGGTGTATCCTAAGCATATTGAGTTTTGATTGGACGGCAGCGTCACAGATCTGATCTTCACAAAGCAGGAGTTCGTTCTTGGTTCAGTCTTGAGTTAAAACCTGAGTATGTGTTAGCAGATTTGATTTTCATGGTGAATGAATCTTGAGTGCTGTAAAACACTAAGCAATTGTTTGAGTGACAAGAAAACCATGACCTCTTTGTAAAGTCATAGTCTGCTATTTTAGTCAAGATATTTACCATATGGGATAATAGGCTTCCTAATTTGGGAATTTAGGATCTAAAGTCAGAAAAGTGAATTCTGGAAAAGAAGACTGTAACACAAAGATTCGTGAATGTCTGCAATGGAAATTTGGGTGCCTTCCAAGTGATGACATCATAAATTTAATATGTTGGGTTGAGGGGGGAGACAGGAATTCCTTGATGGTGGGAACATAAATCTGATGCACAGCTGGAGGGTTTGGACAACCTGGATGCACCACCACAGTTGTTAAGATATAAAATCTTATTAAGAATTCAAAGCAGAATGACCATAATGGATACATGGGCATGATAATAACCTGGATGAGGTCTCTGTTGTTCAGAGCAGAGAGCTCTTGCTCGGGAAAGGTCATGAGTAGACAGAGGCACTGACCTGGAATTGATCAGACCAGTTCAGTGCAGACAGAAGGTGTTTTAACATGCTCAGGAGCCACCTTGAATGGGTGGATTAATTTCTAAGATTATTTAGAGAATAGCATGCACTTTTTTTTACCAATGCTATTCTCTTGGTTTTGTTTTTGGTTGGTTATTTGTTGGTTTGGTTTTTTTTATAATTTTCTTTATAGTAGATGTTCAGTCATGGTATTTCCTCTGTGGTTAATTGTTCAATATAAGCTTCTACATAATTTTCCAGTACTTTGGGAATTTACTGAGAAAAGTGAATTTCTGAGTGAAGCTCTCATTCAATAAGAATGTAGTATTTATTTTTCACTTTCATTTGTTGATTAAAAATGTGTTATTACTATGTTCCTTCAACTGGTTATCCATTTAGTTCCTTTAACTGCATGATTCAATTCCTTTTATTTTAAACTAGATTCCGTTTCACTCTTTTTTGCATATAGTAATGTGTGCCTTATTCAGTGTTATCAAAACTGTTGAAATATTTAACACTGAACTCTCTCCTAATCTACTAGTAACTCTACTAGAGAGAGAAAGTGAGTCATAAATGGATCTACTCTTTTTATTCATTTATTAAACAAGATCTTCCTGTGGAAGTGGAAACGTCAAATTCATGTCCATCAAGCTAAATAGCAGCACCTGAAGTGTGTGTCTGTGAACAACCGGGAGTCAGATGACTAAGAAGAGCAGATTTACCCAAATTTCATAGGATATCCATGAAAGTCAAACTTATTCTCTATTTTAAAGACATTTAAGAAGGATTCTTGCAACAAAAAACAAGCCTAAGCAACACTAGCATTATGTCCCCACCTCCTGATGGATTTTTGGTTGTGAGGAGAGCCTGAGGGCCAGATTTATTAAGGTATTTAAGTACCTAAGAAGCAATTACATAATGAGATTTTTCAAAGGTGCCTCGGTAACAAAGATTGGACTGACAAAAAGGGCTTTCACAAATCACTGCTACATTAGGAATCAAAGTCTGCACCACTTGTATTCCCTATTTTTCAGCTATTAAATAACTCTTAAGAGCTTAAATCTTTCAGCTCTTTCATCTGTGAAACACCTTGTGTGGCTAAATAACTACTCAAAAGTAATTAAATATCAATTGGACCAAGGAAAGGGGACTAGGGATATATTCTCAAGATAACACACTTCTCTGAGAGTTGGCAGAAACATCATTACCTCTCCGCTGGAATAAATGTCTAGTTAATTTAGGTAACCCTTATGTGTAGGTAACCATTAGTTTGTGTGGATTAAACCGTGACAGGCCCTACCAGGGCACCTTGTAGTTAAGGTGGTTGTAACCAATATTGGAGTAGGTCAACACACAGTTAGGGTATGCATGCTGACACTTTTCAGTTATGTATTTTAGTTAACTTTTTATTTTAGCAAACAAAAGATGAATTTCTATCAGTGTGATCAAAAGAAATCAGAGACAATTAATTACCTACGGTATCTGTATCAGAATTTGTACAAAAAAGCTTAGCTGAGACCTATCGTCTTGATGTTACTCAAAGCACTTTATAGTTGTTAATATACAAGCTCCATGCTATTGGTTTCTTATTTATTTTTGAGCCTGGAAAACCAAAATTCAAACACAACATAAAATACAGGTTTGTGCATGTCTAGATCACTTGGCTTCAAATTAATTTAGCAGAATTTGTTCCATCGTTATCATTGTGAGGGCCTTTTTTTTTTTGCCATTTTGCAAATTGTCAGAAATGCCTTTTTGCATTAAAGTGCTTTTAAACATTCAAGCCAGAGAATGTTAAACATTAAAGTAGGAGACTGAGGTGAGATCTGTATCCTGAACACTCCACAGTGAACTGAATGAAGGTTCAGCAGGCATTCACCCGGGTACAGCAAGTGTGGCCACGCTACTAAATTCAGAAAATAATATCATCCTATTTCCAGTATCTTAATCCATTTACTCCCTTAGCTTGCATTACAGGTCCTGTCATACAGAGAGTGGAGATCAAGCCTACTTTCAATTTTCTTTGATTGCATTGAGATACTCTCAGTAACATCCAGTATAATTTAACAATGTCTTCCTTAATTACATTTCTTTATACATATCCAAAATTTCATACTTGCAAAGTAACAACAATGTCAAACTTTGGACAATGTCAGGCTAAATGGCATGGATTCTAAGTTTGAGTAGGTGGCAAGGAAACTTTTACTTGTAGCCATTTCTGCTTACGAAGAGTCACTTTATGTAGGGAGCGGGTAGATTTCCCTTCTGAAGGAAGGAAAAGTACATATATGTTTTTCAGATTTTTGGTAGCTTTGGAGAGATGCTGATTACACATTAAATTTTTAATTTTAGTAACTTTGTTGAAATTGAGAAGTCAGGTTTGAAAAGGTGGTGGACCTAGTGCATGACACGCTTTGACGGTGAATAAAGCATAATAATTTTACTTTGACACAAAACATTTCATTTTGTGAGCTAAGTAGCAGAGAAAAGTAATCTCATGATGCTCCCATTTGCTAGGTCTGCACTTTTTTGAGTGATTAGAAAGAGAAAAACAACTGATAAACCACTTTGAGGCAATTCCAAATTTAACTTGTGTATGTTCAAGGTCATCCAAATGAAATAATATGAAATTACTAGAATATGGTACTCACCACAGCCAAAAATCTGATTTTGACTTCCAGAAAAGCTAGTGGGTGAGTGATGTCATTAGGATGTATGTTTTTCTTGAGAAAAAATGTAAGTTATTGGAACATATTAAAAGTACTTATAGCATATATAACTGTAATAAATGGTAGTGACAACTTTTTGGAGAATCTGGACATACTGCTTTTTCACACTTTATTATTAATATTTATCAATCTATGCAATTCAAAACCAAAACAATGTGTTTTCAGAAGTATCATTATGAAACCCAAGAGTAATTCACTGTCCTACTTTGAGGCCCAAACCATGAAAATCATAAGAATGGGTTTGCCGTCATGTAAGAGGAATGGAGACAAAGGAACAATGCTGATTATTTCTTAAGTTTTATGGAAGATTTTTGACAATGTGCTCCTAGAAAAATAGGTGTTAGTGACAAAACCTCCCTTCATGGAATAGGAACCAGCTAGGTTCCTTTTTGTTAAAAATTAAGATTCTTGGTTTTGTCACGTATGATAATATCTAACACTGAAATGAGTTATTAAACAGAGACCTGTAATAGGTTATTAGTTTTTAAAGTATTTCATCAGCTGTCTTACATCCAACTAGTGAGCATTTTTTTGTAACTTTTAAAAGCACACTGAACATCATCTAAGAAGATAAACGTATCTCCTAATCACCAAGAAACTTAATTTGTGTAATCTTAGCCGAATCAGCCACAAAGTTGTTCTAATGCATGCCTCTCAGCTGAATTATTTGTAAGAAGATGTTTACTCAGCAGGTAGAAAATTACCAGACCTCATGGGCAGAAGGCAAGCTTTGCAGAAGTAGCATTTTAAATGTGAATCTGAAAATACCTTTAGGTGTTTTAAGTTGGGCATCTGAAAACTGATGCACACCTGTAATTGTAAAAGTCATAGTAGAAATTAATATGGCAACAATTTTCAGTGAAAAGCAGAAAAATGTAGTCTGAGAGCAATAACTACTTTAACTCCTACTCAAAGAGGAGATAATTCCAAAATTAGAGAAGGTTGCTTGTGGCCTTGTTTAGCTTAGTTTTGAAAATCTCACAGGAAGGAGATCCCAGAATCGGTAAACCTGTTGCAGTGCTTAACCAAACCCACTGTGAAAGTTTTGCTTTCCTTGCAGCTGAGTTCTCTTTGCTGTAGCTTGTGACCTCTGACTGCTGTGTGCCTTTTCGCGCTGCACCCCTGAGATGAATCTGCCTCTGTCTTCTCTATAATTTCCCACTGGGTCGTGGAAGGCTGGAATGATTTTCCCTATCCAGCTCCCTGTGAGTCACCTGATGAAGTAATTTTTGTAAATGCACCCCATATGCAGATAGCCTCTGTCACCACAAAGGCACACTGCTGACTCATGGCAGAACAGGAACTGGAGATGATATCCTAGCACTCAGAAAGCATCACAGGATTCCAGAGGACTTGAATTTTAAGAATTGAACTGAAAAAATAATAACAATGACACGGTTTACCATCTTCCAGAATTTAGCTGGAAAAGAGTAGAGTAAAGCAGAAGATAGAATTTGCCTGTCTAGGGTTCTGGACTTCTCACCTGGTGACAGCAAGTATCTGCATTATTTCTCTTGGAATTATGACTCAAGGATGCAAAAGGTGCTCCTTACATCATCAAGTCCAATCCTCTTCCATGGTAGGCAGTCACAATGCATAATCCCAGAACTACATTTATTAGAGTTCCTTGTAAAATCTATCTAGGGTTTGTGTTTCCAGTGCTTGCACTAGAAGGTTGTTCCACTACATCGATGGTCAGAAAACCTATTTTAATTCTCAGACTGGACATATTCAGCTCAAGTTTATAACCATTTGTAATTGTGCCAGTATTGCCCTTTAGCTTTAATAGCTCTTTATACTCCCCAGTAATAACAGTGCTGATGTATTTATAGTTACATCTCTTCTTAGGCTTTCGTTTCCTGGATTCAAAAAGTGAAAATTACAGAGCAGAGCAGATCATCTTTTCTAAAATCCATATGTGGAATCATATTAACCCGTTTCATAACTGCATCCCCTTAATGTTTAATAATTTCCTTTGTGTCTTTCACCACCTGTACTGCTTCCAATTACCTCACTCATTAAACATGTGACCTTACCCCTTGTTCCTTTGAATTACTGAGAGCTGTAACCTGTGGACCACTAACACTGTAGTTCTATTTCATGCTCCTTTTCTCTGTCTCTTAGAAACTTCAAGTTACTAAAGCTTTTTTTTTTTTTGGCTTTTTTTCTGTGAGGTGTCAGCAATAAATAGATTAAATAGATCTATGTGACAGAAGAACAATAGAACAAAAGTGAGAGGATAGAAACGTGTTTCTATTGTTCCTACAATGGAGATGATAGCTAGGAATCTTACTGTCAGAGTTGTCATGAATTATTTGAGCAAAATTCTCAGGAACACATCTTGTATTAGAAGTTAACTGCAGTAGAGGAGCAATTTCTTTCCCGTGAAGTTATTGATACAAATTTGAAGAGCAGTTTTTAGTGTTTTAAAGTCTGTGAACCATCTTGGTACCAAAACCTGAAAGGGTGGATATCCAAGTGAAAGTCAAAGCATCACTCAGCATAAATTTCACAATATGGTGTACAATCTATCGAAAAGTTGCCTAGAGATGTTAAACATGGGTTACAGGAAACTAATGGTGTGTCTACGGCATAGTTGGATGAAGAAATGCAACCTTTAAAAGCTGTGAAGATAAGAGAAAATCAGCAAAGGACTGAGTTAGATGTTCTTTACAAATTATTCATTACTAATCTTTCAAA
Organism: Larus michahellis; assembly: GCF_964199755.1. Taxonomy (NCBI): domain Eukaryota; kingdom Metazoa; phylum Chordata; class Aves; order Charadriiformes; family Laridae; genus Larus; species Larus michahellis. Next base: position 17,291,426 of record NC_133930.1, read on the forward strand.
AATATCATTTTTAAAATGGACCTGTATAAAAAACTATGAAAAAGAGTAATTTCTAGGAAAACAAAAGAGTTTGCCTTAAGAAGCAGAAAGCATCTTCCTCATACTATTTACTGTTTTTGTTTTGCAATGCTGAACAGATATATATTTTTTCCATTCTGCATAACATTAAAGAAAAATATATGCATGATCAGGGCAAAAACAGTGGCAAGCTTACCAGCACTGCTACATAACTGAATCTTATGAATACATTTTAAAGTGACTTATCTGTCTCTTAATTTCAATTTATAATGTCTTTCTACTAGTATCAGAAATGGGCATTTAAAACAAGTTTCATTTGAAATGGTAGCAAAGTTATGTCCTAACATTAATGGACATCAGATGACGTACCAGTATTAAGTGTAAAGTAGAAGTTTTTAAAAATGTGCTTTTAGTTTTTAGAAATGCAGTTTTTATGGGGGGTTTGTGTTTTTATGAAGTTTGGGTTTTCACAGTTTTAAAGATAGATTAGATTTGTTTCTGCTAAGGATTACCAGGTAGTTTGGGGACACATGTTAATTAAGCTCATTCTACAATGTCTAGTCATGCTTGTTAGCCAGAGAAAAAAGGCTTTCTTTTTTTACATGCAAATCCATGTCCTCTGAAACCCATTTGTAAATGAATATTTTTCATTCAGACAAAATGGTTAAGACTAAATTAAATAATAGCAAGGATGAGGGGTATCCTTACCTGACAAAGTCATGCACCCAATTAAAAATATAAATAGACCCAAATAATGACATATTGGATCTCGATGTAAGTCTGCATCATGTTTTCCTGTGTGTTGATCGCATCTTATCCATCTTGATGTATTTGCAGAAAAACAATGTGATCAGTTATGAAGAACAGAGGCAACAGTTCAGTTAAAAAGGAGACTAACTTTTTTAACCAACTGAAGCACTGGACATTTAATTGTATATTTCCACATTTGAAATCCTGCACAGAATTTTACTAACAAACCTTCTCATCCTTCCATAAGAACAGTGGCTGGTGCTACATCTTTACAGAAGAAAGTCTCCTACCTCCTATCTCTCAGGCTGATGAAAGGCTAGATGCAAATGTAACTAGTCTTTAGGATTATGTTTTTTGATGTGAAAAAAATCACATGCAATTAGTATATGATACATGAGACCTGGAGAATTACTATTCTGAAGCTCACACTATGCACTCCTTTAAAATAAATTGAAGGTTCTCTGAGCTGTATTTTAAGTTTTTCAGCAATTAAAACTCAATACGAACATACTCATCACTTCTCTGCTTCTGTGATCAAGGCTTGCACCTTCTGCATCAGACAAATTGTGGCATGAACATCAGTAGAGGCAGGACTAGGACTTTGCCTCTTCTACAAAATACAACAAAAAAAACACCCAACCTCATAGTCTTCTACAAGTCAGCTTGCCTTTCTCCAAATCTAGGTGCCAAATATAAAACACTGGTAAGTTTTAGGTTTCAGAAGTAACAGATGTCTTTTCCCCCACCCCACCATGTTTTCACTTTAAATTTCCTTCCTGCTACTGAATCACACCTGCTTGTAGCAAGAAAACACACTGACTGCTCAGCAGCGTACTGATGAAGACCAATGAACAGTGGATTTTCTATGGTTTCTGATGCACAGAAAATATAACCTACTAAAACTATCAGAAGTATAAGCAGTGAGTTTCAATCAAGCTGATAAGATTTATAGTGTTCTTTCTCTAGGTACTGATTTAATCTCTATTGATAGCTGATACATACCTAATAGGTTCAGCTGACGCTAATTCTTGCCCTAAAGTAGTGAAAAGGTAAGCTCTGACCCTAAACCCACAACTGTCTAAGCGGTTTCTTTGCATTTTCATTGTATCACCTTAACTATGATATCACATTATTTTCCTTCTGAATGATAATGTAACACAACCTCCCCTTACACCAAAATCCATAGTTTGAAGACCAAAAATGACATACAGAATTTTTAGCATTGTAAAAATAAAACTGCTAATTTTTGAAACATATTGTCTTTATTTCTTTTTTTTTAGAAACATGCTTTATGACCTTTCTGCTATATATTTTAATATCCTATAGAATCTCAACACGTGTCTTCCAGCTGAATGCACTAACATCAGGCTGCACGGACAGCATGGTTTCTTTTGCTCTCCCTCTCTCTGTTCCTGTGAATTTTGAATTATCCTTTTTTCAAGATAGCACATTTTTAAGAGAATAAATGTCCTGCCCAGGGCAGCCAGTCACTTAGTTGTAGGGCACTCTTCTACCAGATCAGAGCTGTAGGCTTAGCCTCCCTCTGGTTGATATACGCCTTTTTCTCTCCAGATAATGTCTCTATTCATTTGGTTGTAGTGTTAAATGGCAGGCAGCCTCCTTTATTAGGATTTTAAAAGAGAGCAGATTTGCTCTGTGCTTCAAAAGAATGGTTGAAGGTTACAGCTTTAGCACAGAGTTGTAGGCTGGGAGTCCCAAACAGATAAAGGGACCTCCCAACTGTTCCGGTTCAAGCATCCAAGCACCACTGAGACACACAATTTCAAAACACACCCTTTCCTCCATGTTTGTTTTTTGTCAGCACAGGGTCCTTTCCTGCTCAATATCTCCTTTCTGAAGGAGCTTTCACAGACCCTGAGATGAGAAAACAGCCCAAGGAGGAAGTAATGAAGAAACTGAAAAGATTTCATTTTTGAAATCTGTCTTTAATTTACAGCAGTAATCTGTTACTTGTAGAATTGCTGTTGCATTAATGGGTAAAGGACTTTGTCAGAAAATAAACCCCCTTGCATTCCAGCTTGTCCTCAGATATCAGAGAGGCTGGGGGTGGCTGGGCTTAGATTCTGGTGATGCCCAATTCGGCACTATAGGTCCCGTCGCATTCAATGTATTGAACTATCACTATTACAGATGCTCAACATTACAATGTACTTTTGGTCTAGTCATGTTCAATGAACTAGCATGGCCAGATTTCAGGAGTTTGGTCATGTTGAATGAGAACTCTCACGGCTGTGTTGATGAATAGTGCAATTTATTGAAGCAACAGAATTGCAGATCGGATCTCACCCAGTAGGTGTTCTGATGGAGGGAAAAAGAGGCTCAGCCCATCAACTGGTCCCAGAAGTCAGAGTGGTTCATGATGGTGTCATCCTGACTTGTCTATGATGGTATCTTCCCTAACATTTCTCCATTCTTAAGCCACCTTTATACTCTTTTTTTCACTCTTCAGGTGGAGCTTGAGTGACTCTAGTCGTACATACCTTTGTTACGATTGGTGTAAAATTTCCTCGCTTTGCCTGTAAAGGTATAGACTAGTAAAAATTCAGAGTGCAGACTCCGTGAGGGGTGGTTGCACCTTGGAGGCAGGGAGCCTTTGGGATGGAGGTGTATTTTGGTATTATAATGACATTATAATGAGCAAAGTTCTACTTAAGGGCATGATTTTTACAGAAAATAAGAAACTGTCGGACCAGGGTAAAAACTATGCACCTTATCAGTGTTCATAGTACCATGAGTTCCCATTCCCTGCACTGATGCACAGAGTTTGGCTACAGTATTGGCTACTCTCCAAGACATTTTTTTTCCACCTTAGAGTCTGCTGGCTCTAAGATTGCAGGTTATGTGACCTAGGGAACTACAGTGGAATACGTTCCTTGCATATAAACTGCACTCCACCCTGAAGTTTCTTCAGCACTGTGCCTCTTTTAAAAATGTGAATATAACTGTATTTTCTAAGTCACCACCAGCAATTATCCCACAATTGCTTGGAGTAACAGTGCATATGCCAAAAACTCTGTATGATGAGCATAGTAGCTGAGCAGTAATGGTGATGGAGGTGGAAAACTTTTTATTTCTGTTTATTATGATGAGTACTTTAGATGAAAACTTAATTAAAAACCAGATTACTCAGTTTGTACTCTCGGAGCAGTTTTGTGTTGTTTTTCGTTATCTTATCCATGGAATTTTCACTGTTCCTAAGCAGTTGTAAGTCGTATTTCTCCTTCCTGTTCCAGCTTGTGAGTTGACCCTGAAAAATCTAAATTAATTTAGATTTTAACAGATATTTATAATAAATTTCATTTTAATAACATTCTTTCACATCGTCTTAATTTTTGTTAGTTTCTGAAACATCATTGTTGCTTTCCTCCTAAACTTCAGTCACAGTGAGGACTTCTGTACTAATTTTCCCATATGATCAACCAATAACAATCTTGTACCCTTTATAGAATATATAGCAGGAGTCCTTGGGAGAAAATACCTAGAAATGAATTTTTAGGATGCTTCAGGCTCAAATGGCAACTAACATACTGGTAGTTTAAGAAGTACAGAAGTATTTTTTTTTAAACATCTTTTATAACGGAAGAATGTTATCCACTGTTCATCAGTGTATGTCTGGAGAAGAGGACATTGCAATCCATCACAGATTGCCAAGAACAGACAGTATATTTTAGACAGTAAAACAGACGCACTTCTGTCTAGAGAGGGACAGATAAGAAAGGCTTTTCACAGAAGTAATTTATACAGATTGTGTTCATCTTAGATGAGTGCTAAGGTTTGATCAAAATTAGTCCTGCAGTTGCTGCTGGACATAATACTCTACTCTGTGCGTGCTCTATCTCCTGCTGGTGGATGATAGCCCATAAAATACAACTGGTGAGTGGGCATAAGAGAGGCAATCCAGGGGCTCCTGAATCAACAGTGGGAGACTGTGGCTCAGGCTGGCATGCTTCCTTTTCTTCCTTAGGCATATATACTTTCAATAGCTAAACCTGAGAAATTTCAGGGTAAGAGATGTAGGCACTAGGAAGACAGGGATTAGTTTTACCATATAGAAACTGACAAAGCAATGATCATCTGTTTTGTAGGTTGTCACTACTTACTACTAACTTGTGCTAGGCCAGTTAAAATATACTGCTTGAGAAAGGTGACCATAAACCAAAACTTTTTATATTTGTGGCTCACAGCTATCTAAGTGGGTTGCAACTCAAAGAAATTATATTAATTGGTGTTCTGGAAAAAATTATGTTCTGGAGCCCTTCAGTCCCAATCTAGTCTGCAAACACCACATGCAGAGAAAAAGAAATGAATTCCACTCCAAAGAACACCAGTCTAACTGTTTTCTATTTCCTGCTACTATTATCTATATTTTTAAAAAAACAAACTATCAACACCATAGTACATGCATGCATGCATGCAATAAAAAAGGAAATGGAAATTCCTAGAATAGAGAAAAGCCTGTCACCCAAATGTCTTGCCTAACTATCCAAAAACCACAGACAAATGAGAATAAGCAATTGTTATTTCATTCTTTTGGAAAATAAATAATGCTGATCTCTTAGTGAATGGTTGGTTCTGTGACACCTAGGTAAAGAAAGGAGGTTCCCCTTCCAGTGGTTATGGCAAAAATTACAGTACCTAAGATTATAACTAACAATTAGGTGTTTGCTTCTTCTGTGATGGCTTCAAGGAGCTGCAGAACCAGTGTTGATGCTAGGACCATCTTTATTAAGTGTGCAGAGTCTAGCACGCTTCATGATGGTGGGTTGAAGACAATATTGCTTGATAACATTTTTCTCAGACCTGTCTATACGTTGTTCATCACATCACTGTCAACTTTAATGTCAGGATATTTCCTAATCAACTAAGATATTCAGCAAATGATACTGAATTAAAATATACTGAACGTGTGCATATAAATATTTCTCTTAATAGAGGACATAATAGTAATGAAAAGATGGAAGTAAGGGAAAAAGCACTGGAAGAATTTCTAATATGTGCATGTAGCTTTTTTTGGCAGGCTTTGAGGAAATATTTTTACGAAGGATTGTAATGATTTTGCAATAGCTATATGCATAAGCTCTTCGGGGACTTTGATCCTGGATTGCTCCACACCAACATAAATATTATTATGGACACAAACTGTCACAATGAAGCTCTCTACAAGAAAAGTTAGATAGAGATGCATATGTTTTTCTGCATTTCTCAACTTTCTTGACACTTCCTTGGAATTTCTATGAGCAGCAAAGGTACTGTAGGTGTTAAGCATCATAGGGGAGTATACAGCAACTGATCAAAAACGATCAGAGGATCTAAGAGTAAACGCACTTTGTAGTAGCTTTATTCATGTTTTCTTTTTCTAGAGCTAAAGAGCAGCTGTTCCAATTAATATGTTGGGGTTTTTTTTTGTTATTGTTACAGATTTTGATTTTTTCTGTAAACGAAGAGATAGGCACAAATTATATGAAGTGCAGTCAACAGCAAGATTGATCTGAGGTTAGAAAACATTGTAAATATTACAGGTTTGTGAGTAAAAGAATGACCATTATGTAGGTCCTCATGCCAGTGAATCAAACTGATTCCATTATATTGTCCTTTTTTCTGCACTGTGTGAGTGTGACCTTGAGTCTGCAAAATGGGATACCCACTCTTTCTTCATTTTGCAAATGAATAAAATGAAGACTTCCATGCCTTCCAAGAAGTATTCCAAGATCCTATCTTCCAGACCAAGGGAAAAAAGATGTCAAATAAAATAAAATAATTTAAACAACTATTAAAAAAAAAAAAGGCTGCCTCCGGATATAGACAGAAAATAGATGGCTAGAGTTATGGATTTTGAAGACAAAAGGACCATTAGAACCATTAGCCTAGCTTTCTGTAAGTCACAGGTAATTAATATTTAACACACTTCTGTATTGAGTCCAGTAACTTGTATATTCATATAAAATATATTTTCAGTTGAAAAAGTATCCTTTTACTCACTGGTTGTTCTAATGATTGTTCATCTGCTCTCTTTAAAGTAGATATCTTATTTTCTCTTTGAATTTGCTTGGATCAAGATTTAGCTTGCTGAGACCTGCAGTTATGTGAAACTGAAGATGCTATTTTATCCTCTTGAAGATAACTGCATTTTCTAACACAGAATTTCTAAGGCAGAATTTAAACTATTTTTAGTGTTATATTTTTTCCTAAACTATGAAAAAGCATAGGCTGCTGATCTCTGACAAATTTCATTTGAAATATTCCACTTTTATTATTGTTTTTTATTGAAAATTCCTTTCTAAGATCTGTACATTAGCTGTTTTTTCATTAAACGTGCAGAATCTTCAGTTGTGATATTATCTTGTCACATATAAAGTCTTAAGTATATTGTATCTACAGTTACCTTTATTAACCAGATTTCCCGTCTCTTTAGGGAATTATTTTTCTTTGTCAAAAAAAATAACATTAGTTGACATTAATTACATTCTTCATCTTTAATTCTTTATTAGATGAGTCCCCTACCAGCTTTGTCGTTTATGTTGCCTATGATAAATTTCACTTAACTGGCCTACAGGATCATCCTCTTGCCCTATGGTACAACAAATATTGTTCCAATCTTGCGGCATTTGCACTACTTAAAAAAAAAATAATATAAGCAATTCAATGCTGTCTTCAATATTATTAGAATGTCTAACCTCAAGTTATCTGGATTTAGTAATTTTAAAAGCTTAATCCCTATTAATGCAGTTTAGCATACTCCCTAATTACAGAAGGGCTGGAAGGTACTTCTTCAGGGAACAGATTCAATTTGATTAGCATTTTCAGGGAAAAGTATCTAGAATTGTCTACTAATTTTTTAACCACCAAGTACAAATGATTACTTGACAAATCAATGAGAGCCTCTTACAACAACACTGGAATTGCCTGTTCAATATTCTTGGCAACACACACACAGTATAATCCTAGTTGTTTGGACCGTGAAGACTTGATCTTTGTAAACCCACCCTTTAGGAGGCTGAATGCTGCGAGTGGTGACATTTATAACTCTGTGTAGCTGGCTATTGATTATTCCTGTATTTATGAGTTCACACAGGAACAGATGTTAGTTGACATTTTTTGTTTAATCTTACAGACATTCTGAAATTGCCTTTGGACATTTGGGTGAATATGGAGAGACATATTATTATCAGAAACTGAAGCCATGTGAAAACAAAACAAGAAGATTTTTTACTCTCAGAGAATCATAGAAGAATCTTGGGCAGTACTCTGATCAATCTGAGCTCATCATCACAGGAGCCTGTATAAATTTGTTCTATTGAGCACAGCCAAGGGCTTACCTAATTTAGGATCTATTTTCAGGTCTAGTTCACAACAGCTAGCTCATGAAAAAAAAAAATTGTAAAAAAATAAGCTTTATTTTTCACATATATATATTGCTATCTCTACACACACACACTGAGAAACAAAATTTTATAAGTATTCTCCTTCTAGAAAAAAAATTATACCTAGAATGTAAGCTCTTATACAACCTTCAGAGTGCTTCCCATAGCCTCCCATCAGCATGCAAACTCACACAAACCACATACTTTCAGACCATATCTGAGGGGGTTTTAAAATAATTTTTCTAAATACTGCATTTTATATGCCACTAATTATATCTAGGCTCTTGTAGTTCCTGAATGATCCATGGTCTATTTGTGAGAACATGCATATGCACATGTGCTCACACACACACACAAGTATTTGTTTATGGCTGTTAGCAAGGTTGTTGACATCCATTAACCAAGAGATTTAAATGCCTTATGCTGACTTCTGAGTTTTATGGGTTGTCTAAGGTACAATCATGGCTTGAGTGGGGTTTAAGACAAGGGCTGTGATCATTCAGTTGCAGAACTGAGCTCCATTACCCTTTGGTTCTAGTCTGAGTGTGTATATTAACTGATTGCAATGTCTAAACATGAAATTACAGGAGTCTGTGCGTGTTTAACCTGTGGCTAATGGTGTTGGGGGAAGAGGCATGCAGTTTCTGAGCCCAGCTTCTGAAGAGCTAAGTTTCTTCCTCAACATCTTCTAAGGCAAATAAAAGTTTAGGTCTCAAAAAGTGCAATCTCGTGTCTTGTATTGAGTTTCTGTGTGGACACTCATGCAAGCTTTCTCATTTAAAGTCTGCAGCATCACTAGGCACCCTGGTACTCCAAAAGTCATCCCTATTTACTACCTGACTGCACAGTTTCAGGGCAACATGACCTTCATGTTGGCTCGATGACTGTATTGAGGTTTTTGGAAATGATTTCAACACTGTTCCTGAACACAGGAAACGCACTTACATACACATTCTCAGCATCTTACACTTCTTGATGTTTGCATCATTCATTTGCATGTGATTTGTAGCTGCATGAAGTTGTGAGACACTGACAAGCAAGGCTGTGTAGAGGAACTTGGGCTTCCACCACAGATCACTTAAGGGAACAAAAATAGAGGGGAACAGCACACACGTCACATGTCCCACAATTTACTGACCAAGATCTAGGTTCACTGGACTGCCTGACAGTCACATTCCATCTTGACATTAAAACAATCCCCAGACACATCCAGCTTAGCAGACCTACAACCCCTGAACCTGACCAATTATAGCAGAGACCTTCAGCATAAGGAAGCTCTGTGTAGAAACCATATTATACTCTGGAGGGGGCATAACTTGGCTTGAAAGCCTTCTCCAACCACTTGGCCATGATGGACAATTCTCTTTTTTACCCACTGGTAAAGAGTTAAGAAGCTGCAGTATGGAAGGAGTCATCCCCCAAAGACCATATTATGAATAACAGCCTGAAAAGTAAAAGGAGTCACAAAATACACAGGGCTGAGTCTCCTGACTATATCATGTAGATGACAAGGTCATGTATTATCTCAAGGAAAAGAACATTTAGACATCTTCAAATGCAATCCACACGTCCAAGTGCAAGGTCCTGCACCTGGGTCACAGCAATCCCAAACACAGATACAGGATGAGGCTTAATGGCTTTAAACTAAAAGAGGGAAGGTTTAGATTAGATATTAGGAAGAAATTCTTTACTGTGAGGGTGGTGAGACACTGGAACAGGTTGCCCAGAGAATCTGTGGATGCCCCATCCTTGGTAGAATTCAACTCCAGGCTGGATGGGGCTTTGAGCAACCTGGTCTAACCCCATGGCAGGGGGGTTAGAACAAGATGATCTTTAAGGTCCCTTCCAGCCCAAACCATTCTATGATTCTATGATCTTAAGAGAAATAAAGCAACCCAAACCAAACAGTTAGGAACTCAGATTAAAATGTTTTGAGCGAAGCGTGCATCAGTTTCAGAAGCATGCACTCTCTGGTACAGAAAAAAAAGGTACACTAATTTGACTTCATCCACTAAAACTTGCTGGTCCAAAGCTGCTATCTTTATTTTGAAAGTCCAGTCCTGAATTTTGTCACTGCTGTATGCGCACAGTTTAAAGACAATGCTAGGATTAAGGCTGGAGTTATCTTAATGTCCAAGAGAGGTGAGCTTGCAAAGCAAAACTCTCAGGTGCCCTGGATTTTTGAATCAGTTGAGGAAGGAAAATGCTCCATCTTGCTGTTTGTATGGTTACCTGTGCTCCCAACAACTTCCTGATTCTATGATTCTGTGGTATTCCTAGCTTTTGTATTTTTTTTTAATTTATACAAGAAAATATTCACATTCTGTCCATAAGGTCTCTTGAAATGGATATTCAGGCTGCCCCCCCCATTTTCAGTATGTGCCACTGTGTAAGTTCACACAGGAGCACAGTTTTCTGGTACAATGAAACTAATACCTGCATGTATTATCTACAAAAAAATAAAAGCAGAAGAAAATTTAGAAAATATGAATACTGAATATTAGTAGCTGCACTCTTAAGGAGTTTGTGGGTAAAGAAACCAAACATTTCTACCTCAGCATATCTCTGCCTTTTTACTAAATAGAACAAATGGACTGAAAGACAATATTTTGGAGGTGTGATCCCTCTGCTCTGCTTGTAGTGTTAAAGATTTCATTCTGTGTCACTCTGGATTCGGTCAAGTCATAGCTGTATTGCTTAAGGGAAACTTACTTTTTCTCATCCCACATTGTAAGATTTGTACATTCCTTAAGTTGGAAGGAAAGCTGTTCAAGGTAAAACCCATTTTCACTTGTGCCTTAAAGGAGAAAAGAAGTACATAAATTCCAGTTCCTCTCTATCTTGTTGCCTTGCTCTATTTTCCCTCTTGTTAGTTGGTGGGCAATTAATTCCTCAAGACCACAGATTTTTTAGAGCCAAGTGTCGAGAAACTTCAAGCAGAATTTTTACTTAAGTATTTAAACTGTTATTAAACGTGACAAGTTTGCCAGAATAAGGCCACCACCAACAGGAAAAAAATCCACTAAGAGTTAAAATTATTTATATCCATTATTTTTGCGTGAAAGGCAAATTTTGATTAGTATGCCGTACCTGGGAATACAGCCAATGAGCTAAGGGCATTTTTTTCAGATCTGAATGTGGTTTGACTTCACTCACCAGGCAACACAGCAAAGGGTTTCTTGTTAATAAGAGAGTGAGACCCAAGGCCCATAACTGTTCTGACCTGTGGAGGGTTTCCAGAGCTGCTTCTTCCTCTGAGTTCTCCAGGGAAATAACTTGTTTATAATGGCAAGAATCATTTATTGTGCTAGGTGCAAAGCTCATTTTCAGTGCAGAAGTGGAGATTCTTATGTTAAATAAAGCCTGTTCCTGGGCAAGGAATTTCTGTAAATGTTGGATTCAATTCAGTGTTCTGGAAATAATGTTTTGGCTCCTGGCACTAGGCTGATTTTAAACTAAGTAAGATGGACAGACAAAGCTACAAAGCTTCATCACATTTAATGCCCTTGTCTTAAATCTGCCTGCATTATCCAGAGATTTAAAGGTCCTGATGTGAAATTTGGACTGGAAAAATGTTAATGTCATGTGGCTAAACAGAAGTGTTTTTACTTGAATTGTGTTTACTTGCATGGATGAGCAAGGAGCTTCTGGAAAAACTCAAATGGAAGAAGGAAGTTTACAGAATGTGGAAAAAGGGACTGGCCACTTGGGAGGCATATAGGAACATTCTCAGTGTATGCAGGGATGTAGGAAGGCTAAGGCCCACTTTGAATTAAACCTGGCAAGGGACGTCAAAGACAATAAGGCAGCCTTCTTCAAATACATCGGTAGCAAAAGGAAGACTAGGGAAAATGTGGGCCCGCTGCTGAATGAGATGGGTGCCCTGGTGACAGAGGATGCAGAGAAGGCAGAGTCACTGAATGCCTTCTTTGCTTCAGTATTTACTGCTAATACTGGCTCCCAGGAACGCCAGTCCCTGGCGGCAAGAGAAAAAGTCTGGAGAAAGGAATACTTTCCCTTGGTTGAGGAGGATCAGGTTAGAGATCATTTAGGCAAACTTGACACCCACAAACCCATGGGCCCCAATGGGATGCACCCATGAGCACTGAAGGAGCTGGCAGATGTTATTGCAAAGCCACTTTCCATCATCTTTGAAAGGTCATGGAGAACAGGAGAGGTGCCTGAGGACTGGAGAAAAGCCAATGTGATGTCAGTCTTCAAAAAGGGCAAGAAGGAGGACCCAGGAGACTACAGGCCAATTGGTCTCACCTCCATTTCTGGAAAGGTGATGGAACAACTAATTCTGGATGTCATCTCAAAGCATATGGAGGAAAAGGTTATCAGGAGTGGTCAGCATGGATTCACCAAGGGGAAATCATGCTTGACCAATCTGATAGCCTTCTATTATGGAATGATCAGCTAGGTAGATGAGGGAAGAGCAGTGGACATTGTCTACCTCAATTTCAGCAAGGCTTTTGGCACTGTCTCCCATAATACCCTCATAGGTAAGCTTAGAAAGTGCCAGTTAGATGAGTGGATAGTGAGGTGTATTGAGAACTGGCTGAATGGCAGACCTCAGAGGGTTGTGATCAGAGACACAGAGTCTGGTTGTAGGCCTGTAAGTAGTGGTGTTCCCCAGGGTTCAGTAGTGGGTCCAGTCCTCTTCAACATATTCATCAACGACCTGGATGAGGGAAAGAGTGTACCCTCAACAAGTTTGTGGATGACACAAAGCTGGGAGGAGTGGCTGACACACCAGAAGGCTGTGCCACCATTCAGTGAGACCTGGACAGTCTAGAGAGTCGGGTGGAGAGGAACGTTATGAAATTCAACAAGGGCAAGTGTAGGGTGCTGCACCTGGGGAGGAATAACCCCATGCACCAGTACAGGTTGGGGGCTGACCTGCTGGAAAGTGGCTCTGCAGAGAGGGACCTGGGAGTCTTGGTGGACAACAAGTTGACCATGAGGCAATAATGTGCCCTTGTGGCCAAGAATGCCAATGGTATCCTGGGGTGCATTAAAAAGAGCGTGGCCAGCAGGTCAAGGGTTATCCTCCTCCTCTTCTTTGCCCTGATGATGCCACATCTGGACTACTGTGTCCAGTTCTGCAATCCCCAGTTCAAGAAAGACAGGGAACTACAGGAGAGAGTCAAGCAGAGGGCTATGAAGATGATCAAGGGACTGGAGCATCTCTCTGATGAGGAAAGGCTGAGAGACCTGGGTCTGTTTAGCCTGGAGAAGAGAAGACTGAGAGGGGATCTCATCAATGCTCATAAATATCTAAAGGGCAGGGGGCAAGAGGATTGGGCCAGACTCTTTTCAGTGTTGCCCAGCGACAGGACAAGAGGCAAATGGGCACAAATTGGAACACAGGAAAGTCCACCTCAACATGTGGAAAAATGTCTTACTTTCAGGGTGGCAGAGCGCTGGAACAGGCTGCCAGAGAGGTGGTGGAGTCTCCTTCTCTGGAGATAGTCAAAACCTGCCTGGATGCATTCCCGTGCAACCTGCTCTAGGTGAACCTGCTTTGGTAGGGGGGTTGGACTAGATGATCTCAGAGGTCCCTTCCAACCCTTACCATTCTATGACCATGTAAATTCGAAAAAGGAAAGGAACAAAAGGGGACACTAGCTGAGACTTTCATTTTAGTTAGATGGCGAAAGGCCATCTATCCACCTATATTTCAGGAAATACTTACAGACCATTTCAAAGAAGGAAGCACAATAAAGGAATCTTCCTGAGAGCTTGATACAAAGCTTTCAGAGATGTGGGATGGTTCACAAGGATCATTTGTGAAGTGTGTAGTCATATTCTTCATCACAATCTTATGAAAGTATCCTTAGGAATAACAAGTCAAATTCAGGTCTTGCTTGTGCTTCATGGAGTTTCATTATCTCCTAGCTGAGATGGAGACTGAACTGAGAGCCACTGATGTTTGTGTGTTCCCCCACCACCTCAAAGATAAATATCTAACACCCTTTGGTCTCAGACTTTATTCTCTCTTCCATAGACTACTGGTTTCAACGGAGCTGAAGTTTTCCTTTTATTCCTGCACAATAGCTTACATGCCAACACAATAGACTGTTAAGATAATATTTTCCTTCATTTTGTGGCTCAAACCAACGATGAAATTAATTGCTATCTAATCACTCTGTTTCTAGGCATTTGATACAGCTTATTACAAAAGAAATTCCTTAAATATTAATACTGATTTAATTAATTGCACTTAAAGTAACAAATCTATATCTCTGCCTTCAGTCCTATGAAAGACAAAACTATTGTGCAAAAGAGTGTTAGATTTCTGTAGGATAGTGAAAACTGGTCTGAGTCAGAACTGTGCAGCTTTTAAATGCAATACTAGGCCATTGAAAAACATGATATTAGACCCATAGTAGAATCTGAGGGGGTGTGGGGGGGGTGTTTTGTCTTTCTTTTTTTTAATTGCTGAAAAGAGGCTGGCATTAATTAATATAGCTGTGCTGAAGACATTGGACTTTGGCTGATGTGCATCAGGTAAGGATGTGACTTAAGGCTCAAAAACTTTCCACTTATATTGAAATCAGGGATCCTTTATTCCTGTCATATGCCTTTGTGCAATTCATCATGCTACATCCAGAAGGATCTTTCCTTTCAATAGCTGTCAGTGTTTTCTAAAAGCTTGCCAGTTATTCTCTTAGAAGTTGCAGGGAAGAGGAAACAAAAAAGCAGATTTATAGGTTGCAGCTTATTTTTGTCCCCAAAGTTCATATATTTACCCTACACTTAACAAGTGCCCACCAGAGCACTTTCAGTTTGCTAACATATATTGGAAAGGTCAGAATTATGCATAAAAGATCCCATTTTATATTTCACAGAGCAATCATGTAATGCATCCCATTTCTCTTCTAGGAAGGCTGACTGAACATGGCAAATTTGGTCTAGAAAAGGGGTAACTTTGAAGATTTACATTCCTATTTCTTTGGGACACAATGTACTCTTGAGTGTTTATGCTCATGTGCCCTGTCTGTGTTATAGAGTAGTCCCAGGCAGGGAGAGATTCTGCCTGAGCAGGGATGGGGAACAGAACAACCTAAAACGGACTTTACTTGCTACCTAGTCTGAAAAAACTGTGCTTGTTAACTGTGTGGTGGCTACTAATTAGTACATTTACCATAGTGTACTAAAACAGCTTTGCTTCTGGACTTGAAAGCACCATACTTCGTAGAAACTTCATCTAACAAAAGATAAAGATCTCAACGCTTCATTGTGCATAAGTCTGATAAGATGAATATTTAGCTGATACAATTTGATCAATGAAGCTCATGGAAAGCCATTTTTGCAGGTACCTGATAAAGACATTAGGCATTCTTGCTTCATTACTTACAAATAAGTTAGCAGCCACATTAAAATTCAGACAGTTTTCTTGAGATAGAAAATTCCAGAAAGGCATTTATAACTTGAAATTCTTTATGATATATTAATGAAGCATTTTTATGAAATTTTTTAAATGCTCTTGCTCCATCTTTGCATCTGCCTCATGTTTAATTAGGATCAAAATGATAAAAGTTGCTGTAAGTGGCTCTAACCCATGCCCCTGAAGTTTGCCAATCGCTCTGGAGTCCTACATCACAGGTCAACACAGCGTCTTTGCGTGTGTAGGACAATGTATAGTTGTATAGTCAAATATTGTCATTTTTAAGGGTGCCACAGCTATCTTTTGCTGTATAACCCTGTGGCAGGAGCTCCTCCCTGCTGTTGGTACAGGGACGTGGTGGTTAGCTCGGAGGGAAGCACGCAAGCTGCTGGTCACATACGCAAAGAAGCCCCAGCCACATACCCCAGACAACTGATCCCTAGAGACCACCTCAGCAAATGAGCCCACCTCAGAGACCCTTTGACCAATAAAAGCTGTATGTGTCCATGACCAATAGATGACCACAGCTCAGATCTGACGCAGGCTATAAAATGGGGCCCCCGCTGGAGACCCCCTTGGAGTGATTCTCCTGGGAGCAGTGAGTCTGTCATCGGAAGCCCTCCCTTTGAATCGTGTCGCCACCCGAAGTACCTTCCCTTGGACTGACTGTCCTCATGTTATAGGTGGGTGGTTTGCGCATTTTGAGTCACCATTCTAAGCTTAGATTTAGTACACACTGTGTAATATTAGTTCCCAACTGACATCCTGAGCCTGTGAAAAAGTTGTCTGCCAAAGTGCTTGTAGTATAAGATCCCTGTTCAGTTTGGCCCTTTCACCTTTTCATGACACCATTAAACCTGATTTGTGGAAGATATTTTGTTGGTGTTACACTTCTGCAACATAACCTCTCCTGGCATCCACGGTGGGCACAGCTATTCATCATCCATGGTCACAAGGCCATACTCTCACTCTTGAGTTTGCCAGGACTCACCTGCAGGCTCACAAGCGAGGTGCTGCTTAAATTCTAAAAGAGTAAATGAATACAATTAAATTAAATTCTAAGCAAAATTGTTCTAATTCTCACGTTAAGTTGCACCTTACTACACCTGTTTCTGACATAAAGACAGTTTAAAGGCTAGAGAGCTTTTCTATTGTTGCAATTCAACTGCTGATTCGACAGTGGGTTTTAGCCCTCACAACATAACTTCAATACATCAGTATTTAATTTAAATATAAATAGTCAAATGAAAACTAGCAATCAGGTGATTTCATAGTGATGAAAAAGATAATGAGAATTAACACTTTGCTACTATGAGAAGAGAAATGCGGTGATATATATCAGGTATCTGGGGATATGGCTAGGCATTTACATTAATTTTGCCTTAATCTTCTGTTTTAATTTAGACAACCTGAGCTATGAACATGACTTTGGAAACTAAATACCTCTGCCACCTAACCTGTCATGTCGAATTCCGGTGTTAATTGTGGTTACATTCTATGTTTCTATCAGTAAGCACTGGAAAATGAAGTGCAAGCACAGATTAGAAGTGCCTCTTGTCAAAACCCCAAAGCTAATTTCTCGAACAACTCCCTGGTAGTAGTACAGTTTTTAATTGGTGCACCTTCCTTCTGCATCTCTGACCTCTCTTCCATCTCTTTGCGGTGCTTCCATGAGCATTTGTGCAGTTATGGGGTGAACTGGACTAAGGAGCTGGTCCAGATGCAAAGTAACGACTTTTAGCTTGAACAGTACTGTTATTAAGTACTGAACCACACTCAAAATAGTTCTTTCCTGTAAGTCACAAGTTACAAGTCATGTTATGTTATAGATGAAGTCCAGCAGGAGAAGAACACATGCACATCCTTTGCCTGCCCAAATATCCACCATTTTGTCCTGTTTAACTGCGTCTGAAAGCCCAATGAAAGTTCACACTGACAAAGGAGTAACATTCTGTCTCAGAGAGGCAGATATTCCCTTTACTTTTTCCTCTGGATTTGACATTTGATAACTTAAGCCTCTGAATGAATGGGGAGTCCCAACTCTTATCGGGGGTCTGGCTCATTTCCAGTTGAGCATATTACATGGCGTAGGAAATCTAAGGCCTAAGCCTTAATAACAACTCAGTGTTAATGGTTTGGACTTTAGTGACTTAATGAAAAGATTTGGCTTGAAAAATAGCTCTGGAAACAATAAGCAGTATTTTTCCTTCTGAGAATATCGCATCATACTTACTGGGGCCCAGCACTTAAATTCTCAGGCATTTGGAGCATCTGGCTTTAATTGTCTGTTTGAAGACTTGATCCAAGGACATAAGGACTTGTGTTTCCAGGGGCATAATGACTTAAGTGCTTGTGGTGACCAAGAGCACAACCTGTCTTTCATTAAAGTCTTTGTAATGAGGATGGGCAAATTGAAGAACTTAAGTAGACAGTTTCTAGTTCACAAGTCACTCACCCTGTGAGGCTATCCTTGTGTGTCCTTGTTAGGTGGGCTCACAAAGAGCACAACACAAAAGTGGGTGTCCTCAATGACCCTGCAAGCCTTTGGGGCATCAATCAAGTCACATTCCCACTGCATCAGGAACACCTGCTTTCTCATAGCATGTCTCCTATATCAAAATGCAACGCCTGGGAAAGTTCTGTCAATACCCATCTGCCGTGGTTTGAGGTAGAACAGAACCAACTTTCTGTTCAGTAATTTTACTTCTTAGCTAGGCCTCTTCTCTCTGAAATTAACAGCATGTGGTACAGAAAACTGTTTGTTCTCAGAGTGATAAGACCAATGTTTATAGCTAATGCCAAGGAATGGTATGCAGAGAGGCTCTTGCTTATACTAATTGCTTTAACAACCAAAGTCAGCTGCTTTCTCTATTTGCCCCATTGGAGGGTCAGAAGCAGAAAAGAGCAGAGGGGTCGCCCCTGCAGGGAGGAGTGGAGAACTCACCAACAAGGTATTCCATCCCATCTGCATCAATCTCAGTATAAAAGCTGAGGCATCAAAGGGTCAGCCTCTTTCTTCAGCTGCCGACATCTGAGGCGGACCTTGTCTGTTCGTCTGCCTTTGATCCCGATCCGTGCGTTCCTGAGTCCAAAACAGGAATCCAGTTCCCACCCATTGCTGAGTCCAGTCTGGGACTTCCCCAGTGCCTGCTGGTGACGTCATCCTGGGAGCTTGATACAGTTTTGTATATATCTATTTCATTATTTCCTTTTTATTTTATTATTAATATTTCATTAAAGTAGTTTAGTTCCTTCTAAGCTTGTAAATCTCTTTCTTTCTCCTCCTCCATTCCTTGGTGTGAGAGGTGGGCGAGAGCATCTGTCCCGTCATTGGCCAGTTTGTCCAAAACCACAACACCATCCCAAAGCAGGGTTTCTGGAGGACGGAAGGCACTCCTACCTTACTACGTCTCTTTAAACAAGGGTCCCTGAACTCATCTCATGTCATTATTTGGAGCAAAACTACAGAAGCGGGAAAAGCTAGTGAAGATACCTTGGCTAAGATGCTGCACCCTCAGCAAGCTCATGTTGGTTGGAAGCTGGAAAGAGGGCATTGGGGGCCAGCTGCCCCTAGCCTCATAAAACTTCACTGATTTCTTGTTGGGAAAGTTTAGCATTATTATTATTTTTCTGACATCAATGTCATGAAAGCTTAAAATATTACCACACATAATTAGTAGCAAACTTATATACTAAGATTACCATTCAGCTTCCTGAAGTGTTACCCAAGGGAATAAGAAAAGTAGACAATACCAACAGAGTAAAAGCAAAAGCAAATTATGACAGCGACTTACAAAAAGGACCACTTCTTTTCAGGACAACTCAACTACTTTTGGAGGGTGAGCTTATGATGCATACCTAAAGCACAAAAAAGATATTTTTTTTTCCTAAAGGGTGCATCTTTTTTTTTTCTAATCTGCTACTGGCACCTCTGCAGTGTATATTTATTTCATTTTTATATAACGCTAAGTTTTCAAATATTTTTTCAAACTTATTGTGAAAATGTCCTTTTACTTTTAAATTGCTTTATTCATCCAACATCTCAGTTTAAAACAGCCAAAAGGCTTCAAAATAACCATTTTTCATTTTTATGGAACTTTCCCATGCAATTATCTATTTCAACAATAAATGAGGTCTTTCCTCCTTGGCATATTTGTATCTCAGCCAGGTCTTACTGCTCCTGTTCTGCAAAGTAAGGATGTTTGGAATGAAAAATAAAAATCCCTTTGCCCATCCTCCCCACAAAGAAAAAGCCAAATAATGCTGGGACACAGCTCATCTGCTACATCCAAAAGAGAAATTACACGACTAGAGGACTGAAAAATTAGGAAGAGCACAACAGAGAGTAATCAGATTTTCAAAACAAGCAAGTAACCTAACATTAGTGTTCCTTATATACCACCATAGTATCCATACAGCCGTGTCAACCAGAAATTCCCTTTTAGGGATCTCCCAAATCCCAGGAGGTCACCGTCCAATTACACAGCTCTCTCCCATGCCTTTTCCCTCACAGGCTCCTGCCAGCCAGGAGCTGCTGTGCTTTAGGTCCACCCAGATGGCTCCTATGGGACTAGAGCCAAGTTAATCATTAATTCAGAGCAGCCCTAGGTTGCTGTAATTTCCACTAAGGCAAATGTAGAGGTTTAGGACCAGGGAACTCAGAGCTGCCTTACTGTCACTTATTTAGCTGCACCCAGTACACAAGTTCAGGCAACTGCTAAGTACATAGGGTATAATTTTCTGAGCAGAAATCAAACAACTCCCTTTTCACTCCAAATTCTATTTATTATAGTTTTCTCTCTACTATCAACGTCGGACTTTCCAAGCTTGCTGTTCCATCTGTCTTAGGATAGCAAACTACCAACCAGCGGGGACGGGGAAAGCAAATCTCTTAAAAGACAGAGATCAGATCCTAAGACCTTCTCCCTCATGATGCAGTCATAAGCAGCCACTGGGCATGTGTGCAATACAAATAAGAAAAAAACACTTCCAAAGAAGAACCAATTTTGTTTGTAAACTGTTAATAGGCCTACATATTATGATGACCAAGAAACTCTCGTTATCCTAACCAGCTGAAATAAGTCATGGAATAATGTTAAAATAGAATTTAGGTGCACTTAGTCAATTACCTTTAAACGTAATTGGCATAATTGAAAAAAATAAACAGCTACACCATCTGTAGCCACTCTCAGATCGTAGGAAGTTTAGCATGATGCTTTCATTGGCAGGGAACATTAAAGATTAAGTCACCCATCCTTACTGTGTTTCTTACAAATATCCTATATATATGCCATGTTTTTACAGTATAGAAAAGTGCTATATATTTGTGTCAGTGCTTACTAATTATTAACTTTGATATATTTTGACTTACATACTGCATATATAGGATACATGCAAGAGTACAACATACAACAATATGATCAGAAAATGGATAATATATTAAACTTGAGGTTTCTTTAGGATTCATGTGGCTTCTGTATTGCTGAAACATTTATCAGTGTGGGTTTTCTTAGCTCCCATCTGCTGGAAGGTTGGCCTACGTGACTGGGAACAAAAAGTATAGAAATGCACTCTCAGACCACAGCAGCACAATGTGGAGATTAAGATAAATGTTGAAAGCTTTCCCTTTTCAAATATCTTTTCTTTTTTAATTACCATTATACTTCTGATAAAGGTAAAAGGGAATCAGAATTACTGGAAATAGTTATTTGAATGAACTTCAGCTATGAATGAACGGCACAAAGACTTTTTCTTTCCTTCTGTGTAGGTCACAAAATGAGGGTGAAACTACAGCATTTAAATTGAGTTAAAATGATGGTGCTAATTTTAATCTTGGTAGATGAGATAATGATCCCAGTATAAGAAAACTGCAGCATGGTTCTAAACCCAGATTGGGCATAGAAACATGTACCTGTGGTCCCCAGAGGCTGTGTCACACTGAAAACACACAATCTCTGCAGTATAAAAGCTAAATCCAGCTCATTCTTGCCCCAATTGTACCCCGATTTTGATGCGTAGACATACCCTTAATACAGATAGGTGCTCTGTAAGAATGAGTGGAAAGCGTTGCCACACTGGTTTCCCCATGGACCTGCGTACCTTGCCGAACAATCAAGTAGAAGAGCAGCTGAGGGGGTACATGATGTCAGGACTATGGGAGTAAGCCACGGAGCCTGAGCTACCACCTCCCATGGGTGGCATGAGTTATAAAAGAGTGTAAGAGAACTGAGACCAGGCCATGCTAACGGGGAAACACATAGTACCCCTAGTGAGGGTCCCTTAGGCCACAGAAGAATGAAGTTGTGCTTGTTTTAATAGCAATCTTGAAAAAAAAGAGTCATTTGTCTTGAAAACTATGTTTGTATAAAGACTTCTTTTACACTGTGACTTACACTTGCACAGACTCCAGAAAAGATACACATGGTAGAAATAACCAAATATTTTCAAGCATTCCACTGGGTTTATGGGGCTGCTGTATACATTAACAGTCATAGGAACATGAATAGTATTTGAAAGCATTTGAAATAAGATAGCCTTACCACTGCATGAAAAAACATATAAACTCATCTAGTGACTTCGCCATCCGAAAAGAGCCAGCTGATTGTCAAAAGAGCGATGGCTCAGATGTCTCCCTAATACTGCTAGATGATCTGGCAAGGTTTACTGAAATTCCAATTACCAGAAGTCATTCAAGCACTCTCTAGTAATAATTATATGCTCTGCTACCTAGTAGATGGTACTGAGCAGCAGGAAATTGGAGGAAACAGATAACTCTACATTAGATTTTAATTACCTAAAATTTGGTAAACAATCCAAGGAAAAACTGACTATTTCCTGATGAACACCCCTGAACTTCATGAATAGAGATAAATATTAAGCATTCTCATTGATACTAAGTAAATGAAAGCACAGCTGAAAAACCATCACCTATTCGATGTCTTAATAACCCTGTGGGTTCAGATATTTCTCATCACCACGGTTTGAGCAGATATAGGAATTTGCTTCCTCGTTGGTCATTATGGCCTCATTCCAACATTTTAATGTTTAAATGAGTCTTTATCTTTCTGTCCAAGACACCCAGCTAGTTAATGTTTGAATAGTAATTCTAATAAATGTGTTGAATGAAGTAGATGATGATGATGATCATTTAAAATCATTCGATAAATGCTTTATCACCATTGTGTAATAATGTAGCTTTAGAGTGTGTTTTGGCAAAGCTTGCGCCTCCAATCTATTGTTACTGTGGTCTCAAAGTAAGAGTCCCATTAAGAAAATTGCTTAAATGTTTTATCTGGCAGTCAATATATGCAATCTAAGACTGGTCATCATTGACTCATTACAGTAACAAATATGATAGCATAAATCTGATGAAAGAGTGAGATTTATGGGGTCATTACATGCGGATGGATAAAAGAGCACAGGATGAGTCTAAATTCATTAGTTGCTGGGTATCTGTGGGAAGAAGGAAGATCCTGGGTGGGAAGTGTTGGAACCAGGCAGCAACCAGCACCAACAGACTTTTGGAGAGTCACAGAGCTTTTCAGATTGGTATATCAGCTTTTTAGCAGTGATCTCGTGGCTGCACAGTCATGGGGATAGTAGGCACAAGGTAGATAACCTCACCAGGGAAGGTGGCCAGCCTAAGGTTGAGTGTCCTGTCCTGGCACACCTTGTGCATCCCTGTACGTCGTTCACACTGACTAATGAGAACAGTCTCTGACCTGTCCAACTCAGCAAGACTCAAGCAAAATGGATAACCAGAGGCCAGAGCTTGAACCCTTGCCTCAGCTCTGTTCAGTTTGCAGACTACTGCGTCTTGCCTAATTAGCTCACAAGTGCAGCTGTGTTGACACAAGTTGGGTTTCAGCATACTCATCAGGAATTTACATCATCAGCTCTGGATGGAGCCTGAGTTTTCACAGTGTTACCTAAAGAGGTTATATGAAAGATATATCTGATATAAAAATATAAGAATATCTTTAAGATGTTCTTAAAAAAAATGGGGACTTGTATTCTGTGTTGTTCATGACCTCTGCCAAATAGCTCATACCAGAACTTCTCAAATATGCCATTTCTTTTATCATATTTTCCCAGCTTAGCAGAACTAAAACACAACTAGCAAAGTATAGAATTTTAAAATTGGCTACCTATTGGTAACTTCTAGAGTCCAAGAACTGGGAGTACTTATTAAGTGCCTGTGCTGTCCCACAGTGCAGTGAGGCTTTCGAAGGCAGTCAGCACATCAGCAGCCCAGGAACAGTTGGGCCACCAACTCTGGTGATAGCTCTCCTTGAAGCTCAGCTATTTCAAGCTGGTTGAGCTGCTTCTGGCTTCAACCTTGGAAGGTTAAATAGACAACTCATGCCTCTCTCTGTTCCTCTGCCCTTATTGCACTGAGGGAAGGTGCTGCCCTTTTTTCCATTTGTTTCTATGTGGAAAGAAAGCCTTTCTTGAATGGCAATGGCAGGGGGGCTCTGTCATTCTTCCCCATCACAGACATGTGTACAGTGTCTTCTTTTAGGAAGCAGTTTCAGCTTGGGGCAATAAATTAGAAGATTTTTTGGGTTTCTTTTATATCAGCAAATCCTCAGTGGACCTCCTATTAGCTAGCAGTAGTGCTAGAAAGTCTTATTATCAATTTTTGACAGAAAAGCGAAGAGAAAGTTGGGAGACGGGGACACATGCTGATGCAATGGCAGGGCTGCATTATTATTTTCCACCAGGCTCTCAGATCACTTGGCATAGCTGGGACTTGCAATATATATTTACACCCAGTCTTACTATGAGCAGCTTAAAATCATCCATGTAGTTTGTTGTTAAACATCAAAATTAAAGGCTTATTTTATGAAACTAGGTATAATAGCAACAATAAGCTGTTGAGTACTACCTAGTCAATAAAAATCAGGGAAATTATATAAATTTTGAACAAATACTTTATTTAATTCCAGCTGATCCAGTCTTGTGCATCAACTGTGCATGAACTCATCACTGATTTTCTAGTAGGGTTAGGTTTTGTGAGGATTTCTCAATATCCCAGAATATTTGAGACCTGCATAAGCTATCTTCACCATCTTTCATATTTTTCTGCCCCCAAATAATCTTGGTGTGAGTTTACCAAACATCTCTTTGTTATACTTTAGAAAGAACCACACAGATGCAAATGCAAAGCAAAATCTCAGCTAGGCCTGGCAGCTGTTTCTCAGAGAGACAGCAAAGGCTATGATTACACTGTCCAAATACTCAATAATGCTGTGTCTAATTCTCAATAGCAGTTTGGGCAATCATAATCTGCTTTCCCTTCAGTATTGGAAAGGCCGTTTTTGGTTTTTACCTTTTTAAACTGATTGGCGTGCTGTGATGGGACTCTGTGCAGGCAGAGCTGCCTGCATCTTTTTCCCTAAGGGAATACACCCAAACCTCCCAAGACTTTTGAATCAATAAACTAGAGATTTTTTCACAACTCACTCTACAATAGCTAACTCCTTAAACAGAAAAGACCGGGTTAAAGAGATGAAAATTAAAGGATTTATTGCAGGGATAGCTTCCTTCCTTCAGAGCAACTGATAGTTCAGGAAAAAACAGTACAGTTCCCTATGGACCCCTCAAGATTTCTACTTTCCAACTCATCTGGCATTTGGCTGTGCAAGTGCTCTGTGTCATGCTGGGATCTCTCCCAACCTTTGACCGAACGGCTGAGCCATGGCTCGAGGGACTTCTTGCTCTCTGCCTGCCCTACCCAGCAGGCAGAGAAAACACTGAGAGCAAATGTGATCTCTTCCCCACCACACATACAAACCATTGGCTTTATCTCACTTCGTATTTGTCACCGGCTCCAGAAAGTGCATCAAGATCAAACAAATCTTTCCCAGGTTTGTACCCAATCTTCAAATCATATAATTGCATCTGAAACCAAACAAGCACTAAAACCCTTGGAGGGTTTCCTTTCTTGGTTAAGCCTCTCTTAGCTATGGGGCTAAGTGTTTCTTATTTAGCAAATATTGACCTCCTATATGCAAAGATATGAAAATTATTTATGCCAGTGCTCAAGGACCAAAGCCTAGTTTTACATTTGAATATATTGCGACTTTTTTAGCAAGTACTGTGGTAGATAAACCACTGTACAGTAGCGCTTCTGGGCATCATTTTATCTTGCATTTTATGTTACAGCATGAACAACTCCTTGTACTGGTTTTGTCAATTCTGAGTTCGAACAGTACACAACTTTCTCCCCCAGGTCTCTATTCTTTCTCATTTTATATTCTTTCTCATGTCCAAACTGCAGAACCACTATCCGTCCTTATAAACATCAGACCAGATGAAGCAAATTCCCTCGCTTGCCAGATTTAATTACTTTGTCAAAGGCAAATTCTGGATCTTTCTGAATGTTCTGTCTCAAATCTTGGAATAATATGTTCCCTTGGTTGGAAACTCTCCTCAATTTTTACATTCTTCTACACTCTCTCAGTAGGCATACTTCTAAAATGCTTGTTTGGGTTTGGGTGGTTTTTTTGCCCAGAGTGAAAAGGAAATGCAACTCTTGATTCATAAAGTTTTGTCAAAGTTCTGTATTCACATAAATGTTCACAGGCCTATAAATTATGCCAGTTTATAAGGGGAGTTTTAGACTGATGATTGGAATCAAAGCTATCAGATTGCTGGGCTATAGGAAAATTCGTTTGGGAAAACTTTATTTTAACATCTTAGTCAGCTGTTATGTAACAGTCTCTGTGTTCCCTAAAGATGAATCAAGTTATAAAGAGACTTTTTGGCAGATAGAAGTTATGGTCAAGTTTTAACTCCCTTAATTTATGATTGTCCCTTAGTTAAAGATTTCTGGGTACAAGGTCCAGAATTCATTACAGCAGTTATAGATGCTGACCTTGATCTACCCTTGCCTCTGGTGGTTCTCATATCTGCCTTCCTGCCCAGGGGCATGGATGCTAATGTTGAAATTGTATTAAATTGTGCTTCCACAAAGGTCTGGCTAATTGGCCAGATTTTTCTAAGATCAATAGCAAGCACACTGGGCTGAACTCTGAGTGCCTGACCTATGAATGATAAAAAAATCCAAGCAACCAAAATAGACAAATTATTAAGATGTGATCCCAGAACACTAGGACATTTTTAGCAATTGCTAATTTTTCCAGCCCAAAACTTGAAGGCACAAGTTTCATGTCTCTCTTACTCTGTCCTGTGCCACCATATTGGTGTATCTGAGATTATCTCATATTTTGTTCAAAGGTAGTTTTATTTGTTTGTCTGGTTTTTCCTGATATCTTTTTCAACTCACAGAGCCCTCAAAATTAATCAAGGCAAACTGGAGAGAAAATGTATCACCTTAGAATGTCTGCCTGTACTTTCTCTCCTTTGTTTCACACTGTACAATTTCATGCTGCTTTCTTTCTATCTGAAAAACATGGTACTGCAAACAAAAAAAAATTAATAATTTTGCTCTCTGATTAT
The DNA here is from genome assembly GCF_964199755.1 of Larus michahellis. Classification (NCBI taxonomy): domain Eukaryota; kingdom Metazoa; phylum Chordata; class Aves; order Charadriiformes; family Laridae; genus Larus; species Larus michahellis. Next base: position 17,318,432 of record NC_133930.1, read on the forward strand.
TTTTTGCTTTGTGATTACAATGTAAATGTCAGCTCTGGTGTGGTCTTTCAGCCCTCCACCTCAACCATCCTTATGGCAAGAGTGAGAGTAACATCCCACCCAGAAAAATCAAACCTGTAATTGTATCTTTGTTTGATGGGAACATCTAGAATACGATTCATCTCAACTAGCATGAAATGTCTAAAGATGCCTAAACCTATGCAACTGGTTTATGCTCCCTCCCTCATCAACAGAGAAAAACATTCACATCCAAGGAGTGATTCATCCTATCTATTTTAGGCACTTACTTTAGCAAGAGTCTGCAGATGCGTATTTTTCTTGGTTAAGAGAGATTTCTTAGTTCTTAACAAGGTCATCAGGAGTTACATTTTTAATTCGCATGAAGTAGACTACCTAAAGTAAGATAAATTTGTACAAAATTCTGGCAAATTATTAAATGTATTTCTTTGGATAAGACTGGAATGAATGATTACTTGATCTGGTAAGAACAGGACACACAAAAAACTTCCAGTGTTGAGACTGTTTTCTGGTTTCTAATTCCACACTTGATACTTGATGTGCTATTTTATATGAAACCTGAAGAATTTCCTACACTTTATCATAACTGTGTCATAGGAAATGGTAATTCCTATGACAAGCAAATGAGCCTTTAAAAATTCTTTTGCGATTTGAATTTATGTTTCTCTTTACACTAGAAGTGTGTTGAATTGCAAAGCAGACACTGAAAATACTTATTGATTCACCTTTAAGGAGAACCTGGAATGCCCTTTAAGGAGAAGCACCTTTCTCATCTTCTGTTCTGCAACATGAGAAGCCACATAAATGAAAATATAAGTGAAACTCCCTGGATAGAAAAAATAAAAACAACCTAATATATCATATCTGTTTTATTAGTTATTAGCATTAGGGGGACACAGAACTGCCTATTCAGCTGCTCCTGAGGGCCACCTGTCCGGCAGGCGCGCAGAAGCTGGTGGGAAGGGGTTTGGTGCTGGGAAGAACTGAGCCCACCTCGAGGAACAGGTATGCCTGCAAGCTCATGAGAGGAGGGGGAAAAAAAAACACAAAACAAACCACAATGCACTCCAAATCCTATCTTTTCCTCGTGACTCAGACAGAACTGTGCAGTTTCAGGCCATCAAGGAAGCCACAGAAAGGTACTGGGTTAGCATCAAGGGAAAGGGAACCGACAGCAGGCAGAGGAGAATTGTTTTGAAACTTTCGATATAAAGCTTTTCAGCAGGAAGACTCAGCTTTCTCCATTTAAAAAGTGACCTTTTTCTAGTATAAATATACTAGGAAAGTCTGACTTCAAGAGGCTGAAAGCAATTGGTGGTTTCAATGTGCTCAGTTAAAGGGAAAATTGTAGGCAAATAAATTAGAGTCTCACCACAAAGAGCAAAGCTTTCCCTAAAATCCTCAGCTATAGTCACATTAACTTAATTTGTTTGCAGTAAGAAGATGCCTGGTCCTTATATCATGACTACTTTATCCATGGTAGCTGAAGGTATTTTCAAGATATGAGTTGGACTGATTTGTGTCTTATCTGGGAAGAAACCCACTGAATGTTCCTGAATATTGTCATGGTATGAAAAAAACAAGCAATAGTCTTTTCTTAATTTAAAAGGTCCATCATAATGTCCCAGTGAAATACTTAATGCACATTTTCCAGTCCTGAAATACTCACCAAGGAGTCTTCTTCCTTGTTCTATATGTTATTTTATAAAAACTTAGGTTTGTGGAAAAGACAGTGAAGTCTTCTTAAATTACATGTTACTTTGATCTGAGATAACCCTAAAGCTGGTGTGCACGTAGCAACTCAAGTTTGCATACATAAAAATAAACTCTCTTTGATGCATTGAAGACAGTAGTATTTTTTACTTTAGGTTATTTGCATGTACTTTCTGCTTTGGTATTAAGCCTGTGCTGAACTAGAGTTTAGTTAGCTTTAGTTGCTTTTTTCTTCTAATTTTATTTCCTCTTTTGTAATGTAGAAGAGATCTGGGAGGGTAAGGTAGAAGGAAAGGAAATATCCTTCTTTTTTGCAGTGTTTTGGAAAGGAATAGTATGTAGAAACTGTCTCTGCCCATATTACATGAGGGTCGGAAGACACCTTGGAAAAGGTTGTCTGTGACAAAAAAAATCCCAGGTGAAGTTTTTAGCTGAAAACTGCTGGAACAAAATATCCTGACACTCCAAATTACCCACACAGAAAAACAAACAAATGAACAATGGCATTTTAGTTTGACTTAGAAAGAGGAGTTCATACTGAAGAATAAAGTCACTGACTCTGCTGCTGTATTGTCTGTGGCCAATTATAAAATCAAAGAAAAAAGAGGAAAAATGAACTAAGAAGGTCACCTATTTTACCTCCAGGTTACATCAACTATACCTAACCAGTCCTGACAGATATTTCTCTAACTTGTCCTTAAAATCCTCCAGTGATAGAAATTCTACAGCCTCCTAAAGCAGTCTCATACATATCAATTTATTATTATAGAACCTAAATAGAAAAACAAAAATTTTAATCAGAGATTAAATTTAAGGATCTAAAGGAAAACACACATATAGTTCTGAAACTGCCTGGCTATCATCCAGGCTGGCTTGAGAGAATTACAAGAAGAAAGATCTATAACTGCAGTGCACTCAAGGTCAAGGCCAGGACCCAGTGAGGTACATCCATTTATTTGAAAGGATGATGAATCAAGCGCTGAATGCAAAGGCAATACAGAGTTATAAATTACTGGCAAAGGTACAGCATTAAATCCATGCAGCACCTGGTAGGCACACATGCACACGCAGCTTCACTAAGCACAAGGTATCCTAGTTCTCATCTATTGAGTGGGACGATACCTTACATTTGACAAAAAAGGAAGAGGCTGAACATAGCCCAGTAATGTGGAATGGCTGATAAAAACTCACACCACAGCTTACTTTGTAGTAACATTTTCATGCATCTGTACCTACAGAATGGATAAGATAGTCTATAGTCTTGATTATGCTTAAAATTTGGAGGAAAATACAGAAGAGGACTTTTTTTTTTCTTTTTTCTTATTTCTTTTTCTTTTTCTAATCAGGGTTTCCCCAGGGTCAGCCCACTGGCAGTCACAGGGGACTCTTACACTGAGAGTCTGATGAAAAAACAAACATTGAGCTTTTATAAAAATTAAAAAACAGCCAAAGGATTAAGCAATATCGAAATTTCTCTGAACTAGATAGTAGGTTGGCTATTGTATAACTGGACTAGAAATTCAATACATTACTGATATTTTTCAGTTCCTCCAGCTCTCTCAGTATGAGCAGAAAACTATCGGATCTGCACATTGACTTGCATTGCGGATTAGAAGGTCTTTTGAGTCATGAATGTGTACTCTGTATTTTACACATTTCTACATCCGTTGTGAGCCGTACTAAATTCATCGCAATCTACACCCTCTAGGAAATGTTGGCTAGGGGAAAATGGTGGCTCAAGGGCAAACAGAATAGCAATATTTCGTCCTTCAGATATGTTAGCAGTAAATATTGATGTGGACATCAGATATTAACCCAAAACTGTCTATTTACACTGACTATACACAACATCCTGCCTGCAAAGGGACCATAATTCTGCAAAAGGAGAGTAAAAAAGTTTACACATCATGACCTACAAGACAAGACTTAAGATGCTGGAGTAGTTTGGGAAGAGGTGATCAAAAAAAGGTGAAAATAAAACTAAGGGAATAAATATTCTACATTTATTGGGAATAGGACAATAGTTTTAAATCACTCCAAGGGAAATTTAGGCTGGAAATTACAAAAGAGCAGGGAGAGCTAGGTATTACAGTGTTGGGAAGCAATTGCTTGTCAGACAGAGGCTGGTGATATGCTATATCCAGATGTTTTTTAAGACCTTGTTAAAATAAATCTCTGTGAGGACTGCTTTGGGAATAGCTGATCTTGACTTGGAGTAGAAGACCAGACACCTGCAGCTCCATCCTGCACTGTTTTCACAGACCTATGGCTCTTAGAAAAGGGAAGGGATTGTGTTTTGGGAAGGTACTGCTTTGCTAAATGATCCAAAAGGCCTTCCAGCTACCACTCAGACAAAAATCTTTACCTCCCTGCCTTCCACCCAGAAACATGTTTCTAATCCTTTGCTTTGCATTTTCTTGGCTGCCTTTTAATAATTCTTCTTCTGTGGTGATTTGTGATGATTTGTGGTGATTTGCCACTTTTCTCTCTGGGGAACCACACACAGAGCTGTGAGAAAATCAATCCTTTACTCTTGGTATTTATATATATATAATTTTGGGGGGGTTTTATTATTTATTTATTTATTTATTTATTTACTCAGATATTTTAGGCTTAGAAGGAAGGCTTGGGCACTGCCCGTGTTTGCACAGTCTAGTTTTTGATGTCTGTATATTCATAATTTCTTCAGTAGCTAGGTATAGGGCAATTTATTTCCTTATTTAGTGTGTGCAATGATTATCACATCTTTCAAGAAGGTGATGAGATTGCTGACCTAACTCATAACAACACTCACTCACATTGGAAGCTACTGCTCCAAAAAATGAAGGCAGGACAGAAAAGGAGAGAAAAGATACATAAAACTTACTGAAACCAAATTATGAGAACACAGAGCCACATGATGGCAGCATGTTGCCCACACTTTTCTGATTACTACTGTGCCCTAAGAAACTGGAGAAAATGCTAGAAACTAGACAGGAGTGATCTTTTTCTTTAAATAAACCCAATTAAAATGTTTCTCTCGTGTATATTTTTCATCTCTAGCTCCCTTGGAAAGCATGAGCACTTGGTAGAAAACAGATGCCACGTTCGTTCAGGTATGTTTTGGAGATGGAAATGGTTAATTAAATAAATGAATTAATAAGGTGTGGTGAAATAAGCTGCATTTAGAGCTCAGCTCCTCAGTTTAGCTCAAGGACCTGTTGTGGCTAAATATCTCCAAATAAATCAAAAAATGAAATAATTAAAATGATAAAAGCTCAGTACAAATGGTGTGGACCATTTGCAAGAATATTTCTGCTGTAGGTGTGAAAAATAGAAATGAAAGTTTAATTTGAAAAATAATTTAAAAAAACGATCCTGTTCACACTCAGTATGTACTTTTGACCCTGCTAGATATGTAAAAGCTAGAAGCCATAATGATTGAATCGTAATAAGATTCAGAGATTCAGCATGTGGTTCCATCTCACTGAAACTCCATTTAGTATTCGAAGAGCTTAAAAGACTTCCAGAATACATAACACCAATGTTGCAATGACCTCTGCTCAAACAAAATGTAATAAATTTGGTTTTTCTTCCTACAGTAACTACAGAATGTATTTGGAAGGATGCCAGTAGCATAACCTTAAACCAGATATTGCTACACAGAACAGATTTGTAAAAGTCCAAAACATTTGTTTGTTCTAGTATAATTGACACAATTTATAATTTGTTGGTAAAGGCAAATGAAATGGAAGCAGAGAGTTTTCTTCACTGCTTTAACCATCTAGAGCTAATGGGCTTTTCCATTACCAGTCTTTGTTGCAGATCCATTTACTGCTTTATCAACTTGCTTGTAGCTTTGCCTCAATTGCAGGACCATGGTGCAACTGTAAGAAAGGATGAAGTCAGGAGCAAGGCACCACAGGCATGGCAGAGACTGTTCAACAAGGGAGGAATCTCTCTGAATGGAGCATATTATAAAAGCTGCATAGGTTGTGTCAAACATACTCAGTATAAAATCCTTCTGAAAAATGTATTTTGTGAAATGTGTGACATACTTAGAAAGATAATCCGTTTCTTGGTCTAGACATAACCTGGGGATGAGCCGTTCTATGTGCTTTGTGTTGGTAGTCCATGTCAGAGTCACGTAGTTCACTCAATTCAAACTGTCCACTTCAGGGCTTGTGCCCCTTCACAAAGACAAGGTATTAGCTGAACTTCTCTGCTCTTGCTTTTGTAAAATTTTTAGTGGGGACTGTTTTAATCCATCTAGCACAGTTCGGGGATATATCTTTCACAAGCAGGTAGGCTAGTAAGTCTCAGACTGAATGGAGCAGGCCACTGTTGAAATACCAAGCAGATGGAATACTCCAAGCACATTGAAGCACACCTAACTAATCCTTCATGAGAATTTGCAGAACTGCTCATGGATTCTGGGTAGAGAAGTTGTTTACTTTTGCAAACCTCTTAATTATACCATCTCTTATTTTAATCCAGGAATTTTTTGAATGATGGCTGTCTTTGCTTGTATATGATAATATGTTATTAGCTGCCTATTGAAAATATTTCTGAAAACTGGATGAGGGTCAGGCATGCAGATTCTCCACTCAGAGGGAAGAATGGTCCCCCTGTAACTACCAGAGAATAAACAGAGGCACAAACGTACAATTTTCTTTTAGTCCTCTGAAATGACTGCAGGATCAACAAATTTGCTACTGTTAATGCTGCTGTAGTCCCAAGGATACAGTGAGCACTCTCCAAGAAAAGGGATTGTACAGCTGGTCATCTCTTTCTCTGTGTTTAATGGGGATTTACTTCAAAGCATAATGCGGCACCAGCCAGGGGACTCATATTCCCTGCATGGGAAGTGAAAACACGCCCATTCTGCCTCCTTCTTAGTTTGGACGTTCACAGAGGAGGGGGGCACTGCGTACCACGACCTTCTAAAATTGAAGGTAATCACTAATCTGTATGCTTTTCTCAGTCTACGAACGTATTTGTGTTACCATGTGTTTAAGCAGCATGAATCTTTTCTTACATCTGTGCATTTAATTTCAATTAATTAGAAATAGTGCTAATGCTAGCTGGATTATGCATGGATTAAATACATAGTACAGCCTCTAGTAAGAAGGCTTGATGTTTTTCAATGCCATGTTGCACCACCTAATAACTCAGCATTCCCCCTAGGGCGTTTGTGTGACCCGCACAGGGTCACACGTACAAGGCCAAAGCACACAGTAAGATTGAAGAGGAATGATCTAGATTTAGAAATTGAAAAAAAAAAAGTTCCCATAGTTTGATTAATTTTTTTTTCTAATAAGTACAATCTTCAATTTAGAGACAAAAACCCCAACTCATTCCCAGAAATGCTAGTGAAAGGTTAATGAATGTAATTAAAAAAGCATAATAAACTAATGAATAAGTGCCCAGTGAGCACAATGTTTCCCTACCTGTGTAACTATTTTAGGAGAATTTTGCTGTTTAATGATCTTAGCCTCTTTCTATTTCTAGTTTTGCAAGTATTGCTGTTTGAGACTCTTACAGCATTTGATACTTTACACTGGTATGTGCTGTCCCAGATGTGTCGTTCTACGTGCTAAAATATATTTGCAGTGTTGCATTTTTTTTTCTGCTGACTCTTAGTACAATATCAAAGGCAGGTGCATGCAGAAGTTGGATAAAAAAAATTTTAACTACCCTATAACTTTTTTTATCTCTAATAAATTTTTTGTAAGAATACAAACATTTTCAATACTTCTCAGGCTGCAGAGATGAAAAATGCAAAGGCTCAAAATTGGAGTTGTTTTAACAAAATTCCATGGAGTGACTTGTTCAAACAAAATTGAACTATTTTGTTAATCTTATGGATGAATCAGATGCTCAGGAAAAGACTATTTGAGTGGCTGATTTGAGGGTTGGATTGTATTGTGAAAGCTGCCACAAGCTCTCCGGAGCTTTTTTATTAATGCTCGTCACTGTAGAAGATGAGGGAGGATACATGCCTTGTAAATTCTTATAGAAAGATAGAAGTAATAACTAAGACAGACCTCGTCTTCAATACTGTTACTATTTTAGCTCATCTTCTTTCTTGAGCCAGATCATCTGATATGTAAAAAATGTGGCTTTAGCCCCAATCTCTTTAAGCACTTGCACTGAAATTGGTCATGTTTCTGACTGCTGCCTGGATAAGGACATCTAGTTATTAACTTACTACATTTGTGTCCTATTTTAAGCAGAAAAAAATGAGTGACTAAATCAGATGTCACAGGAATGTCTTCAGTGAAGCTGAAGATCAGCTCTGCTCTTCATGTCTTTCACCATAGACAGTTTTTAAGACTATTTAAAATGTATTTAGTAACACCAAACCAAAAAAAGCAAAGAACTGATCTTTGATGTGGGATCTTAGGCATCATTCTCCTATAAACTCCCTGGCCATTGAAAAATCTCATCTTTGTAAGAATAAGAACAAACTGAAAGAATCTTTACTGGTTATAGCAGTCCTTGGCGCAACTTTCCTTTCCCCGCCTCTGCTCAACCACACACACACATGCTTGGCTCACGTTCATCCTAATTCTCTTATATGATAAATTCCTAAAGCTTCTTGAAGCTGTTTGAAGGGAGAGATGTAATAAAAAAAACAGAGGGGAGAGGAGGTCATTAGGTCTTAGAGTAACAGCGCCAGCAAATGGTTTCCACCACTGCTGAACAGTTGTAAACGCGTTCCCAAGGAGGGGTTTGTTGGGCTGCTCATCTCTCCTCATGGCATGTCTGGAGGTAAAGATTAGCTTTGCAGTAAGCAGCACACTAATAGAGGAAACAGGGAGAAACAGACACAAATCTAGTAAAAGCAGTAAGCGAACGGAGAAAGTCACGATCCCATCAGCCTGCCCCTATGTTGATATACCTAGTAAGCAAGCTTTGTGTGCACACATCAGTTGTGCCTCCGTGTAAAATCCCTCCCCGTACCAATGTCCTCAGGAGCTGCCGGGTGTTGTTGTGTTTTCTTCAAGGCTCGTGTGTACCTGGAGACAGCAGGTCCTGGGCACTGGCACACCGCACACACTGTGCCGTGGGTGGACATCGGCTTTGGTCTGCACTGCCCTGCACTGCAGGGTGCCCGTGCTCTGCAGTGACAGCACACTGAACAGCACAGAATATACAGATTCGACTGCAACAAGCGGTTTGTCCAGTTCTGTGCTATCAAATCAGGCAATGTGCACAAATGGTGGAACCTGCCTTGCCTGAATAGGTACAGAGGTAAATTACGCTCAAGGAAGTGAAGATGCAACTGGAAGCCAAAAATATCCACATCAAAACTTCTATCTTTGGAAATAGAGAACTTGTAAATATTTAGAAATATTTGGACTCATATAGGAAATGAAATATGGTATAATTAAAGTATAAAAATATGTTTTTTCAATGCTTATAAGTTTTGAATTCTGTTAACTGAACTCATGCTAGGTAAACAGACACAGATAAATTATTTATACCACTAAAAATGTTTAATCGTGAAAACCAAGTTCTATTTTCAGTCTGTACTAAGACAAGAGATTTCTGTTTATGGTGTATATTCCTAAACAGGAGTAGACATTTCAACAGGCAGAACATTGCTGCAGAAGAATTAAGACCTTTCTATTCCGTTGACTACTTTGCACACGATTTGTTACCTTGTTGACAGATGAGGGCTTTGTTCATGAACAAAAGAAAAACTACTTTGCACATTGAATAAAACCTATCTTATGCCATTTCTGTCAGAGAGTGATAGATTGCAGTAGCCTAAATATGCTATAAATATTCTATATATAAAGAATACACAAAAAATGCAGAACTTGTGAAACATACAGTTCATGTTTAGTAAGGAATGCTTCTGAGAAAAAGAAAAAAAGATTAATGGTAAAGACTCACGAAAGCTTAAGTGGAGGCATAGTTTCCCCATTTCCTGGTCTTTCCTCATTTCTCTCAGAAGAATGAGTTAACTATATGTAATACTGCACATTATCTTTACCATAATTCTTCATTAACCCAAGTAAGGAAAGAAGAACTTTTCAGATCATTCTCAGACATTTCACTTTTTATGCTGAAATTATATGTTAAATTCACAAGACCCTACTTAAGATGCAATTTTATCTTGGGCATCTTGCTGGCTAAGGCAGAGGGGCAATTTTTACTGAGATAACCAACACAGGATAATTAACATCCTAGTGAATATATTTAAATAATTTTTTTAAAAAAATAAATGGTAGTATTTTCTTCACTTATAACTTTTCTGAAAATTACTAATCCCTTTGTTTTTTTAGAACCGTATATGAATGATCATGTGTTCAGCAATGGAATTTAAAAGTTAAGAATCTTTTTCTTCTGGAAAAGACATCCAAATTCTGTTCTTGCTTTTCATCTGTCACTAATGAACTGTAACTTGGTTTTATAAATGTAGTTGAAGATACTGTTAGAGTTTGATGTAATAAAACACTGTGAAAATGTATGTGATGGTACTCCAGAAATCCACCTAGACAATATCCACTGCTCTACCCATATCTACAAATTCAGTCATTTCATTGTAAGTTATCAGATTGGTCAAGCATGACTTCCCCTTCATGAATCCATATTAATTACTCTTGTTAACTTTATTGTCCTCCATGTGCCTCGCAATGGTTCCCGGTGTTAGCTGCTCCATCACCTCCCCAGTGGTCAAGATGAGACTGAGAGGCCTGTAGTTCCTTCTCCTTGCCCTTTTTGAAGGTAGGAGTGCCATTTTCTTTTCCTCCTTTCACTATTCCAATTAATCGTGTTGTCATTAATTGTGAACAGTTTGATCATGTGACTAGAGTGTTACTGTGTAAGAAAATGATGATTACCTTTTTTAATATTCTCTTACAACTCCCTCAATTAGAAGTATTTGGACTCTGTCTTGCTTTGGGTAGACAAAATTCTCAATTCAAAATTTTATCAACAAATCAGCTATATTGCTAAGATTACATCCCAGGAGAGGAAATACATTAGTGTAGCTCCTTGACTTTTCATGTGGTCATCACTTCTTCAGTCAACTTAAAAACTGCGTTAGGAATTACAGCATTCTTAAGTTCATTTGGACTTAGAACAGACACCAACTGTTAGAGAGTTCAAGCTATGTAAGCTACCCTTGGTCACATCAGATCTGCTGGTAGTAAATCAGGAAAAATTCTGGAAAAAGAACCAAAGAAAGGTCAGAGAAATTCAAAGGAAACTTCATAGTAATAATAAAAAAACCTCACTTTATTGATTACTTTTGTTTTCTAGTACATAGTTGCCATCTAAATATGTTTTGTTTTTTCCCTGTTATAATGATGGAAGATTTTGTAAGTAAGATGAGGAAATAGACATTTCAAGAAAATCTTGCAAAGCTTTATACATACACATTAGAAAGCGTACATGCCCATTTTCCATGGTTGTGTCATGAATAGGAGAGCTTTTTATTCCTGAAAAACTGGATAAAACAAGGCAAAAATACTATCGGTAAGAATGTGTCATTTTATTCAAATGACTTGTATATATATATATGACAGTATGTGCTTTCTCTTACTGAACAAATTGTTCTATCAAGATGGTGGAGAAAACCTGAAGAAAAATAGCTTCAGATATCTTGAAAGATATCAGAGTGAAAACTCGTTATTTGTTTATGCAGGAAGGGTAAAACGAAAATCAGGGCTGAAGAAAATAGATGTGAATTAGAACATGTTTTTAAGAATCAATGCCACTAAGCATTGTGTAAATGCGAAGTTTTCCTCAAAACTCGGAAAATGTCCCTGAAAGATAAATAGATACTGCTCGCATGCATAAGGTGGCAAGAACAACAGAGCGTGTCAGATCACTATTTCATCTTCAACAGAGCTTGTCCCTAAAGAATTTAGGGTCTTACTACTGACACCTAGCCCAGCCTGTGGCCTGCAGTCCCCAGAAACTCTGGGAAGTGGAGGCTGATAAACTGAGGACTGCAAACTCATGAGATAGCCATTCACTTGCTAGTTGCACTGTGCAAATGACCGCCACTTGCTAACGCACAGATTTCCCACGCACCCGGTTGGGACAGCTGACATTCGGCCACTGCACTCTGGGTCCAGAGTGCCATGGTGGCCTCCATGCTTCTGCCACCCCATCCACAGCTGTCTATGCCGGACCACAAGAAGGTCATTCATTAGGAGCTTCTTGGTAATGAACTGTCTTATGTATCATTGCAGTCGTGTCCTCACACCCCCAAAGCTGCCTCCAGCGAGCAGGATCACCCTCGCTCCGGCCTCAGCAGCTTCATATCATTGTTATAAAGCCCAAGACAATAAGCGTAACTGAACTGTAGTTTATGTTGGGACACATAATCAGTGAAGTGTGTCTCACTGCTTGGGAACTGGTGCTTCACACTGATGAAGGCATTATACAGCACAGTCTTGGATGCTCATCTGGAGCAAATCTCCAAATCTGAAATCTTGCTGTGTGAAATGCTCTGCAGGAAGCACTGCTCTGTAGGTATGCTTTTACTGTAACAAACAGCAACGCTCCCTACAATAAGGAATCACTTCACCGATTCAGCTTATGGCTTTCAATGGCTTATTAGCTGCCAAAAGATTGAAACATGTGCTTTAGATAGGTTGGACTACAGTGAAAAGAACTCAACAAACCAGCCAAGGAAAGAAATGAAAGGCACGCTCTTTCTTCTCTTCTGCAGTTTGCCTTATTTTGAGAACTAGTTAAATGAGTGTAATTGAAACAAACTGTTTCACCCAGCAGCATTCCGCAAAATAACAACTAAAGAGAGACAAGCTAGTTTCTGTATATGAATTTGAAATATATACATCTTAAAGAAGATGTTGGCTTTTATAGTTTCAGCAGTATGAAATGTAAATAATGTGACAACATACAGCAATCTGCCTTTAACACTGGATATTTAGAGCTATTAAACCCTGGAAAACTTTCCATGCAAAGCCTGTTCATGTACAAAAAACCTGACCAAAAAAAAAAAAAAAGACAAAAAGTTTATGATGTAAAAATTCAGCAAATTATAAACAAGCAGGAAATTATCAGGGCCTAGTAGAAAATACAAAAAAAAAAAAAAAAAAAAAAAACCCAACCCAGTGAGGATATAGATTTTCTATCATAGAAATCTGCAAATTGCCCTGAATTAACAGCAACCAGCAATGGTTGGCTCTACTATGTGGTAAAAAACGGAATGCAGGACCTGTTCGAGCAGATTATGTTACACAGACAAGGAGGGCAACATCTTTGAATGCCTGATGAAGTAATAATTTACCTTTAATGCACTTAATTGAAGCCTTCAAATCAGAAAAAAATGGCCTGTTTTTTGGCAGCTGTCACTTTGGATCAAGTATTTGCAGCATCGGAACATTAAAATGCATTTTTGCCACAGAAAATGGGACATGCAAAATGGGAACCTAAAAATCAAGCAGTATTGAAGAGCCTGGCATCCACTAAGATATCGCTGCACATGTAGATGGACAATGGATGATCAGAGACCATACAAAGTACAGGGATAAAATATAATGAACTGGTAATGATTTATGCAGAAGAAAAAGAATGTCTTTAAATTCATTCTGACTTCTGAGCTGTGACTGAAGAAGATGCGGTTGGATCCCCCAGGGGACTAAAGGTGCCCAGGTCCTACAGACAGAAGTTGATGGTATTCCCAGGTATTAAAGAAGTTGATCGTATTCCCTGCTATTAAAGCATGAGCCCATCAGCTATTAAAGAGGTGCCTACTGTTTTTAGACTCTTCTCCTTCACCTTCATACTTCCTCCATGAAAGAATGAATTCCTGGAGATGGGAAAGCCCATACCTAATATGAACTGCAACAGAAAAGCTGGGCTGTGCATCTAATTCACACTAAAGCCCTGAGAGGTCTGCAATGTGGTTGCACACCTGGGATGTGCGAAGGCTCTGCACTTGCTTTGAACAGAAATTTTAATCCAGACCGTGCACCTCCTTGAAAAATGTCTCATCCATCAGGCTGTGAGATAAACACACTGGACCACTTTCAATTGGAAGTGTTCAAAAAATCTACCCATGCAATACCCTGGTGACAGAGGCGCTCAGGACATTTCTGTCACATTGCTGCCCAGTTAGAGAGTGGGTATTTGAGCTGTAGTCCTTTATATTCCAGATGGTTTTTTATTCATTTATCTGGCAAAATTCCCTAGCTTTCAGCCAGAAATAAAGGCCTGGCTTTGTTTAGGCATCAAATGAGGGTTCTCAGCTCCAAATCCTGGATGGAAGAAAATGCTTCTCTTTGGCCTAGAAAGCAGTATGTGTCTCAGCATCGCTTCCTCCAAGGAGAGCTTTGGCTCTCTTCACTCTCATTTCTCCTTGAAATTTTGTTTCTGGGTCAGGCCTCCCCCTGCTTAGTCATGAGCCTATTTGTAGGCACCTAACTCGTCACATATATTGTTCCAGGGAGTGTCGTCAAGGTGAATACTGTGAAGGACAGCCTAAAAATTTGGTAGTTGTCTACAGTGCTTGCTTCTTTCTCAGCTAATCAGCAGCATTTTTCAAGAGACGCTGCCAAAATATGTCATCTAAAGTGATTTACATTGCTAATGAAATGAATGCCAATGAATATCACAATTTCTCAGCCTATCCAAGGCATGGTTTCCAATTGTATTTAAGGATAATAGATATTAAAAAATGCACATTAAATATTTCTAATAGGGACACAGAATCTGAATTTGACAAATTCACCTCCAGTAAATAGTCTTTTATTACTTAGACTTTTATTTATTTGGGTTTTCAAATATGACTTCTAGACTGATGGGGGAAGGTAATTCCAAAACCACCAGTATCTCTTAAGTAAGCAACTATTTGGGGATCAGAAGAGACTACAAAGTTGTAGCTGCATAACAATTACACATGATAGAAACCAAACATTTTTTTCAAAACCTGTAAAAAACTGACATACAGAATATTAATGTCTGAGTAAGGAACAAAGGCAATGAAAGCTTCAACAATTCTTCATGCAAAATTACTAGGCAACCTTGAATGGACATTAGAAATTAATAAAGCAAATTTTTACTTGTACCTGTAGTCTTGCATTTGTAGATGACAAAGCTGCCCAGTCTGTTTTCCTTGTTCAAGCTGAGTGAAATGTGGAATAAAAAGGCAGCAAACAAAAAGCCAGAATGCTGGGAATCAGCTTTATTATTGTCACTCTGACACTCAGAACTCTAAGCTGTTATTACTGCCCCAAAAAGAAACACAGAAAAACAATTTCAAACTTCTTGCAAGCTATTTTTTCCCACACTCTTCTTTGTCTGGTTGAAACCACATTAGTTTTAAAGGAGCAAGACTCACACAATCTGCATATGTGCCTGCATAGAGATGACTATATATTACTGCACAGGCACAAAGGCTTTAAAATTTATTTACAGTTGGGTGGCACTGAAATTAGATGTCAGGTGCCCAAACATTCATGTCATCAGAATGGCAGCTGAAGTAAAGGAACTGCTGGTGCTGTTTAATTGTTTACCACAAGAGGCATTTAATAAAAGGAAATCAAGATCCTGTGCTCTTGGCAGTGTATAAAGGTAGTATAAGATTCTCTGAGATTTACATTTACCGATATTTTGTTAACTGTTGTTCTACTTCTGACTTAGCTGGTTGCATCTAATTTCGCGGTTGAATTCCTAATATAATTTCTGAGCTTTACTAGTAGTGATCTGGTTATTAAGAGCCATATGGTGAATTAAAAAAAACAGTAGCTTGTTAAGAGGGGACTGGATGCGCAGTCTATTGAAATCAGTGGAAATTTCCCTTTGACTGGACCAAGCCCAAGGGAAGCAGCATCTCGGCCACCAGGAATGCTGGTAACTCACTGCCTTCCCACTGCCTCATTCCTGAAAGCAATCTCCCACCTGTTGCCTGCTACAGTTTTGCAGTCTTAGTATTAAAGAAGGCCATTCTATTTCCTCTGTTTATTTATAATTTCACTAACTTTAAAGCAGCCAGGTATTATTTTAAAATATTCATTAACAATTCATTTTTTCCCACAAAACTCACCACTGGATCCCACAGGTCTACCTACTGCCAACAACTCAAATAATTTTTTGTCCTTTAATCAACTTTCCTCCATTAAATCAACACTAGTCCCAAAAGTATGTATTTCTTTTCTCAAAAATCACTTGGACGTTGAAAATCAGTGATATCAAACAGACATTGTTACTGCAGTGAAAAATGAACCTCTACTGTAAAAAAAGGAGACCTGAGCAATATATTACACAAACTAATATGTGTCAAAGTCACCATTCACTTAGGATCCCAGTGTAGTCATATATTTTTTTAGTTTTCTAACTTACATACATAAATTCACCATACTAGAATAAGACCTTACAGCCCTCTTTATAGTAAGTCAGATTTTCAGAGCATTCCTGGCTAGATTTTCGAGTAAATTTACTTCAATAACCAAAGAAGACCTTTTTTCTTTTCTTTTTTTTTTTTTTTTAAGCAGCCACCTCTGTTTTTGATGTACTTGAACACTTTTTTTTCAGTAATTCAGGGCTCAGCAAGCTGAGCTTTTTAGAAAATGCTCGTAAGTGTGCAACAGGTAACAGTTCTGTAAGTATTTATTAATATGACAGTCATCAACAATGATTAAATTTGATTCAATATAAATTATTTTATAGCAACATATATGCATTTAGATATGAATTACAGAAACAGAGATACTGATATGCCTGCCCCCAATTACTTTTTATATACTTTCCTGGGACTCTGTATGTTACTGAGGCATGCTGGTGGCAAAGACCTGGTTTAAGCTAGCACAGAGTATTTTCATGTGAAGCTGTATGTAACTAAAACATTGAAAGGTACTTCTTTAGTTAAACTGGTACAGCATACCCACATGCACACATACAAATGGACCAGATGATGGAACTTAGCAGGACACTCGGGGATGTATGCCTCTGCAGTGCAAGCAATGGGACAAACAAGCATGCAAACATGTTGTCATGAGTGGACACCAGATGCGAATGAGAACTGTCTCAGTGGAGTGTTTTGGCATGCTCCTATTCTACAGCAAGAGATAGTCTCCCATTTTTCATGGAGGAGGACTTCACCAAAGGGTGAGATTAAGTTAACACAGAGATGCTGGCACTGCAAATTCAAACCCTGACCCCTGGCTTGTAGCTGTGGCCGTGCCCATGTTGCATCAGTCTTATTGAGATGGTCCTCCACCACACGCTTGCACTGCTTTGTGTGTGACAGAGCCTGAGTGCAGACTTGGTCCATAAAACAGTGACTAGTTTGCATCTGTGAAGGCAACACGCAGCTTGCTGACGCCTTCACTGCACATTTCCATCAGCTGCACTTCTGGGAATGGTGTTCTGCTTTTCAAATGTGCCCTCAAGAATGGCTTCCACCTGAGAGCTGAATGTCACTAGCAAAATGGAGAGTATGGCACTGCCTGAGGCACACGTAACAGACTTAAGAGAAACAGTCTCTGGTCTTGGGACAGGGCATTTCCTAAAATGTGGTATTTCTGAGGAAAAAATAAAATGTGTTAACTATATTTAACCTAGAAATTTCTGAAATTAATTTAATTTAATTTTAGGAGCCCTCTGCCAAGCCACAGTCACTTGGTATCTCCGGATGTTATCAGTGGAAACATACGACGGCCTGTGGAAGCTATGTTTGGGTTTGTCTCCCTGAGGTGCTAGTCTATCTTCCAAGGAATGGTGGGTACCTTGTGAACTCTCTGCTGGTCAATATAGTCCTATAACTTATTTCCTGCATGATGCCTTTCAAATCCATCAAGAAAAATCTGTTACACTTGTCATAAAAGCCTCATAAGGGCCTGAACTCTGCAGCAGCCTATGTTACATTAAGGCACTTACCCCGACGACAACTGGCTGCTTTTCAAACAGCCAGAGCGATCTCTGCAGAAACAGCGTCTCTCAGGTCTCCCTCCACCCTTGGCAGCTGCCCAGATTGAGGCAGCTCTCCCAGCGCTCCCCTTCAGCTCCTCAGAGATGGATGAGCAGGAAAGCATTTCTAAGTCTCAACAGATCACAGGGAGAATGTAACCATACAGAGTTGTAACCCAGAAGTAAAAAGGTTTCCCAGCTTATAACTAAAAAGTGATGCTCTGAGTCAGAAAATGGGTGTTACTTATTTTGGGACATTTTGGAATTACAAGTTGGTGAACAATTTCAATCTATTATAAGTGAGGTACAAGCAGAGATGTATTCCATGGTTGCAATACTAGAGCAGCATCTGAAAATGAAGATAGATTTGATATGTCTGCTCATGATGAAGTAGTTGTTAAAGTATTGGCCTCCTTAAAAGGATGTCCTCTCAACTCCAGAGCCAGGAGAGGAAGCCTGAAGTACCTTTTCCATACCAAGATCACAGAATAGCTGAGGTTGGATGGCACCTCTGGAGAAAACCTTGTCCAGTCCCCGTGCTCAAAGTCAGGTTTTGTCAGTCCAGTCAGGTTTTGAAGGATCATCCTTCTCCAAGGATGGGAAGTCCACACCCCTCTCTGGGCAGCCTGATCCAGTGCTTGATCACCGTCACAGCAAAAAAAATTCCTTCATATGTTCAAGTGTAATTTCAATTTGTGCTTATTGCGTCTTGTCCTGTCAGTGGGCACCACTGGGAAGGGTGTGACTTAGTCTTCTTTATTTCGTCCCATCATCAGGCATTTACACATTGATAAGATTTCCCCTGAACTTTCCCTTCTCCAGGACAAACGATCTCAGCGCTCAGTCTCTCCTGGTACCCCTGATCGTTCCATCCCTCAGTCATCTTAGTGGTTCTTTGCTGGACTCTATCTAGTATGTCCACCTATTTCTTGTTCTGGGAACCTAGCACTGGGCCCAGTACTCCAGATGTGTCCCACCAGTGCTGAGTAGAGGGGATGGATCACCTCTCTGGACCTGCTGGCAACAGGATGTTATTGGCTGCCTTTGCACAAAGGCCTGTTGCTGAGTCATGGGCATCTCGTTGTACCAGGATCCCCAGATCTTTCTCTGCAAAGCTGCTTTCTAACCAGTCAGACACCAGCATTTACTGATGCAAGGGGTTAGTCTTCCCTAGGTGCAGGATTTTACATTTCCTCTTGTTGAACTCCATGAGTTTCCTTTTGGCACATATCTCCAGCCTGCTAAGATCTCCTTGAATAGTGGCACAAACAAGTTGTGTATCAGCCACTCTTTCCAACTTTGTATCATCTGGGTCATTAATGAAGATGTCAAACAGCATTGGTCCCAGTATTGGAAGGAGGCTGTGTCTCATGTTCAGGGAAGGGCAAAGTATTAAATGAATAATGCAAAGTGGTAAAAATCTGGCCTTTGATCAGGTCCTCTACCATATAAATCTTCTTTATACACATCCATCAAACAGCTGGTTGGTGGGCACTAACAGAGTCTTTCAACCCAAGTTTTGATTTCTGTGGTCTGGTGTTCTGTGACTGGCTTACTCCTACAGACCTTTGTACTTCTAGGTAGTATCCTAAACATGTATTAGACAGTCTAGAGCTACTTAACTTCCAAAACCAAAGAACAGGAGTATTCATCCCAGTATGACCAAATGTAATCTGCCCAAGGATAAAAGACTGATGTGGCAAAAGAGGCCACCCAACCCTTTTTCACCCCAAAGGTTGTATCTACATCGACAAGTAATTTGCTATGATAGCCACAGATCAATAGACTGAAACAGCTGGTGCTGAGGCCCAGAACTCAGTTTGCAAAGGCAACTGAACCTTTCTGCAACGAGAACCAACATGGGGGATGATCAGGGGATTTACTTGAAAAATACAACTGCTCTGGACCAAAACACTAACGTTGACACAGCCTGAACCAGAGAGAGCAGAGACAGAAATGGTTGTATCCTTCCAGATGATGCAGTAAAAAAAAATGTCTGAAACATGTGAGGGAACAAACCTCTTTGTCCTTAACATCTTTAACTCATTTATCTCTAGAAAGAAGAAAGTGGTTGCTGAGAGGGACCAGGGGAGTAACGGGCTAGAAAAATAGGTAAGGAGTGGCTACATGTATGTGTACATATATGTGTGTATATGTCTGAATGCATAATTTTGGTCTTTTCCCAAAACTCATGAAATGCAGACCATGTAAATTCTTTTTCCTTCTGTGTTGTTGTGGTTTGGTCTGGGCAACTCCCTTCAGAGAAAAGGAGAGAAAATGAGAGAGACAGAGACCTATGAGTTTGAAAAGAAACTAAAATACTATAATGAAATGTTAATAATAATAAAAAAAGGTAATAATATCCTCCCCCCCCCCAAAAAAAAAAAGTAAATAATGAGATATATACAATATATATAAAACCAGTATCAAGCTCCCAGGATAACGTCACCAGCAGGCCCTGGGAAAGTCCCAGACTGGGCTTAGCAACAGACAGGAACTTGATTCTGGATCTGGAGTCAGGAATGCATGGATTGGGATCAAAGGCAGAGGAACAGAGTCCTCCTCAGACGCTGGCCGTTGAAGAAAGAGGCTGACCCTTTGAAGTCTCACCTTTTATGCTGAGCATGGGACAGATGGGATGGAATACCCTGTTGGTCAGTTTTGGGTCCCCTGTCCTGTCCGCTCCTCCCCGCAGGTGTGACCCCTCTACACAATTCTGCTTCTGACCCTCCAATGAGGTACACAACAAAGTTAGCTGACCTTGGTTGTTAGAGCAATAAGTATAAGCAGGAGCGTCTCTGTATACCATCCCTTGGTATTAACTCTAAACATCAGGCCTTATCGCTCTGGGAGCAGACACTGCCTAGAAAATATGCTGTTAATTCCAGAGAGTGCAGTCAGTTAGAAGAGACTTAACTGAAAAGTAAAATTACTAAAAAGCAAACTGGTTTGGTTTTACCTCAAACCAGGACAGTTGTAAAGAAACACATCTCACTTTTTTTAGACTCAGTTTAGCATTCACTGAGTTAATGGAGAGGTAGCCTTGTCAGTTCAGTCAACACTTGATGACACCCATATATTAGACTACAGCACAGCATTTGGAGGCCTGGCATACCTTGCATGAATAACTTAGAACACAACTATCAATAAATATTTAATATTGCCTTGTAAGTTATTGATTTTTTCTTAGAAAAGTTCAGGGAAATAATGTCAAAATAATAAATCATGGTTTACAAACTTTCAGTGTTTCATAATGTGTACAATGTGTATATAACAACTCTGTAAACTATGTTCCTATTAAAATATCCTATTATTTATCCAGTGGTAATAAAGATCCGATTTACCTCATTTAAAAGTAATTACAAATCAGATTAATGTATTGAATATCTTTAAAAGCCATTTTTACTTTTCACAAATGTTGCTTCCTTAGACTATTAAAATGATTTGAATTTAAAATGTGATAGATATTTGCATTGTTATCAGCTGCAGATTTGGCACAGTAAGCAATTAAGGAGTTTCTCTGTCATCCATCAGTAATGTTGAATTTTCTCTCACTGTGGCAGTTCACATTTAATCAAATTAGTGCAAAAGTAGCAACTGGTTTAATAGTGAGCCCAAAATAGCAGAAAAATATAACCAATCTTTTATCTGACCATAGTGAATATATAATGAATCAGGTAGTATTAGCACTTTCAAGTTCTGCAAAACAGCTCACCAGCGATAATGCTCAGGATGCACCGCCTCGGGGACAGGCTGCTGCCCCAAATGAAGCAGTCAGGCAGCAAGGTGAAAGCCGAAATGGCTTTTGTTCCTCCATCTACTCTTGTGTCGGTTGCAGTGCAGCCAGGGAACGATGGGGCACTGGGGTCTCTGTCAGGCTTTGCCTTTGTTGCATTCAAAGAAGAGAGACAGTGGCAAACTCAGGCTTTTAAAAATTATGAATTAGAGCTACATAAAAGTGAGACTCTGCCTGTAACACACCCAGAGCTCCTTTTCTTTTTTGTTTAGCTCACATCCTGAACATATTTTCAGCTTGATTATAGAGCAGTAAGATTTTGTTTGTTTGTTGTGTGTTTTTTTTAATGAAGCTGACATACTAATATGTTCATTAATCTAGTTTTGGGCTTGTTAAAAAAAAAAGTATGAAATATTAGAAGACTCACAGTAAACTATCGAGGACTGGTAACATTGTATCATAATAAGACGACTATACCAAACACCACTGGGCATTTTTTTCTGTGTAAAAATTTTATAAGAACTTCCATTAATTATGTACTTTGCATCCTTTTAGATTGTTTGAATTAAAAAGGGATCCACTTAGGTATAAAAACAAGGGCTATTCAGTTGGCACTAATTCTCTGGGAAGATTCAAGGTAGGAAAAGGTTTTGAATGAGTGTAAAAGTTTGTTGTTTGTTGGTGGGGTTTTTTTAAGCAATTACTTAATTTTCTGAGCAGTTCCTTATTCTCTTGTTGAAATAATACCTTTTGCCCTACTCTTCACTAAAAAGTCTTGCAGAGTGTTACCTAAAATGGGAACTGTAAAACCAAGAAGCAGAAGGGAAGCAACATATGCTAATAATTTTGACACACCAGTCTAAGCCTATGAGCAATTCTTTTGTTTGGGCAGTCGGTAGGTAGCCTAACACCACGGCAGAGGCACACAACCGAAAAAGTGACATGGCAGAGCACTGGTGTGAAATGACACAAGCAGATGAAAGGCAAAGAGATGTTTTCCCTATGCTTTGTTCATGTGCTTTCCATTCATGTTGCTAGATCTCAAACATGGTTGATATATTCTCTGGTTAACAAGGAATCCCTGTAAAAGGGACCTTACTCTTCAAGCAGCCAAGTTAATTTAATACAAAATAAAATTCTACCTCCTAATTCTCTTTTCTTCTATGCCTTTTGCCTCTTGAGGTGATTTTGACTGGAGTCCAGTATCTAAATCCTGAGGGGCACCTGGGCCCGAGGAGTTTGTTGTACTGTTTCAAGAAGACCCACGTATTCTGGGAGAGACATTAAAAGATGTTTCTTCCACTTAGCATTATCCCATGAAATACAAGGCACAAGTTGTACCCAACTGACATCAGACTGAATTTTCTAACATAAACTGTCTAGTTACATGAACCTCGGTTTGATTAGGGGTGTACAACCACATCCATGAAGATAATTCTTGTTGCGTTTAAGCAGGTGTGCTCTAACAAGCACTGGAAATTTATTACTTTATTGCTGTTCATAATGTACACACATGCAGTGAGTTATTCTTCCTTGAAGTGAGTTGTTTTGGAGCCTGGTGACTTCAAATTCAAGTGGCTCACAAAGCTGTTTCTTTGCTTCTCAAATGAATTAATTCTTTGTCCAACTTTATTCTTATTTTGCATCTCTGGGTCTTCATAGATCATTGTCGCAATAGGCAGAACAATATTCAGGATTTATACCACTTGGATTTACTTTGTTTTGAACAACAGCCTGAGTTCAGGGGAGGTGTATGATAAGGGTTAGAAAGACTTACAGTAAAAGCCACATGCAATCTCTGAGGCAGAATGAACTTGGGGCTCTCTTAAAAGCAAAGATATGGTTTGACTCCTGGCTGGCAATAATTTCTAGTCCCGTTACTCTGTTCCCCATCTGTAAATTGAGGATAATAACATTTCCTTGTCTTCCAGATTATTCCAAACACTGGCTAGAAATCGTTAATATCTTTGTTATGTTATGCTAGGAAAATACTAGATGTTACCTGTAAGACAATGAGGACATCCACAAAATACAAACTGTTTAGAATGAACTGTGGGATGATTGTTAGATGGAGTCGGTTTTTTAATCGTCAGATATGTGATGCTGTACAATGTTCTTTCAATAGGACAAGTTAAGGATAAATCCCCTAACTACTAAAGAGATCCTGCAGAAAATAGATCTGGTGTGTAAGGAAGATCCTTTTCAACTCCTTCTCAGTATGCAAAAAAAAAGGCAAGTATCTCATCAGGACTCTTCCCCTCAAATTTCTAGGGCTGTGTAATGCACCTTATACTTTTCCGTGTATTTTTTAAAAACTGTGTTTCAAAACAGCTGACTGTATATCTCTTAAGAGAACCCTACTTAATTTTAAGCTAACTGGCTAATAAAATATTTTCTCAATGTAAAGAAATGTCTTATAGAAACCACAGTGCACAGTGCATACTTTTGGCACTGTTGTAGGCACCCTAAAGCAGCAGTTACATGTGTTGTAAAAAAAAGAGTGACTCTACTATGAATAAAAGAAAATTTGTGCCACTTCCTGGAGTTTTCTTGGGTGAGGCAAACTGGAAATTATGTCAGAAGTTACGTGTTTTATTCATACAGACTTCTTAATCAACTTTATTCTTCTGTTAGTATTTTACAGACACAGAATTACTAAGAATTGAAAAAAAAAATCAAGTATCTCATTTCAACTCATCTCTTTTCAGTTTTAGAAACCCCAAATCTAAATGCTGTCTGTCATTTCACTAAAGCCAGTGCTCATACTTGCTCCTATAACAAGACTTTAATGATGATACAAAAAACTTTGAAGATATGATCCATCTGCAATTTACAGAGAGGGCAATTAAGAGAAAGGACAGCAATCTTTTCTGAGCTAATCACACCCAACTTCTCAGTTTCCATTACACTAACAGGTCTTCGCTGACGCCGCCTTTTCAACGCTGAACTATTCTGCCACCGATATGAACTGTGCCTGATATGTAATTAATTCATTGCTTGACTTCTATTTCACCTAGAATGAACACAACCACTACCACAAACACTGTAAGTTTATTTTATATCATTATTTCCCTTTCTTTACAAAGCTGTATACAATTTTTACAGCAAAGATTTGCAGGCCAGAGAAAAATAAAGCTCGACTCTTTTTTTGAAACAGACTGTGCTCATCTTCAGATCACAGATTAGCTCAGGAAATATTTTCTGCTGGAAAGTTTGTTCAAACGGGAATTCAAATGGAGTCACTAAAGTTGCATATAACATTTGTTTCTTGAGCTTGCACTACCAGATTCTGCTGACACAGCTGCAACAAGGATACATGTAGTCCCTACACTGCAGGATCCCTCCTGAAGAGAAAATTGATCACCAAAACTCTACTGTTAGCAGAGTTGCTTATTTCATTTGTAGGATGAACACTCTGCAGACTGTGTAGACTGAAACTGTATCTTTCCCACCTAGAGCACTTTTCTGTGAAAACCACATTTACCTTTCAGTGGAGACATAGACAGCATCCACTCATATTTTTTTTTTGGAAAAAAGTGGCATTAGTCATACATTTCCTATTGCCTCTTCCATTTTTAGGAACTGATGGTGACCTTATAGCAGTTTTGATTCCTACATCAGTATAATCCATTGGACTTTCTTTCCTCACGTTGCATACAACAGAAACTAGAGAAGCAGAAGCTGCAAGGCATCTCCCACATCACAGGAAAAATGATTCCCTGCGCATCATCAGTTATTGCAATTGGCTTTTCTTCTTGAACTTGGGTATAGACTCTGATTGTCGGCACATGGGCCAACAGAGCTATTAAAATGTTTCTGTTTCAGCATCAGTGCTCTGGCAATGTATTTAAGGCTAAGTAGAATCAGTAAACCTGATGGCAATGAACAAGATTGCCAG